>NC_140165.1:79599855-79764855 GCF_963971535.1 Notolepis coatsorum
GCACAAGGTGAGTAGATCATGCGAAAAACCGCTGTCTACCCCACCATGCACCCGCCAGCCGCCCCCGGCAGCGGGATGCAGAAGGGGTTCCAGCTCTAAGAGCCGCACTCCTCCTTTACAGAGGCGGGGCCCCCGGCCATGGTCGCGAGACAGAACCCCCCCGAAGGTTCCGATGAGGACCAAAAGTCCTCACCCGGATTCATGACAGCCCCCCCCCTCCCCCCCAGGGCCACCGTGCTCCCCATCGAGCCGAGCGCCGAGAGCGGGAGTGCGCACGTTCTTGACCGATGAGCCACAGAGGGTTGACGGCCCGCCCCACCCATTCCCACACAGGAAGCTCCGAGCCAGGCCTGCCGAGGCAGCCGCCAGTGAGCCTCCCGGAATGCTGGGGCCTACAGGTGACCAGTACAGCAGAGCATGGCTGACACCTGGCGGACACTAGGATAAGACCGACCCCGCCCGGCGCGGCCAAGGCGAGTCCTGTGTCCCCTAACGCAGCTGCTCCCGTAAAACAGACAGGGGGTGTGCGTCCTGGCCGTAAGTCACAGAGGCGCTAGAGGGACTGACCGCCAGAGAGCAGCATTCCACTGGCCCACCACAGGTGGGCCCCCCCCCCCTGTGACCACAGGCCTGCCCCGTCACCCTCTCTTGGGGGTCTCTGGCTGCGTCTAACCAGACGAGCCCTCTCACCGAGCCCCCCAGGGGTTACAGGGACCTACAGGCTGACCAATACCTTAGTACTGTCAGCCCGGACGAGGGAAACCTACATAAAAAACCCTCCTCCCCATCTGTACACATAGAAAACGCCGTTTCTATGCTGTTCCAACAGATCCGGGGGCGTGCCCGGTTCCTAACGGCAGTGTTGAAAAACACCCGGAACCCGGGAGCACTGACCTCTAATTACCAATATGTTAGGCCATAAGGAGGCAGAATAGGCCCACTACCTCCCCACCGTATTGGGCCGGCACCCCACGTTAGAGGGAGTCTGCGAAGTCCGCCACGTGAGATGTGACACAGCCCAGTGGCCGAGGTCCCACATCAATGATTGGCCAACCAAAATCCCAAAATCAACCGATCGGGAGACATGCGTGGCATGGGTCTGAATCACTCCCCCCGTTCTCACAGAAAACAGGGGCAGACCCTTCAACCAGTCCCCATTACTGGGACCGGAAAATCAACCTATTTCGCCAACAAAATTCAGAATGAAACCGATTTTGTCTGGCCATCATGGCTGTGACACCTGCTGTATCACAGCAGAGCCAGAAACAGAGCAAGACGAAAAAGGAACCTTGAATAAACAACCCGAACTGGGGAGGTGCGCACGCAACTCCCCTGGTTGCTAACGCCAGAGCCAGTAAGGGTCCCCATATATCCGCCGACGGATAGCGGGGAACCCCTTCTATGCAAAGGACAGATATGTAAATACAGATATGTAAATACCATACGTCACCGCTTACCTTCTCCCAGTGGGAGCGGCAACGCGGCGTGTTGTCCGCGCTCATGGTTGACCAGAGGAGCTGGATGTAAGATATTTATTGAACAAATATAGTATCTCCCGAAGGATAAGACCGAAACGTTATATACACATAAGAATAGATTGTAAAGGACCCCCTTCAGGCATAACGCCGGTCCCAATTTGAAACAACGGGACCAGACACCGCCCGCCTGCCTCCGGGCTGAGTGCCACCGGATACAGTGGCTTCAACATTATTACAAACAACACAGACTGCAGGGTCACTGAAAAATCTAGTATCAGACACAGTCAGAAATCATACCAGGTATATTCTTATGGGGGATAAGACTAAAACGTATATCCAACACACACGATCAAGCACAATGTCCCCACCGAGTGTAACGCCAGTTCCCATTCTTCAAATAAAAAGAGCACCGCTCGCAATTCTCCAGGCTAAACGCCAGGAGGCAGCGGGGTCAAATCATATTACAATAATAATAGAATCGGTGGGGCACTTGACCAAAACCAGTATACCAGACAGTAATTTTACATTACTGAAAAAGGACCTGCTGACGGAAAAGGCATGAGACACGCCACCATTTCACCTCCCCGAGGAGGTAAAATGGCATATTCCATGGGTGATATGACTAAAACGTCATATCACAACACACATGATTAGGTTCAAAGGCCCCCGCCAAGCGTAATGCCAGTTCAAGTTTTCAATAGAAAAGATGGAACCTCAAGCACCGCTCGCAGCTCCCCGGGCTAAACGCCAGGGGGCAGCGGGTTCAAAGCACATTACAATAATAATAGGATGGAGGGCCACTGACCAAATCCAACACATCAGACAGTCACTTTTCTCTACTGAAAAAGGACCTGCCGACAGAAAAGGCCACATCAGACATGGTAACGGAGGAATAATTGCACGTCTGTTGAACAGAACGCACCGGTTTCACTCTGGCTTTTTTATTACAAAAAACCAACGTAAACAACAACAAACATCGTATGTACAGTGCAAAGAATAGAGGAATTATGTACAATGTGGGCGAGAGGGGGGAACGCTTTCCAGCGTCCCACTACCACAACAACAACAACACAACAATACGTACAGAAAACCACCCAGGGCAACGGGGAAACCCGTTACCTCCTTCTATTCACCTCCTTCGTGTCGTGGCCCGTCCACGGTTCCCCCGAAGGGCGAACCTGTAGTCCCGGTCTTCCGGGGGACAACAATTGTATCGACAGATTGCAGAATGGGTACAATGCTGTACGCCTCAATACACACAATTGTTAGGTGGATGTAGCCCAGGGCGAGACATTCCTCTGGGCACCCCATTTTCAATTTACCATATATATATATATATATTAGGGCTGTCTTAAATACTTCGAAGCTTCAAAGCTTCGTTCGATGGCACAAGCTTCGAGTTAAAAAAAGTTAAAAAGTTCGAAAAAAAGTTAAGAAAGTTAAAAAAAAAGTTTTTAAAGTTTTTAAAAAAAAAAGAAAAAAATTACTTCGATTTGTGTGTGTGTGTGTGTGTGTGTGTGTGTGTGTGCGTGCGTGTGTGTGCATGCGTGCATGGGGCCATTGGGTGGGGCCGGGGGACAAATACACTGGAGGAAAGTAACCCAGCTCAGCACTGCCCAAATTATATCATCACTATTGCCTGTTTGAAGGATATCATCCTCAAACACATACACCTACATGCCTTGTAGAATTCCACACATAAGAAAGAAAGATACTGGGTGAATAAACAAAATAGGAAATAAAATGTAGAAATGCATGCAATACATAAATAAATATGAATCTCCATATATGAAATAGAACATTTAGATAAGGTGCTACTGAGATGTTTTGGTGAGTTCTTTGTTTTTTTGTGGAAGTAGCCCTTCTTAAAAATGCATGAACATTCACTGATAATTGGTCTGTAGTGGAGTCTACAAGGTCTACATTGCCGGACCATGTAGAATCCGGACCTTGTAGACTGACATAATTCTGTGCATAGTTTAGTCTACACAGGCCATATTTCAAATAATCTAAATCTTACTTCATTCATCTTAAACATTCTTGATTTGGGGGATTGGTAGTTCCCATGAAATCTGAAGTTGTTCAAACGACAACAGCGATCCACCTTGAATTAAATCACACAGCCGAGTGAAACCTTGTTGGCTGCGTCACAGTCACGATAGGGGCTACTTAATTAATTAATCCAATCCACTTTATTTATAGAGCACATTTAAAAACAACAAAGTTTACCAAAGTGCTGTACAAGTCCCACAACATAAGATAAAAAAAAATAAAAAAAAATAATTATTAAAGATTTTTAATATGTTTTATTTAAAAAAAAATCTCGAAGCTTCGAATTAAAATCGAAGCTCGGCCCGAAGCTTCGATTGCCAAAAAAAGCTTTGAAGGTCAGCCCTAATATATATACATATATATTAGGGCTGTCAGTTTATCGCGTTAATTATATTAATTAATTACACAGCAAATTATTGCGTTATGAAAATTAACTCAAAATTAATTACAAAAAAGTACCTTTTTTTCCCCCATAAGAACGTAGAATGCACATTTACAGACTTTTTTTTTATATGGTCCATTTGCATGTTCTTGGTATCTGATTCTAGGGACATCTATGGATCTCAGGGAATGTATTCCTAGTGTCAGAAATACTGTGTCTGTTACTAGGCTTGAGTAAATTGTAATGAACCAAATGAGAATATCAATTAATTTTCTTTTTATCTTTGACTGTGAATAACACTATGCTCAAATTGACCAGACCTGAAAAATCTAAGCAAATTAATAGATGGAAGATGATTAAACAGAAGGTTTTGTAGATACAGTACTGAATTCTGCCATCCGGACACATGCAATTTGAAATATGATTATAGAATATAGAATAGCAGGCATAAAATGGTTATGCGATTAAAATGCGATTAATTAGATTAATTAATTACAAATCCTGTAATTAATAGGATACATTTTTTTTATCGCCTGACAGCACCAATATATATATACACACACATATATGTCCAAAACCACTACTCCCCATCGTCGTGCTATTACATAACACGAGTGAGGAGTGTGGACATACCGTATGGCCCCGCACGGCACTTCACTCTGTTAAAAACAGGTGATACACGGCGCGAGCCAGCATGACATATAGATTGACATAATACTGATTGAAAATCATATCAACAGATTGCAGAATGGGTACAAAGCAGCACGCCTCAATACAAACAATTGTTAGGGGGATGCAGACCAAGGAAAATACATTAAAGTCTTATTTACCCCAGTGTACCTCATTCATAACATACCATATACATATATACATATATACATCCAAAAACACAATTCCCCGTTGTCGTGCTACGTGGACATACGAGACACATTTCAATATGTATATGTGACAGTGACGGTATATGCCCTAAACGGCCCCTCATACCATTCCCCGTCCTCCTGACAAAACACGAGTGGGGAATGCCACACTGTATGGCGCAGCGCGAGCCAGCATGACATATAGATTGACATAATATCGATTGGAAATCGTATCAAGAAATTGCAGAATGGGTACAATGTAGTACGCCTCAATACACACAATTGTTAGGTGGCTGTAGCCCAGGGCAAGACATAGGGCTAGATCCACAAAGAATGGATTGCACGGAGCAAGTTGCACCCTTACTTACAATTCATTATGAATTGAAAATGGGGGACCCTGATGTAAACAAGACGGAAGTCTTTCTCTGGTCTGCATCCCCTTAAAGGGGAACTATCTTATAAATGGCCTTTTTGAGTGTTTAGCATTGTTTCCTAGCTATGTGAACTTATATTAATATGATCTATGTCTCAAAATTCTCATATTGGCGCATTCTTCCAATTCTCCTCTCACAATATTCACCCTCACTGAACTGAGTCGTTTGAAAATGTGCCTATATGTGATGTCATATAGTCACCGCTGCATGTTAATGTTCAGGCGAACATGACGCGGCGCAGTGGTTTAGGAGCCCAGGCTCAAAACAGCTCGAGATCTTGAGGTAGAAAAATGCTGTTTTTGAGGACTTGATTAGAAATACAAAACAATGAATAAAAAAAATATATATATTACAGAGGTGTTCCATAGACTCACAGGAATTGTGTAAAAGTGCCCAAATAGTGAAAGAAATAGTAAAATAGTTCCCCTTTAACAATTGTGTGTATTGAGCCGTACTGTATTGTACCCATTCTGCAATCTGTTAATAAAATGTTCATTCAATCAATCACTGTGCAGAACACAATTCCCCGTCGTCGTGCTATTACATAACACGAGTGAGGAGTGTGGACATACGAGACACATTTCAATATGTATATGTGACAGTGATGGTATATGGCCTAAACGGCCCCTCATACCATTCCCGTCCTCCTGACAAAACACGAGTGGGGAATGCCACACTGTACGGCGAGGCGCCTCACCTTGTTCAAAAACAGATGATATAATGCGTGAGCCAGCCTGATACATAGATTGAAAACGAGACATAATACCGATTGAAAATCGTATTAACAGATTGCAGAATGGGTACAAAGTAGCACGCCTCAATACCATAATTGGTAGAGGGATGTAGACCAGGGGAAGACATAGTCTTATGTCGCCCAGTGTACCTCATTCACAATACACCATATACATATATATATCTATATATATACATATATAAAAATATGTCTAAACATACAATTCCCCGTTGACGTGATACATAACACGAGGGGAAAAAGCCCAGGCTGTCGCCACTTCTTAGGAAGCGCGGTCACAAGGAAAAAACACACAGCACCAAGCCAGTGAAATATAATGGCTGAGAATACACAGCAGGAAATGACGGGGGGGTCCTATGCACTCGAAAGACAAAGGACACACACCACAAGGTCAAAACAAGCACAGCATGCACCTGTTGATGTACACCTGCCGCTGGTCACGTGCCTCTTTTTCCTTGAATGAAGGCGCAGCTCCCCTGGACGGTTCACAAAACACATCCAAACCGCCAATGTTTACACGCAGAGATGCCCGTCAGACAGACACTGTTTCTGCTATGCCGCATGCTGCTCCCCCGTACCTGGCGAGGGCTGGGGAACCCTCCCGTTTGTCGGGGATCCCCTCTGACGCGCCTCCCCCGGAGACGCGCCTCGCCACGTCAAGCCTGCAATTAACCCTCCGTGCGGAGGTAAAAAGCATGGAAGGCAGCACGCCATGGCTCGAAGCCTTCCACCGACAGCGCCACAGCAGACCAGCAGTCCTCCGACGAGAACTGCCGGTCTGCTAGGAAAACTCCATAACAAGCAGCGGTCCCAAGCACTCCCTTTTCCGAACGCGCCGGGGAAGTCCTGAAAAAGGACATCGGTGGAATAGCCTTACATCTCTCACCTAACTAACTAACCAATTTTCGTTTCAACTGCCAAAGGCATGTGAGCCATTTGTTTAGCTGAAAACAATGAGGAAGGAAGAAGTAGACTGCACACCTGGGCTTTGAGTGGCTGGAGGTGGGCGTGGTCAGGCAAATGGGAGGTACATGCGAGAATTTTTCATTGGACGCGCACATGCGCTGAGTGTATCCCATAGGCGAAGCAGAAAAGCATAGCCAATGAAATATAACTAAACATTCTAATGATGATAACTAAACATTCTAATGATGAGAACTAAACATTCTGATGAGAACTAAACATTCTAATGATGAGAACTAAACATTCTGATGAGAACTAAACATTCTGATGATAAGAACTAAACATTCTAATGATGAGAACTACACATTCTGATGAGAACTAAACATTCTAATGATGATAACTAAACATTCTAATGATGAGAACTAAACATTCTAATGATGAGAACTAAACATTCTGATGATGAGAACTAAACATTCTGATGCTGAGAACTAAACATTCTGATGATGAGAACTAAACATTCTAATGATGATGTCAGCAGTCGTTGACAGCTATAGAGTTCCATATGTTCAATATGTTTCAATTTGGAGATAATGTTAAAAAATATGTACACCTCGAAGGGTCAAAATGGATTAGAATGTAAAAAATTTAAAAAAAATATATATATATATATAAATAATAATACTAAAATAATTATTACCTTGATGCAGATTCCACAGCCTATACAAAGAGACTCTGAGATCCACACTATCTTACTCTGTGCGGTCACTTCAATGCACAGCTTACCTAGAGGGACAAACACACACAGTTAGAAAGAAACAAACAGTGTAAAGGCTGTTATGTGTTGCTGTATCAAACAAGGGTTAACATGCTTCTCATCTCCTGTACCATGTGACTAGTAGGGATGGGACGATATGCAAGATTCAAGAGGTTTATTCATCACATACATACACAAGACATATAGTGAAATGAAGGTCGGTGGCCATGCCCGGTTCGATTGTACAAATACAAATAATAGAATAAAATAGAATAGATAATAAAATAGACAACGTCTCTCATGATACCATTCAATACATGATATGGGGTTCACCATTCAATACAACCATGATATGATTCAATACATGACATGGGGTTCAAATAGGGCTGCAATTAACGATTATTCTGTCGATTATTTGATCGATTAGTCGATTAATCTAAACGATTAATTTACAAGAAAAAACAATTGATTCAATTTGCAATTGAACATTTCAAAATGACTTGTTTTTCCAAGTGCAGTACTACTATCCTCGGGTCACATTGCCTCTCTGACTCCACCTACTGAATACCCAGAGTAGGAGATGAGCCATGACGTTTATTATTTATGTCTGTAAATGCTGTGTAATGTGGATGCTACCTGTACATGAGTAGGGCGAGTAAGCTACTGTCATTACCGCTTTCTATCTATTGACTCATTATAGCTCCTTTACTATCTAATATAACAGCCACCAGTTACTATGACATTGTTGATCATTACATACAATTTATCTATGCCTGTAGCTTAATGTAGAAAAACAGGGAACAAAATTAACCGTTTGGCTTTAGATTTATTTTCTTTAACTACCAGTCAGAGAGATTTTTTTATAAATGGCCTTTTAGTATATCTCCATGTGTTATGTATTTTCTCTCCACTGCACGCTGCGGTAGTGCTTGTGCCAGCACAGGAGATACGATTATAAAAAATATATATATATATATATATATATATATATATATATATATATATATATATATATATATATATACACACACACACATGTAAATCAATATCTTCCTTTTGAATAAAATAGGCTCAGGGATCAGGATTGTTAAAGCTATAATTAGCCTAGTCCATGTAAAAAAGTAGCATATAGTACATTTACACACACGAGAGGGAGAATCGCTTATAGCAGACTTAATGATTTTATTTAATGATATATTTCTGCTAGTGGTTTAAGAAGTTATTTATATTTTGAACGTGATTCATTCATTCATTGCGCACTAGTTAGATGACATGTTGCGCACGTTATGACTTTAAATGTCTGGCATTTCCACAAATCAACATTTTATGGTCGACGTCATCAACGACATCTACTCATCGTTGCAGCCCTAGGTTCACCATTCAGTACAACCACAATATAATTCAATACATGACATGGGGTTCGCCATTCAATACAACCACGGTACCAAGAAAATGTATTGCATACAAAATGGTGATTATGCCCTCTGCTATACAAACTGTGTAACTGGCTACAGAGAGGTTGTAAAAGTGATCGGTAAGTTATACTATTTGTGATTACTACTACGGCAGAAGAAAATGTAGCTGATATTAGGATATGTTATTCTGCCGCGTTGCGTTTTTTCTTAGGGATGGGCGTGCCACATGAGTAATCGATTACTCAAGTGTTCGCCGTTTCAAAAAAAGTTTTAATCCTCTTTTTCTCTGCCTGATTTTTCTATTTTTCTCCCCGTCCCAATTTAGTCGTTATGCCAATTCCCCCCCTCCCCTACCTGGTTGTTGTGCGCATGTTCCTCCTACTGGTCGGTACAAGGGAACCCTGAAGTCTACCACACGCTTCCTCCGACACATGTGGAGACAGCCAGTGGCTCTCTTCTCACCTGGCAGCGAGGACTCTCATTGGTGAAGCGTAACGTGTGGGAGGTCACGCTGCCTTCACAATTTCCTGCCTTTCGCTGAGCAGGCGCCCAGACCTGACCTGTAGGTGTGACACAGTGTGACACTGTCCACAACGCCAGATTACCACCCTCGACTTCCCTCCCGCTAACTCAGCCAAACGCGTTAGTATGACGATTGGCCCAAGCCGCAGGCAATGCTGACTCCGGGAGTCGAGACCGCAGCCTCTTGCATTGGTGACGAGCGCAATCTCCGCTACACCATCCGACCGCCGATTTCAACTGGTTTTTGAGGATGATTTTTATTTACTTCTTTTTACTTGGTTACCACCAAATACGTCCACCAAGAATGCTTCCCCTTGTGAATCAAAATCTTATTGAATCTGGTTAATCGGTGCAGATACCCTGTCCTATAAAACATACACACGCAGAAACACATTACACACACAAAAAAACACACACAAAATGAACACACACATACACAGAAAACACACACACAAAATGAACACACACATACACAGAAAACACACACACAAATAAATACACACACAAAGAAGAAAACACACAGACGTAGAAAGATACACAACCACAGATGGAAAGCTGTACCCACCCATGATACACACACAACCAGACAGAAAGCTGTACCCACCCATGATACACACACAACCAGACGGAAAGCTATAGTGTACCCACCCATGATACACACACACAACCACAGACGGAAAGCTGTACCCACCCATGATACACACAACCACAGATGGAAAGCTGTACCCACCCATGATACACAGTGACACACACAACCAGACGGAAAGCTATAGTGTACCCACCCATGATACACACAACCAGACGGAAAGCTATAGTGTACCCACCCATGATACACACAACCACAGATGAAAAGCTGTACCCACCCATGATACACACAACCACAGATGGAAAGCTGTACCCACCCATGATACATTACACACACACAACCACAGACAGAAAGCTGTACCCACCCATGATACATTACACACACACAACCACAGACAGAAAGCTGTACCCACCCATGATACACACACACAACCACAGACAGAAAGCTGTACCCACCACACACACACAACCACAGACAGAAAGCTGTACCCACCACACACACACAACCACAGACAGAAAGCTGTACCCACCACACACACACAACCACAGACAGAAAGCTGTACCCACCACACACACACAACCACAGACAGAAAGCTGTACCCACCCCTGCGGACGACAGGACAGCTCTTCTTGCACTCCTGACGGCACTTCTTGGGTTTACACTTGTCATGACTGACGATGGCTATCCTGGTGTTTTTATCAGCCATGATGATGTCTGGACCTGGACTGATACACCACTAGACCTCAGGAGCTGGAGAGAGAGACATGTATGTTCACTGAACCTGAGTGAATATAGGTACCATGCAGGGTGAATATAGGTACCATGCAGGGTGAACAGTCCAGTACCATGCAGGGTGAATATAGGTACCATGCAGGCAGGGTGAATATAGGTACCATGCAGGCAGGGTGAATATAGGTACCATGCAGGCAGGGTTAATATAGGTACCATGAGGGTGAATATAGGCTTATACAATGGCATGCACATTTCTTGATTCTGATTGGCTGAAACAGTGAAGTTGCCACTCCACGTGACTCCAGATCCCTCCCACAACCGAATTACTTAATTTTTTCTGTCTGAATCAATCCGCCATAGATAGAAAATGGAAGTATGAATAGCTTTTGAACGAATCCTCCAAAAATGATAGTCAACTGGAATATGTTAGTTTGTTACATACACATGGATTATGTAATAAATTTGTCATGACTCATTGTAGTCAAGTTAGACCGCGCTCACATCTCACAAGTTCTAACACTGGGTGCTGTAATCCCATAAAGTTCAGTATATCAAAAAGCAGGGTAGCCGGACCAGCACTCTCAGGTTCAATGTTTTTAATGGCAGCCTGAATAGATAGCAGACATGTTTCATGACTCATTGTGAAACAAAAGAAAAATCACGAACATTAAAAAAAAAAAAAAAAATGGCCGACGTTTTTTTTTTTTTTTATTGATTGAAAATGTTATTACCAGATTGTAGAATGGGTACAATACAGTACGGCTCAATACACACAATTGTTAAGGGGATGCAGACCAGAGAAAGACTTTCGTCTTGTTTACATCAGGGTCCCCCATTTTCTATACCAAATGTCAAAAATAAACGAAATCCTCAAATAAACGATTATCGATAGTATATGTGTACTTATGCATGCTATAGAAGCGGGCTGAAAAATCGATTATCTTATTTCCTGATCAGCACGCACACACTCACAGCTACACACATATGGGACACGTTGATATATAGGTGAAAACAGCTCTGATTATCCCAAGACTGGTAAAATAGATTCCTTACCTCAGATCAGATGTTCTCCAAAAAGATTATTCCAATTCCTGATCGCCATTCCAAATATCGATCGTGTTTATTGATCCAACGCTGGGTGGTCGAAAGACATATTCCACGCTGTTCTGATGGTGGGCGATGATGACTGCAATAGGCTCGGATTACATGCCTGACAAGTAAAATGTGGAATCCGGACTTTTTTCCCCCATCCATTTCATTAAGTCCAATCCAATGGGGTGCAATACCATCCGGGGAGACGATAGGGGGCGGTATTTTCCCTGTTTGAGCTCAGACAGATCCCCACCCGTAACGTGAGGCTAGATTGATGAAAGATTTATGGAAATCGATAATAAAAAAATAACGATTAAAAGCGAGATTTCTCTTTTTTTTTGGGTATGACAATTGTTTTATGTTTTTTCACTTTATTATTTATGTCTGTGGAATTTTTGCTTAAGTCAGTATTTTTTTGTTTTTGTTTTGGGGTATTAAAATGTTTTCTTTATTGTTTAGGTCTGTTTAACGATGTTGTACATTATGTCTTTGTATTATGTACCTGGAAGACCGACTGATATGTAAATAATATTCAAGGATGATGTTGTTTGTATGCTTGTAAAACAAAAATGCAAATAGAAATTGAGTTTAAAAAAAAAAAAAAAGATCTCGTCGGTTGGCACTCAACGGTTGGCATGAACTAACGAGAATTCTCGTCGCTGGCACTCAAAGTGTTAAGAAGCACAGTGAAGTTACCTAGTAAAATTTTCAATCAATCAAACCGGTTGTTATTTGATTGATTGATTGACACATGACACATGCAATTTGAAATATGATTATAGAATATAAAATATCAGGCCTAAAATGGTTATGCGATTAAAATGCGATTAATTAGATTAATTAATTACAAATCCTGTAATTAATTAGATACAAAAAATGTATCGCCTGACAGCACTAAATATAACTCATCAGTTTCATCAACATAAATAATCGAATAAGGGCACGGTTGGTACAAAAGTGATGGTGACGTCTTGATGGAGCGCCGAATGCCAAGCGGATGCAAATAGGCTACATCATTTATGATAAATGTTTTATTTGAATTTTTATGCCGAGTCATATACTATAATAGTATAATACTATAATATTAGTGTAGCCTAATCTTTATCTGCAACTGTGAAGAAAAACCCCATTAGTTTAAACAGAATGAAAAAAAGATATATTAAAAAAATAAAGAAATTAAAAAGGAAATTGTATTACAAATTAAAAATTCGAATGTTGATTTAGAATTTGAATGTCAACATTATGAACGAAGCTTCGAACTATTCGTTACAGCCCTACCAACAACAGTAAGTTTGCGCAATGCACTAAATAAGGCTGCAGCAACATTGATAAGTCATTGATCCGTCATTGATCCATCATTGACGGAAGGTATTAGTCCATTGGTTTATTTTTAAATTAAAACATGTCAACTCCGTCTGTCCAACAAATGGATACTAGTCATTGAAAATGAATTAACATACATAGATGGATAGAGAGATAGATAGATAGATAGATAGATAGATAGATAGATAGATAGATAGATAGATAGATAGATAGATAGATAGATAGATAGATAGATAGATAGATAGATAGATAGATAGAGATCTTTATTGATAATGAACTATGAACAATATACATAGAGGCCCACCATTATCAAAAGGATAAAAACGCAAGAAATCGTACAGCTTATTTCCATTGCAGTCCTTCAGATGTCTGTGAGTAATATGCACTGGTGGTGGGTGTATGCCTGGATGTGTGTAGGTGTATGAGAGAGTATGAGTCATATGTTGAGTATGTTTAGGAAAACATAGGGAGATAAAATACAGTAAAACATTTTATAAAAGACAATTTTAAATACAATTTAAAAATGCACCCCTCAAAACCTTATAAAATACCTTAAAAATTATGCATTGTGTGTTGAGTACTGACTTTTAATAATTTTGTTTTGCAATAATAATAAAAAAAAAAAAAAAATCAAATCAACTCCGATAAATAAAATAGATTTTTTTTTTTATCCATATTTTCTCCCATCCCAATTTCGTATCATCCAATTCAACCCTCCCCTGTCACGAACGCTGTTTCTTGCCTCCCACAAGCCGGCTGCAATGTGAACTAAGTCATACATAGCACAAGTCCCCTCCGGTACTTGAGGTAACAGCAGTTGCATCTTTTCACCTGCGCAGCTCGATCTCTCAGTGGCGAGGAGTAACGCGTGGGAGGCTCACGCTGCCCCAGACACTTCCTGATTCTACTGCACAGGCGCACCAACCGACCTGTAGGAGTCGCTGTCCACAACGCCCGATCCCCACCCATCAGTTTCCCACCCCCTAATACGGCCAATGTGTATTAGTATGAACGACCAGCTAAACTGAAAGCAATGTGGAGCGCTGGGCTCGAACAGGCGAGCCCAGCGTCTCCGCATTCGTGGCGAGCGCCTTGCCCACTACGTAGCCGCCCGTAAATAAAATAGAATTAAACCCAGGCTTCTGCTTCTCCTGATCCAGCTCTTGACTTTGACTTTAAAATACTGGTGCCATTGGGAGTGGAAATATTCCCCACCATAAGACAAACGGTGAAGCACAATTACACAAAAATCCAAAACAAAATCAAAGACGACCTTGATAGGTGGGCAAAACTTAAAAACTCAGTACAGGCACGGATATCAATAGTTAAGATGGACGTACTACCTAGAATCAACTTCTTCAGCTCAATGCTACCGTTACCCCCTCCAGAGGGTTACTGGAAAAAATTACACTCCTCCACATACAAATTTATTTGGAATAACAAACCACCACGTATAAAAAGATCCACCGCACAGAGAAATAAAGCAGACGGTGGCATGGCATTTCCAGATTTTTTCTACTATTTTAAGGCGTACACTTTAAGACCATTGACAACATGGTTTGATCCCCAAGCATTAGTATCCTGGAGAAAATTAGAAGAAAACATAGTAGCCCCACATAGACTGAAGGACATAGCATACACTAAACTATCAATTAAGCATTGCGAACGGATATTTGGCCCCATAATTACTCATGCGATCCGGATATGGCGTGAAACACAAAAAAAATATCCTAACCCACATAAATGGCACAATCATACTCCCTTATTCAATAACAATGCACTCTTGATTGGAAAACGAACTATAAGATTCCCTATATGGGAAAAGCAAGGCATACACTCATTAGGGGATGTTTTTAACAAACAGGGTTTTTGTAGTTATGAAGAAATACGCAAAAAATTTTATCTCACCAAGTCCACACATCTTTTTTACATACAGTTATTGTTATGTTTGAAGACTCAAGGTGTTCCATTAAAGAAACCAATTGAACACCACAGATACCACAAATTCTTCTATGAAAGAGAGACATCGAGAGGTTTTGTTTCAGATTTTTGTCATCAATTACTAACGTCCTCGTATGAAACCCTCCACCTAGACTCCGTCTGGAGGAGGGATATACCAGACCTGGAAAGTGATTTTGATTGGCAAGAAGCCTGGGCAAATGTTCGACTCACATCAAGGAACCCGGACCATCAACAAATCAATCTTAACTATATTCACAGGACATACTTGACTCCTATAAGACTGAAAAAATGGGTCTTATACAAGACTCCAAATGCTCCTTATGTACAAATGGGGACGAGGGGACATTTATATGTACTGGGACTGCCCACCAGTTAAGATATTCTGGAAAGAGGTGACCCAGCAATTATCAAATCTCTTAACTTGGAATATACCTGTACACCCCTCTGTATTACTGCTGAATGATGTTTTTGAGTGTGCAGTACATCCACAGCTAAAGAGATTGGTTTTATCGGGTATCACAGTGGCTAAAAAGCTGATAGCATCACGATGGTTCCAACCGGAAAAAATTTGCCGAAAGGTCTGGATTATTACATATCTCGATGTGATCTATCAAGAAATATCTACAGCAAGAATTTTGGGTCTCAATGAATCCAAAATGACATTGTGGTTAGAAGTGGTGGAGAAAATAAAAGCTAGCATATAATGGTAATGTCTGGTTAGGAGCGAGGGAAAATGGATGGATTATCCAATGGGGGGTCCGGGAGGGGGGGGGTACGAGCTAGAGCATATGTGTGTAGGTTTTTAGATAACAGGTATTAAGGGTATATCCTATATAAGACAATTAACTAAAATGTGATTTCATTGGATGTGCACTGTCAACTAATGCTTGTATATCTTATCGTGTGTTGTCATGTTTGTTTATGTGTTTGTTTAAAAAAAAAAATACAAAAAAAAAATACAAAAATACTGGTGCCATTAATACCGGTACCGCCACGTAGCCTTGCCGCCACGTAGCCGCCCGTAAATAAAATAGAATTAAACCCAGGCTTCTGCTTCTCCTGATCCAGCTCTTGACTTTAAAATACTGGTGCCATTAATACCGGTACCGATGCAGGACAGGTTTAGAAAGGAAGGAACTCCAGGGAGGGAGGGAGGGAGGGAGGGAGGGAGGGAGGGAGGGAGGGAGGGAGGGAGGGAGGGAGGGAGGGAGGGAGGGAAGGAGGAGGCACATCAGCAGAGATAAGAGACAGTATTCTCGGACACACCCGTCAAACCTAGAGACCATCTGACTCACAGCTCAAATAGAGGCTTTGTGAGGGCATAAAATAGTAGTGGTAGTATTCAGAGTATGTTGAGGCTGAAACTACTGGGGCCGTATAGCAGTGTGGTTCAATAATAATAATAGATAATAGATTTATTTTATATAGCGCCTAACATAAAGTATCTCAAAGCGCTTTACATACATTACATTATGGTATATGGACAAACACAGTACATGGACTTTCACAATGACAACATGGTGGGGATACTACAGAGAAAGGGAGACAGCTTAGATAGCCTACTTTAGCTAAATACACACAACTCCAGGACACTCCTAATTATTATTCTCTTACTGTCTTCTACTATTATGTACTATGCTACTATAACTATACTATCTACTATACTAGTATATTATGTGTACTATGCAACTTGACTATACTACTATCTCTACTATGACTATACTACTATGTTACTATGACTATACTACTATTCTACAATGTCTATACTACCATAGTACCATCTACTATGCTACTATGATGACTATACCACTATATCTATACAACTATGACTATACTACTATGTTACTATGATACTACTATTCTACTCAGTCGTAAAAAAGGCGAAGCAGCGCCTCTACCACCTAAGACAGTTAAGGAAGTTCAGAGTATCTGGGAAGATACTCCAGTCCTTCTACTCCGGAGCTGTAGAGAGCATCTTGACTGGAAACATCACTGCCTGGTATGGCAACAGCACGGCACAGGACAAGAAGGCCCTACAGAGAGTGGTGCGCTCAGCCGAGCGTACCACGGGTATTGCACTACCACCCCTGCAGGTTCTATACAACAAGAGGTGCAAATCCAGAGCCTGCAGAATAATGAAAGACCCACACCACCCCAACAACAGCCTGTTCATGCTGCTGAGGTCAGGCAGACGCCTGCGAACCCCAGCTACTAGGACAGAGAGGCTTCGGCTCAGCTTCTTCCCCCAGGCCATCAGAGCCTTGAACACTGAACTCTCCACACACAAGCACACACACGACACACACACTGTACACGCTCACACACTAGCAGCCACTTTAACATGAGCAAGCACACACTCATGCTGCACACGCCCACACTTATGGCCACTAAGGAAAGGTCACTTTAAAAATAGTATAGTATAACTTGAGATTGTATAAAATAGCAATGTACAGAAAGACCCAGTGCCTCATCCGCAGCTAACAGTGTATGCACTACCACATGACCTAGCATGTCCTCCATGCTCTGTAAATAACTTATGTACAAATACCGATATGCCCTACTATGTTACTTGTTTATTGCACAATGTTGTTTTATTGGATTCTATTATATGTTGTTACTACTGTATTGCACATCGTTCCGGGCAAGACCACCCGGGTCATTCTCATGAAATCAATGATTTACAATGGCCGTGATCTTTTCTAAATAAAGGTTAGCATTTATTCAAGTAAACAAAACATAATATTAAAGATAAAAATGTGCTCTTTCTTGTACAATGAGTTGTTTACTCATAACAATTTATTATTTTAATATTTTAGTACATTTTGTGCTTAAATTCTCATTAGCGCAATACGTCCACATTGATTTCTATGGACCATTGACTTAATTTTATATTTAATAAACTCAAAATATTTCTCTAAAACTTTATTAATATTGTTTATTTATTTGTGTCATCAAGGAAATTCTGATGAATTATACAATTAAATTTACAAATTAATGATTTTTTTGTGGAAAACATAATGTCCATGGATGCAGTTCTCATTATCCACAAGTTTTCACCTTCCTGTTAAGACTACAGTATTTTTTAAATAAAGTTTTATTCTCCCATGATGCATCACAAAGAAGACAAGCTAGAAGATGGCTACAAGGTAAGTTAAGTCACCTCAATGGTTAACACTTAAAAGTTCTAACTTCCCGCGTCAGCCCTTGTACACGACAAAATTGATTCTCATTACTGAAACATGAAGTATTACTTGTTTGAAAAAAGTTTTGATCATCAATATTTGATCAATACAAAGGTTAATACATTCCTAACATGTGCCATGACATTTTTTTGCAGATGTCATCATGGCTTCTCCATTGTTAGCTAAAAATGCTAACTCCTCTCATCCTCTGCAACACACTTCTCATATACCGCAACATTTTAATGGGTGTTTCGGTAATGAGAACTTCTCTTTCGGCAATGACAATTTGGTAACACATCACATAACTTTGTCATTAAATAGTAATAATTGGTAACACTTCAACATTAAGTGTTCATAAGGTTGTAATTACATAGTAATAATAAAATGTGTATCATCAACAGTTCATTTTGATGTAATTTACTAATTTTCCTGTTTCATTGCAGACAGTCAGCCACTGAGAAGAAGAAAGCGTTAGCAAAGGCTAGGCTAGCAAAATTCAGAGAAAAGGTTTACAACAACCCTGACCTGCTAGACGAGTACAGAAGGAAGGAGAGAGAGGTTGGGGGGGGTTGGAAATGGTACAGTCATTAGCAAACATGCTAGTTTATAGGAAGCCTCATACAAGCCATTTAGTTGATAGGATGTCCAGCTTTCTGGCCCTTACTAGAGGATGTGTACACACTCGCACTTTGTAAGCCATTCAGTCCCTACTGTAGGACACACACACACACACACACACACACACACACACACACACACACACACACACACACACACACACAGGGAGAACCCTAGGACACACATATGCACACACACTAGTGTAGGGTCTGTCCATATATGTTTTTCCTAATTTTATGGTATGCTTCCTTTCCATTTCTAGATATCAAAAACGAAAGGAAAATGTTAAGATCAAGAAAATGGAAGATCTTACCTCCAAACAATATGAAAGGAAACAAAAACAATGGAGATAAAATTCGAACAGGCATTATGCTAAAAAGAAAACACTGAATGCCATCTTGGATTTGACCCCTCTCTCCATCAATGAGCCAGATGCCACACAGGTACCGGAGCAAGATGGAGGCCTACCGGTACCACCAAGCCCCCCAGAACTGCCATCAAACTGCCCAACACCAGAGCAGACGTCCACCCCCAAAGCAAGAAGAAAAAGGAAGATGCAGGATGTCCAGGTAGTACCAAGCCCTCCTGAGCCACCTTTGAACTGCCCAACACCAGAGCACACCTCCACCCCCAAAGCAGGAAGATTGGGTTGGCTTTATATGGTCATTTAGGGAGTCGAATGGAATGGGCTTTTGAGGGGGTAGAGGCGCTGCGGCCTTGGACACAAACGCTATCGGCCTGCTCTGAATTTAATGAATGGATATACTGTTTTAACAGTTTTTGAGAGAAGGATAAACATGACTTAACGATCAACCCTGTTGTGGGGCCCCAGAGGATTAAGAATGTGAAATTACACTTCACAAGCCTTACTGAGAAAGAGGTGGCCGTCCACATTGATTACAGTGAGGTGACCACCCACACTATTGTAATCTATACTATTTATTTTTATTTATTTATTATTTATTCCGCCAATTTTTGTCCACTAACTCCTGCCAGAGCTTTCACACCACAAACAAGTGTAAGGTATCAAAACGACCGGCTTGAGGGCGGCTAAGTGGCGCAGTGGGCAAGGCGCTCGCCACTAACGCAGGAGATGCTGGGTTCGAGCCCAGCTCTCTGCGTTGCTTCCAGCTTGGCTGGTCGTTCATACTAATACAATTGGCAGTATTAGGGGGTGGGAAAGCCGGTGGGGATCGGATGTTGTGGACAGCGACTCCTACAGGTCGGTTGGTGCGCCTGTACAGCAGAATCAGGAAGTAACGGGGGCAGCGTGAGCCTCCCACGCGTTACCCCTCGCCACTGAGAGATTGCGCTGTACAGGTGAAAAGATGCGACGGCTGCCTCCTCGTGTACCGGAGGGGACACGTGATGCAAGGCGTCGTCATCACTGCAGCCGACCAGTGGGAGGCATGGTCTGGCAACGTTCGAGACAGGGGAGGGGAGAATTGAAGGGAGAATTGGCGAGGCGAAATTGGGATGGGAGAAAAATAGAAAAGAAATGGGAGAAAAAGTGGATAAAAAACTAAAAACGACCGGCTTGGTCCAACTCGAGTTGCTATTACTTTTTGGAAAGTTTCACCGCACCGTTTGGCTACAAATCGACTTTAAACGGGAAATGTTGGTCATAAGGAATGAATGGCAGAACATTCTAGAACATTTGTGATGTTACAGTATGTCATAATAGAACATTCTAAAACATTTGTGATGTTACAGTATGATGTCATAATAGAACATTAGACCATTTGTGATGTCACAGTATGATGTCATAATAGTTCATTCTAGAACATTTGTGATGTCACAGTATGATGTCATAATATAATTCTAGAACATTTGTGATGTCACAGTATGATGTCATAATATAATTCTAGAACATTTGTGATGTCACAGTATGTCATATTATATAATTCTAGAACATCTGTGATGTCACAGTATGATGTCATAATAGAACATTCTAGAACATTTGTGGTGTCACAGTATGATGTCATAATAGAACATTCTAGAACATTTGTGATGTCACAGTATGATGTCACAATAGAACATTCTAAAACATTTGTGATGTCACAGTATGATGTCATAATTAGGGATGGGTATCGTTAGGATTTTATCGATACTACTACTCTTATCGATACTGCTTAACGGTTCGGTACTTTATCGATACTCTTATCGGTTCTTTTTGGTTCTTTTTTTGCAAGAAAAAAAGACAATTAATTAAGAACAGAATCAACATTGCTTTATTATTTATAAATACAACTTTATAAATAAGTATTATAAATAAATATAATTTCTTCAGCAACAGCAGCAGCAATGTTCTTTTATATAACTTTATAAATAAATATAATAAATTAATATAATTTCTTCAGCAACAGCAGCAACAATGTTTTAAATGTGTCTGACTATGAATTATAGACTTTTTATAATAAACAACAAATGCAAAAGGCTAACAGAACTGTGACACTGGTTCACCCTATCCTCTGTCATCCTTCCTCTAGCTGCTAGGGATAAAGGACTTTGGGTGGTGGAGGGAGGTAGAGGGAGGATGTTGGGCTCACTGGCCTGGGACATAGTGGCTGACGCCTCAGCTTGACGATCTATAAAAAGTTTAGATTGTAGTATTTGTAGCTAAACAATTGTTTTGTTTATTAGCCTATTTGTAATAATTCGTTATTAGCCTAGGCAACTCCGTATCTTGGCTTACGGTTACGGCTGCAGTGGATGCAGATGGAACACTGCGCGCAAGGCAGTCGAATACGCGCATTTCTGCACACTAATATCATGTTTTGCCAACAGATGTTTTGATAAATTGATTTGCTCGTATTGCCACCCTTACTGGCAAATGTTTTGTTGCACTTGTGGCAACGTGCATTGTCGGCATTGACCCTTGTAAAGTATATCCATACTTTAGAACGCTTCGCTCTATCCGCCATGATCACGACTCAGTGCATGCAGAGCTGCTGTCTGTGTGCAGAGCGCTATAGCACGGGGCGTCGGGGACTTTCATTAAGGAGTACCCGTATGTAGTACCCGGATGTCTATGTGTAGCACTAGCGAGCGACTCGCGAGGAGTGTGTGTAATAATTGACTCGCTGGCTGCGGCTCGCTTCTCGTGCAGAGACAGAGAGGATCGTTCGCAACTTTTAAATAATAATAATAATAATAATAATTTCTCTAGAGTATCGATAGCAGTACCGAGGACGTCAGAGCTTATAAATACTCCGGTATTTTCTAATATAGTACCGGTTCCCGTTTAAAACCGGGGTCCGGGGGGCATCCCTAGTCATAATAGAACATTCTAGAACATTTGTGATGTCACAGTATGATGTCATAATAGAACATTCTAGAACATTTGTGATGTCACAGTATGATGTCATAATAGATATTTCTAGAACATTTGTGATGTCACAGTATGATGTCATAATATAACATTCTAGAACATTTGTGATGTCACAGTATGTCATAATATATCATTCTAGAACATTTGTGATGTCACAGTATGATGTCATAATAGAACATTCTAGAACATTTATGATGTCACAGTATGATGTCATAATAGAACATTCTAGAACATTTGTGTATCTATTCAACAATTCATAGACCCTCTCCCGTTGGCCAGCGGTGCACAGGCATCACCCACACTTTCACAATTTCCCCACGCGGACAGCTAGCTAGCCGTTGTGGACACTCACCTTAGGCGTCTTGTTTGAGCAATGCAGGCTTCAGTCTGTGTCAGTCGTGATTCTTCTTCAGAATGAGAGCTTCTGAGAGAATTGTTAGAATTGTTCTATATATATAGAACACAGATGTTCTAGAATGTTCTATTATGACATCATAATCAGTAGGGATATCCTCTTTCATTGGTCTATGTTGACCACGCCCCCATGGTTCGGCCCCTCCCCTTCAGGGGATTCATCTTGATCCTTAGGCCGTGGGTGACACTAATGTTCTAGAATGTTCTATTATGACATCATCACTAATGTTCTAGAATGTTCTATTATGACATCATAACTGTGACATCAGTAATGTTCTAGAATGTTCTATTATGACATCATACTGTGACATCACTAATGTTCTAGAATGTGCTATTATGACATCATACTGTGACATCACCAATGTTCTAGAATGTTCTAATATGACTCATACTGTGACATCACAAATGTTCTAGAATGGTCTGCCATTCATTCCTTATGGACCAAAAGTTTCTGTTTAAAGTCGATTTGTAGCCAAACGGTGCAGTGAAACTTTCCAAAAAGTAATAGCAACTCGAGTTGGACCAAAAAAAGCTCTGGCAGGAGTTACTGGACAAAAATCGGCGGAATAAATAATTTCAGATGGACCCACCTCACAGTACCGCAACAAGACAGCGTTCTATCCGGCCTTGACAGTGCCTTTCATGAGGGTTTGAATATGTCACCTGGAACTTCTCAGAGGCATCTCATGGCAAGGGTGCCCCTGATGGGGTAGGGGGTGCACTCAAGAACCTAGCAGACCGGCTTGTTGCTTATGGAACTAGCATCCCAGACACCAACACACTGCATGAGCAACTGGCAACACACTCATCTGTAAGGCTATATACATGGTAACAGAGGATGAGATCATTTCGGCCCAGGATTTGATTCCTCCATCCCTGAATACAGTGCCCGGGACTATGAAGATTCACCAGGTAAGTCAATGTGACATGAGGTTGAACAAGTTTGTTTGATTGATTGATTGATTGATTGATTGATTGATTGATTGATTGATTGATTGATTGATTGATTGAACACAATAGATTGTAGAATGGGTACAATACAGTACGGCTCAATACACACAATTGTTAAGGGGATGCAGACCAGAGAAAGACTTTCGTCTTGTTTACATCAGGGTCCCTCATTTTCAATTCATAATGACATTTATGACATACACAACATACAGATATACAGATATATCATGGCATTTATGACATACATGACATACAGATTTACAGTACTGTTACAATTGTGACATACACAATATGCAAATATACAGTACTGTTAAACAAAGATCCTAACAGAAAATATATACATACGAGGGGGAGGAGACTGTACATTGGGAAGTGGTGGGTGGGGGGGAGGGGATGGGATGGGAGGGTTTGGACATTTACGGGGGCCAGTTTCAAATTGCAGTCTCCTGTAGGTGCTTTTGAGAACGGTTTTGAAGGTGGGTAGGGATTCAAATTTTTTTCAGGGCGTTCCACATTGATGTGGCATAATTGCGAAACGTGTTTAGACCCTTGTTTGTGCCGAATCTGGGTTGAACATGATTTGTGGAACTCACTCTGGTGTTGTGTTCGTGGTATTCACTGACTAGGGATGTCCCGATCCGATCACGTGATCGGGATCGGGAAAAGAAATTAAATAAAAATCGGCAGTCAATAAAAGATTTTTTTTCTTTTTTTATTCAACAAACATGACCATGTTCACGTCTTAAACTCATAGGGAGGCCTTAGTTTTGGTTTTAAATTACATATAATATATCATTAATGTATTTATTGTCACACAGAGCAGAATAATTGTCCACAACAAACACATTCCCTTTAATTTACACCGTTGCAACAAACACATCCCCTTTAATTTAGACCGGTGTTCTGGCTACACGCTCACATCACAACAGTACAACACGTCGCTCCCGAAACACTGTTATCCACTCACTTGAGCAGCTAGAGGTTTGGACGTTGGAACTAAGCATTTTAAAATAGAAAGTGAAGCCAGTCCAACAGCAATTGCAATGTTTGCAAGGACGACATTCCGTGTGGAGGAAAAACTCAGCAGGCTGGAGCCTGGAGGCGGACTTTTCAGACTAACTTTTCACCTGGATAACGTCAATTATTTGCTGTGACTAAAAGCAGCTAGAGGTTTGGAAGTTGGAACTAAGCATTTTAAAATAGAAAGTCAAGCCAGTCCAGCAATTGCAATGTTTGCAAGGACGACATTCCGTGTGGAGGAAAAACTCAGCAGGCTGGAGCCTGGAGGCAGACTTTTCAGACGAACTTTTCACCTGGATAACGTCAATTATTTGCTGTGACCAATGTTCCCTCTAATAATTTTTTGGTCTGAGCAAACACTCAAACCTCCTGAGCAGACATCAGCAACTACTGAGCAACATACGTCACCTGCCGATTAACCGGTTAGTTGATATGCGGCGGTTTGTAAAAAATCTGAGAATCTTAATTTCCCTTAATGTCTAACATAAAAATATATACATTTTGCTGATACACAGAGAAATAATACAAAAAGGCATATTATATTCCTTAATCAAATATTTATTTGACCATTGATTGACGATACAGAGCATAGTCCTTACTTTGGCTGGGTTGGTGGCGGCGGTGTGAGTCGTGTCACTAACCTAACCTTTGTCTTTTTAGGAGGCTGACTCGTCATTATTTTATTAAGTGAATTATAATGCGACTTCAAGGGTGACCATATTGTGATTTTTTTTAAAGAGGACACTCTGCCCTCAGCCTCAAGATACTTAATCAAAGTTTACTCAAAGATGCCTTATCATTATAATATATTTAAAGTATACCTCCTCTGTATGGATATAAAATTATTGTTTATATTATTTTATATAACAAAATAATATCTCTCTATAACCAAAGTTACTCAACATGCTGTATTATGCCTAAAGTAATCTGACAAATCGCAAGAAAATAACTAAATCAACCTATGACAAAATAATATATATTTTCAAGTCTTACTGGACAAAATAAATAACAAGAAAAATATGATGTAATGTTCTAAATAATACCTCTTCTGTATTAGAAAATCCAGCTTTAAAAAATATATCTTTATCTTTTCAATGTAAATTATAAAACAGTAACCTCACAAAGATACTAATTTAAAAGTGCACTATGCAGTTTCAGATTTGTTGCAATTAGTGTACTAAACTAATTTATTACACACATAATCCTTAGAATGATTGTATCATAAGCATCTTATCAAACCAAAACATAATTTTGAGGCATCAAAATAGTTTTAAATTATTTTCTTTCTCTCTCTGTATAGCTGCATTCTTCAATAAATTCGGTCAACTTTGCCATCAAACTCTCGCCTCGCACTGCTTTGTTTGTAATGTTTTGCTGTGTCCATGTGAGCTTTGAGATCGCCACATCAACATATGGTCAAGCTTTGCACGCGTTGCACTCCGCTTCCAATTAGTCTCGACCGGGATGATAAATTGGAAGTTTTCTCTGAAGTTCATCTGTAATGTACATTTTCGCGTTTGCATTGTGAGGAGCCAGCAATGCTGGTCGGATCTGTCAACTTCCTCATCTGTTGTGTGTGTCTGTGTGAGCGTGCAGTAGCACTGCCCACAAAGCACTGAAAGCGGGGCTTCTCTTGGTAACGTCACACGCAACAGGGTTAGGGATGGTTAGGGATGTCCCGATCCAAATTTTTTGCTCCCGATCCGATCCCGATCATGTGATTTTGAGTATCTACCGATACCGATCTTTCCCGATCCGATCAAAAAAAATAAAAAAAATATATATATATATATTTTTTTGTATCCCAATTTCTCACATTACATTCACCCTGAATGTTGACGTTATCCAGGTGAAAAGTTAACTTCATTCAAGCGAGGCATTGCAATCCTTGCATAAATCATTTGATGTATAATTAAATCAAAGGAAATGCGTTTGGGGCTGGTCTGCCGTTCTGATACTATTGGTTTGTTTTGGCAAAATTCTTCTGCTCTGTGTGACAATAAATAAATGATGATATGCAATTTAAAACCAAAACTAAAGCCTCAGTATGAGTTTAAGACGTGAACATGGTCATGTTTGTTGAATAAAAAAAAAAAAGTAAAAAAAAAAAAGAATATAAAAAAAAGAATAAAAAATAAATCATTTTCCTTTTTTTCTTTTTTTTTGCGCGACCGATTTCAGATGTGCGCAGGAGCGTTTTGCCATGTGCGCGCGCGCGCACGGGCGCACCTTAGGGGGAACATTGGCTGTGACTAAGGATTATCGTCGGCGTTTCAGACCGTAAGTCGAACACTGAATGTATACTAATGTTTTAAACAGAATGTTGTTAAACAGAATAAAGTTGTGAGTTGAGCTGAACAAATGCATTTTTTTCTTAATTTGATTGAGAGGATATGCAAATGCCTTAGTTGCAATTTTATGAAAGCATCCAGTCACTGCAGTCAGTGAGCGTTGGCAAGCCCTGAAATAATCTATCATTAAAAAGGTTAACTTGACAAATAGACAGTAAATTAGAGGTTTTCATAATTATGTAATTTGTTGTGTTACCAACATTTTGTGATGCAAGTAAAATGACACAAATGTAATTGACTGCTTTGGTGTTTGTGGCTAATCAGACACACCAAGTGGTTTGCTTTGAATAACCAACAAGCTTGCTCTTAAGCCTCGAGTTGTGTCTGGCAACACTTAGCATACTTATTATCATTACTGAAATCATTAATCTCATTTCCGAAACCCATGTATCATTACCACAACTGTCACGATGGGGTTAGGTAGAATGCAATAATACAGAAAGGGAAAGAATGGAGGAGGCAGAGGCGAGGAGTGAAGCTTGGAGAAGGGTGTTTACTGTAGAATCCAGTGCAATACAGGGAAAATACAGAAACTAAATAACAAACTTCACAATACAAAACAACAAACACTAAGACTTACTAGAGGGAGAACGATGCGACACGACGTGGAGGAACAGGGGGTAACTGGAGGAATGTCGCCACAACGAAGGGGAGACAGACAGACACCTAAATACCCAGACTAATTAACAATTAAGAACACCTGGCCAACACCGAATCACAACCAACACCTAGACAATAAGCAAAGAATAACTAAACACAACTAAACACATAAGCAACTCCTAACAACCCAAAACAGTGCATGACATCACACCAGGGAAGGGAAAGACAACAACAGTACACACCATGACACCACATTAATCATACTATTAATTATAGTTATCACAGTAGTCAGGATGTCCAGAGTACTGGAGCGCACCGATTGTTTGTCACCACTAGAGGGTGGTAGGGCGCCAATGTCAGGCCGAGGGCCAATGTCAGATGTAGGGCATTGCCCAAAGTTAGGTGGAGGGTACTGCCCACTGTCAGGTGGAGAGCACTGCTCAAAGTTACCATCCTGACCCGTCCAACCATGACCGGGCCTAGGATCCTGACAGTACCTCCCCCTCAACGGGGGGCTTCCAGACCACCGAAGACAACGTCCATAGCCAGGCGAGGGAGGAAGCTGGAACCCCGGAGAGGATCCAGGGAGGAGACCCGAAGACCAGGGGCCGGGAGGCCGAGCGAAAACCCCAGGAGGGGCATAGCAGCCAGAGGGGTAGAAAACGGGCGCAGATGCCCGGAGAGGGGGGGTGGGGACGGGAACAGAGGCCCGGGGAGGAGGACTGGACCTGGGAACAGAGGTCCGACGAGGGGGGGTGGGGATGGGCACCGAGACCCGGGGAGGGGGGCAGAACCTGAGAACCGAGGCCCGGCGAGGGGGAGTGGGGACGGGCACCGAGGCCCGACGAGGGGGGGTGGGTACAGGTGTAGAAGCCCGGGAAGGGGAGCTGGACCCTGGAGCAGGATCCCGGGCGAGAGACCCTCCAGCCGCCGGACTCGGGGCCGGTTCAGGAGAGCCGGACCGGAGGTGCGGCGGCGACGACCCCTGGAGCAGGATCCCACGCAGACCACGGCGAAGACCCCGGCGAGGACCCCGGCGAGGACCAGGACGCTGATCACGGCGCAGAGCTGGACCAGACGGGGAGCCAGGATCCGTCGAAGAGCCGGGAGCCGGCACGGCAGCCGGACCAGGTGTAGGGGGCCGGGCATGGCGTGGAGACCGGATCGGTCTCGGCGGCGAGGCGTGGTGTAGGATCCAGAGATGAGGAGCCAGGATCCGTCGAGGAGCCGGGAGCCGGCACGGCAGCCGGACCAGGTGGAGAGGCCGGGCAGGGCATGGAGACCGGATCGGTCGCGGCGGCGAGGCGTGGTGTAGGATCCGGGGATGAGGAGCCAGGACCCAGAGCAGAGGCTGGACTGGGCGTGGAAGCTGGACCAGCTGTGGAGGCCTTACTAGCCATACTAGCCTCGGGGGCTAGGCTAACTGTGGGCCCTGGACTCACTGTGGGAACTGTGCTAGCTGAGAATGCCTGGCTAGCTGCCGAGGCTAAGCTAACAGTCGGGGAGAGCCTAGCAGCTCCTGTCCTAATAGCCCTCCTAGGCCTGCTAGCTGCAGAGACCTGACTAGCTTGGGATATCTGGTCCTTCTCAGCTACCAGGCTCACCCTGAACCTGGAGCCTAGGGTGGCAGTGGGCGTCTGGTTAGCTACTGTAGCGGGGCTAACAGGCGGAGCTAGGTTAGCTGGGAGTGGCTGGTTAGCTATTGACACGAAGCTAACGGGCGGAGCTAGGTTAGCTGGGAGTGGCTGGTTAGCTATTGACACGAAGCTAACGGGCGGAGCTAGGTTAGCTGGGAGTGGCTGGTTAGCTATTGACACAAAGCTAACGGGCGGAGCTAGGTTAGCTGGGAGTGGCTGGTTAGCTATTGACACGAAGCTAACGGGCGGAGCTAGGTTAGCTGGGAGTGCCTGGCTAGCTTGGGACATCTGGTCCGTCTCCGGTACTAGGCTCACCCTGAACCTGGAGCCTAGTCTGGCAGTGGAGACTGTGCTAGCTGGAGACATCTGGTCTGTCTCAGATACTAGGCTCACCCTGAACCTGGAGCCTAGTCTGGCAGTGGAGACTGTGCTAGCTGGAAACGGCCGGTTAGCTATTGACACGAAGCTAACGGGCGGAGCTAGGTTAGCTGGGAGTGGCTGGTTAGCCCTTGACACAAGGCTAACCGGCGGAGCTATGCTAGCTGTGGACGTCTGGTTAGCTGTATGAGCGGAGCTAACGGGTAGAGCTGTACCAACTGGGGACGTCTGGCCATCTATAGTGGCGGAGCTAACAGGCGGAGCTGTGCTAACTGGAGACGACCGGTTAGCTATTGGCACGAAGCTAACGGTCGGAGCTATGTTGGCTGTAGACGACAGATCGGCGATGGACATCCGAGCAGCCTCAGCGGCTGTGGGAGGATCTAGGCTGACCGTAAGCCTGAGAACAGTCGGCAGGCTAGCTACCCTAGCCTCCGACTTGTGCTTCTCCATGAGGCCAGCAACATGTTCAGCCATCTCCCACATCGCTGGCTCCAGTGTCGGATTCTCCATGGCGACCTGGTCGATCTCCCGGAGCAGGAACCCCCACTTGGCCGGTGAGTAATGCTTCATGTCAGTCTCACCGGCCATCAGGCTCAGGACGACCCGAATGGTATCGCTTGCCCTTTCTGCTGTATTCATTATTGGTGGCGACATTCTGTCACGATGGGGTTAGGTAGAATGCAATAATACAGAAAGGGAAAGAATGGAGGAGGCAGAGGCAAGGAGTGAAGCTTGGAGAAGGGTGTACTGTTTACTGTAGAATCCAGTGCAATACAGGGAAAATACAGAAACTAAATAACAAACTTCACAATACAAAACAACAAACACTAAGACTTACTAGAGGGAGAACGATGCGACACGACGTGGAGGAACAGGGGGTAACTGGAGGAATGTCGCCACAACGAAGGGGAGACAGACAGACACCTAAATACTAGGGGTGGGAATCACCAGTTTCATCATGATACGATACGATATCGATTCTTTGGACAACGATACGATATTTGCCGATATCACAAAGTCTCTCACGATACAATACGATTAGATTAGATTCAGGTGCCTGCAATCGATATGAGATGATATCATATGCCCATTTAACACAATCAGTAACATTTAGATCAAGTAAAAAGGGTAACGAAAATATCATTTGACATTTGTATTTTTGAGCTCTTCCAGACATTTAAAGGAAAATCAATCTATTGTTTTTAATACAAATAGACCTCCTGTTCACTGTAAAGTGCCACGTTTTGATATATTGAGCTTTAAACTTTAAGCTCCATTTTTTGGAACTCAAAACTCAACCTAAAACCCCTCCCTACCTCCCTCTCCCAAACCGTTCCTACAACAATTTGTTGATGTTGCATGATCATGTATAGGCCTACATTTATTATGTATTATATTGTTTATGTTTAAATAACATTTAAACATCAAACTCCTCTGACCTCATCTGGTCTTTCCAAAGACGCACGCACACACACACACAGAAAGGGAGAATGCTATGCTGTAACGTCTACACACACGGAGCTACTGCTGTTGTTCTTGGGCGGATATGAGACTCGCCACAGGATTTTCAAAATAAGAGTATCGATACGAATCGATCTTATTACATTGCATCGATCCGATTCGATCGTTGATAATTACATCGATGTATCGATCTGGATCGATGTATCGTCCCACCCCTACTAAATACCCCGACTAATTAACAATTAAGAACACCTGGCCAACACCGAATCACAACCAACACCTAGACAATAAGCAAAGAATAACTAAACACAACTAAACACAAAAGCAACTCCTAACAACCCAAAACAGTGCATGACATCACACCAGGGAAGGGAAAGACAACAACAGTACACACCATGACACCACATTAATCATACTATTAATTATAGTTATCACAGTAGTCAGGATGTCCAGAGTACTGGAGCGCACCGATTGTTTGTCACCACTAGAGGGTGGTAGGGCGCCAATGTCAGGCCGAGGGCCAATGTCAGATGTAGGGCATTGCCCAAAGTTAGGTGGAGGGTACTGCCCACTGTCAGGTGGAGAGCACTGCTCAAAGTTACCATCCTGACCCGTCCAACCATGACCGGGCCTAGGATCCTGACACACAACAGCTGTTAATTTAAAGGTTATTTAATTTTGTGAACAATTATAATTTGATTCTAAAAGCATGTCCATGATCTATTTGTTATGTGCTTTCAGGTTTACAATGACATTTTAAGACAAATTCAGGTTTCCATGAAATATCACAAAAATTTGGTTGACGACTGCAGAAGGTGTTGCGGTAATGAGTAATATGACAAACTATTCTAAAAATGATTATTTAAAGATATATATTATTTCATAGTTTCAGGTATGTGTCTATGACTGTTAATAATCAATTCTTAAAACTGTGAAAATGTATACGCTTTTCTTATTGTCTTGAAGTTTTAAGACTGTTGCGGTAATGAGAATTTGAAGGACTTATTTTGGAAAATGTGTTCAAAAAGGTGTTAAATTGTAAAAGAATATTTTCTAATTATTATTCACATATACTCCAGACCTGGCTTATAGTGCTTGGAAAGGAAATTTGTTGATGCAAGTTTGTTAAAAAAAAAATTATCTTTGAAATTTTGAAATCAAGATTTCATGAGAATCACCGACCCGCATTTCATTGTATACTTGTATGCCGTGACAAATAAAACTCTTGACTTGACTTCTACAATGTCTATACTACCATCTACTATGCTACTATGATGACTGATTGATTGATTGATTGAAAAGTTTATTAACAGATTGCAGAATGGGTACAGTACAGTACAGCTCAATACATACAATTGTTAAGAGGATGCAGACCTGAGAAAGACTTTCGTCTTGTTTCCATCAGGGTCCCCCATTTTCAATTCATCATATGACACACATGACATACAGATAGACAGTACTGCTACATCTATACATTTATGACATACCAGATTTTCAAATACAGTACTGTTTGTGATACTAAAAAAATCCAGAAGAAGAGTATATACATTTGACATAGAAACTGTGCATTGGGGGAGGTTGGGTAGGTGGGGTGGGGCTGTACATTGGAGGTGGGGGGGGGGGGTTGGGTAGGGGGGGGGGGGACACTGTACATTGGAATACTGACATACATTTGACATGGAAACTGTACATTGGAGGAGGTTGGGTAGGTGGGGTGGGGTTGGGGCTGTACATTGGAATACTGACAAAGCCATGCTTGGTCTTTATTGTACAACTGGGTTAGGACATTTGTAGGGGCCAGTTTTGAACTAGTATGACTATACTACTATATCTATACAACTATGCTACTATGACTATACTACTATGTTACTATGACTATACTACTATTCTACAATGTCTACTACCATCTACTATGATGACTATACTACTATATCTATACAACTATGCTACTATGACTATACACTGCTATGCTACTATGACTACTATGTACTACTATGTTACTATGCCTATACTACTATTCTACTATGTCTGTCTATACTACTATCTACTATGTGTACTATGCTACTATGACTACACTACTATATACTACTATGTTGCTATGCCTATACTACTATTCTACAATGTCTGTCTATACTACTATCTACTATGTGTACTATGCTACTATGACTACACTACTATATACACTATGTTACTATGCGTATACTACTATTCTACTATGTCTGTCTATACTACTATCTACTATGTGTACTATGCTACTATGACTACACTACTATATACACTATGTTACTATGCCTATACTACTATTCTACAATGTCTATACATTACTATCTATGTACTATCCTACTATGATGACTATTACTACTATCAACTATGTACTGTCTACACTACTACCTAATGCTAATATTTCTATACGACTATGAAGTCAGAGTGTATCACTCAAGTTAGTCACAGCTAGATGTACAATACCACTTACCCTTAGCTGCCAGAGGTGTGCCCCTCCTACTGACTTGGATACATGACTAAATGTAAATGTAAGTATTTGATTAAAAAGCCTTTTATGGTGGAATGAGACAGGCCAGCCAACATAATGACTTGCTGGACTTGTTCTAACGTAGGCTACACACACGTAATAACTTGATAACTAGAAACAGTGTTTCTCATACATAGAATCATGTGTGGCAGGCCCACAGCAATATCAAGAGACGACCCGTCCCAAAGAGTTCTCCCAAGGGAGATACACCAACACACTGAGAGCCCTACCCAAAGCTGTAAAGGAATGTGAATCACTACCCACTTTCAAAAACACTCTCAAAGAACACCTACGGGAGACTGCAATTCGAAACTGGCCCCTACAAATGTCCTAACCCAGTTGTACAGTAAATTACCAAGTATGGCTTTGTCAGTATTCCAATGTACAGTGTACAGTGTAAACAAGACAAAAGTCTTTCTCTGGTCTGCATCCCCTTAACAATTGTATGTATTGAGCTGTACTGTACTGTACCCATTCTGCAATCTGTTAATAAAGTTTTCAATCAATCAATCAATCAATCAAACCACTGTATCCATCTACACGGTTCTTTCTTCTGTTAGATTATGTATATCCTACCCTCCTAGCACTAGAAACAAGCCGTTCGATTCCAAACCTTATACATTGAGCTCCACCACACCATTAACGTTGTGCCTCTGATTGATTGATTGATTGATTGAAAACTTTATTTAACAGATTGCATAATGGGTACATTCCAGTAAGGCTCAATACACACAATTGTTAAGGGGTGGCAGACCAGAGAAAGACGTTCGTCTTGTTTACATCAGGGTTAATGAATGAATGAATGAACGAATGAAAACTTTATTTAACAGATTGCAGAATGGGTACAAATTACAGTACGGCACAATACACACAATTGTTAAGGGGATGCAGACCAGAGAAAGACGTTTGTCTTGTTTACATCAGGGTCCCCCATTTTCAATTCATATAGACATTTATGACATACACAACATACATGACATTTATGGCATAGGGACATACATGTATTTAGTGTTACATTTGTGACATAAACGGTATTCAAATATACAGTACTGAATACCGTTTATGTCACAAATGTGTATCAGTACTAAATACCTGTATGTCCCTATGCCAGCTGGGTCCCCCCAGCTATTATTATTACACCAAAAACTGGGGGAAACGTAGAGAAATAAACTCGAAAACCTAGGGAATAAAAACCGTTAACCTCGGTTATCGGTAACGGCCCCCTTTCATAGTGAGAGAGATGACGCTTCAGCACATTCACGACAGAAGCCACCACCCCAGTGTTTGACAGCTGCCTGTTTTTAAGAGAAATAAACTCTAAAATATATTTAAATATAATATATAAAATATATTCACGTGTCGACATCAACTTACCCGGTTTGGCTCCCTGTTAATCGGCCCCAAAAACACGGACGGGTCGGCAAGGTTAACGTATTAAATTGCCTTCTGATGAATCAAACTTCTATTTTCAGCAACGTGTTCCTAAAAACGCCGGCTGGAAAGATGGCGCGAGATGCGCGCGCATCAGCCCGCGCGGCGGCGTGTATACTTTCGACAACAAATGTTTGTTTCCGCGTTTGAGTTTTGCGCTCATTGGCCAGGTCATGTGACATGTGCGCCAATCGTGGGACAGCAAGTTCTGCGCCTATTTCCGGGTCTAACAGCCTGCAAACTACCTGATTGATTGATTGATTGATTGATTGATTGATTGATTGATTGATTGATTGATTGAAAAGTTTATTAACAGATTGCAGAATGGGTACAGTACAGTACAGCTCAATACATACAATTGTTAAGGGGATGCAGACCAGAGAAAGACTTTCGTCTTGTTTACATCAGGGTCCCCCATTTTCAATTCATCATAACATATATGACATACATGACATACAGATAGACAGTACTGCTACATCTATACATTTATGACATATCAGATTTGCAAATACAGTACTGTTTGTGATACAAAAGTGTCCAGAAAAGGAGTGTATATACATTTGGCGTAGAAACTGTACATTGGAGGAGGTTGGATGGGTGGGGTGGGGTTGGGTGGCAGGGTTCCCACACTTGCCTTGACATTTTTTTCCATGCTACCTCCTGATTTTCCAGGTACCATATTGAGTGATGATCTATAGGCCCCTGAAGCTTTCCGCCCCCATCCGTGCCCCCCTCCCCCCCCCCACACACAACCCCCTAGGACACCTGACTACTTACTTGATTTAAAAGATGTGCCAGTCAAGGCTACATTGTAAATGCTTAGAGATTATGTCTTATTGATAATATCAATGCATGAAATAATGCAACAAGCTGTAGATGAAAAACTATTTATTGAACTGGAACTTTGAAACACATGAGCACTGGGATTGATATATGTTCTCTCTTCCACTCCTCTCCTATCTCATCCTGTCCTCTTCTCTCCACACCTCCCCTCTTGTGTCTGCTCCCGTCTTCTCTTCCTACTCTTCTCAACTCATCTCCACTCCCTTTTCCTGTCATCCTCTACTCTCTTCTCCTCCTCTTTCATCTTCACCCCTCTTCTCTTCCTCCTCCCTCTTTCCTTTATTTATTAGTCTTATTAGATTATGAGTCTTACGTAGAAGGGGTAGTATGCCTACTCTTCTTTTGTAAATCAAACTAATGAACCTAAAAGGGAAAACATAAGGCTGGTTCCCCTGTGGTTCCTCAGTACAGCAACCCCACTAGTAAGCTTAGCTTAACAGTATAGATGTATAGAATCAGTCTAGGCATGATCAATGATTTTTCAAAAATGTCTCACCCCAAATGTTCCTATTTAGTAGTATAATCTTTTTTAAGAAGAAAAACGAAAAATCACAAAATAGCTAAAAGTAGATATAAGAATGAATGTTACAAAATGTATCAAGACTAGACTATTCATGTCAACTAGTATAGAAGTAATGTCACAGCCTAATGTGAAAATGTATTGGTAGTTAGCTAGCAATGCAAGCTAGCCAACACTAGCTAGTAGCTAGTTAGTTAGCAAACTGAATGTTGGCTAGCAAGATTGCGCTCCATGTCATACCTGTGTCAACGGTCCCGTTTTTCCGGGATTCTCCCGTATTTCAAACTTCTCTCCCGCCGTCCTCCCGTTAAAATATTTTTCCGTATTTCCCCCCCATTTCTTTTTATTTATACAAAGTGGCTGCAATTCCCCTCTGTGACGATAGGTGGCAGCAGTGTAGATTAGACTGTTAGCAGAGGATGTCAGACCGGAAGACGGTTCCCAAGAAAATGTCGGGCAAAGTGGGGTTGTTCCCGGAGAGCTCACTCTCGGCCATGGTTTCTCAGTGTATAATGAATGGTGCTCTCCCTCAACATGCGAGTAGGGTGAGACAACACCATTCTTTAGTCCAAATAATACCCTACTTTATACTATATTATTGTCATTTGTTTAATGTAAAGTCAGTCTTACATTGGCACTGCTTTAACGTTGCATTTACCCATAATCCATTGCTGTATCAGTGGCGTCGCGTGGGTAAAATAACAGGGGAAGCCAAAAAAAAATTATAAAAAAAAAAATATTAAATTTTTTTATTAAATTTTTTTTTTTTTTTTTTTTTTAAAGTCAAGCAGTCACCATGTACACTACAGTATGGCTCGGCGGCCAGTCAAACTTTCTTTTTATTTATTTAACAGATTGCAGAATGGGTACAATACAGTACGGCTCAATACACACAATTGTATAAGGGGATGCAGACCAGAGAAAGACGTTTGTCTTGTTTACATCAGGGTCATTAATACTGCTGGAGCATTGGTTAATTTTTGGTCCGATTTTTCCTTGCACGATTTTGCGCGCCGCGTGGGAGCAAATTCGAGACACATATTCGGTTGCAAAAAGGTGTCCCACGGTCTCATCTATGGCCGTGAATATTTTCACGCGGATCGGAATCACGGCGCGCCCGTGGGACACTTTTCCGTTTCGGCGAGTTTATTCCACGCTTTCTGTTTTCCTTTTCTAAGCATTTTAGGGGCTACATGTGATTGAGTAAAAGTTGCGGGACGCCCAGATGTTTCCACGATAGAAAGCTCGCGTGGATCCCATAATAGGCTCACTTAATACAGCGTTTTTTAAATCACGCGACATTTCCAGGGTCGCGAGCCGACCTTTTCCCCTCGTTTTCGATGATGGAAGTTATTTAGGAAAAGCTTCGGCACGCCGAGAGGTCCCCGTGGATTTAATCTCGGGAGGATCGGGGCAATATTCGGCCCGTGGGAACAGTTACGGGTTAATACAATGTTCAGAGTGCAGAGGGGAAAATATGCTGAGTGTTTTCCTCTGGCAGTCAGCTGTGGCAGTCAGCTCGAATCTGATTGGCTAGGATCGGATTTGGACTCTATAATGCTGGAAGCCTGGAGAAAGAGACCTACCATCTGCCTCCTCTCCTGCTGCAGTGAGCATAGTGAGGCTGACAGTGTGTTAGAGGGAGTGAGAAGGAGAAGAGGGAGACATTAAAAAAATATATATATATATAACACAGATGAAAAAGAATGTAAACTATTTTTTTTTTTTTTTTTTTTTTATATTTCATATTTGATATTAATTCATATTTTAATATTAGGGAGGCATGGCTTCCGTTGGCTTCCATAAGGATTCGCCACTGTGCTGTATTAGACCCATGTGCCAGTATAACTTTTGTAAAGTAATGAAGCGCAAATGTAAAGTTAATCAATACACAATGAAACAATATCTTTATCTATATCACATGTCAAAACTACTTTAATAAAACAAGATTTCCGTTTTTCATTTCTACTCATTCATCCAAAACAAGACAGACTGTAGATGTCAAGGCTCCCGTGTTGGCTGGGAAATGCATGTATTTGAGCCTTCTATTGAGATCGCGAGTAACGTTATTATTCCTGAAGTCCACCAATCCGAAACTATATCACCAAGTTGCCTGCATAAAATTCCAACATACCATATAGGATGCCAAGAGGGTTTTTATAAACTCATCTTAATTTTGTGCTCAATAGTTTCATTTTATTACTATTTTACACATCATACAATACAATTGTCCAGGACAACTGTTTCTATTTCCATGTAAGTGTTCACTTTTGCTCAGTTTCCATGACTTTTCCATACCTGGAAAATGAAAAAATTTATTCCATGTTTTCCATGTTTTCCAGGTACCGTGGGAACCCTGGGTGGGTTGGGTGAGGGCTGTACATTGGAGGTGGGGGGGGGGGGGGGGGGGGGTTGGGTGGGGGACACACACATTTTATACTGTACATTGGAATACTGACAAAGCCTTACTTGGTCATTTACTGTACAACTAGGTATGGCGTTCTATCGCCATGCTCTAAGACAAACTCTAACTTTAACCAACTTCGAAAGAGTGCCTAAGCTTAACCATCGAAAGAAGGGCAGGCGTTCTATCGCCATGCTCTAAGACAAACTCTAACCTTAACCAACTTCGAACGAGCGCCTAAGCTTAACTAGTGTAGAAACTTGCGGTCCCACGATTGGCGCACATGTCACATGACCAGAAACGTGCGTGGCCAATCAGAGATGCGGAAACAAACATTTGTTGTCAGCGATGCGTGATTTTTTCCCGTAGCCTATGTTTGCGAAGACGCTCTCTGATTGGCTAGCCACGTTTTGATTGATTGATTGAAAACTTTATTAACATATTGCAGAATTTGTACAGTACAGGGTGGGGGACACTGTACAACTGTACAAGCAAAACTGTACATTGGAATATTGACAAAACCATACTTGGTCATTTACTGTACATTGGAGGGGGTTGTGTTAGGGCATTTACAGGGGCCAGTTTCGAATTGCAGTCTCCCGTAGGTGTTCTTTGAGAGTGTTTTTGAAAGTGGGTAGTGATTCACATTCCTTTACAGCTTTGGGTAGGGCGTTCCACATTGATGTGGCATAATTGCGAAACGTGTTTAGTCCCTTGTTTGAGCCGAATCTAGGTTTAACATGATTTGTGGAGCTCCCTCTGGTGTTGTGATCGTGGTATTCACTGACCTTTGGGAAGTATTTTGACATGTACATGGGTACCTTGGTCGTGTAGTGTATCTTGTAGACCAGGCCCATTGCAAGTTGCTGTACTCTGTCGTCTACTCTAAGCCATCCTAGGTTGTCAAAGTGGGCAGGGGTGAGTCAAGTCAAGAGTTTTAATTGTCACGGCATACAGGTATACAATGAAATGCGGGTGGTCTCGCCCGCAACGATGTGCAATACAGTGGTACAACATATAATAGAATAAAAAAATTAAAAAACAACATTGTGCAGTGAACAGGTAACAGGGAGTGACATCTCGGTATCTGTACATAGTTATTTACAGAGCATATGGGACATGCTAGTTAGCTTTGGTAGTGCAATACACTGTTCCTGTTATTCTAATTTAAAGTGTCCTTTCCTTTTGGCCATAAGTGTGCGTGTGTGCGACATGAGTGTGTGCCCGCTCATGTTAAAGTGTTAAGTGGCTGCTCGTGTGTGAGCGTGCACAGCGTGCGTGTCGTGTGTGTGTTCATGTGTGCTTGTGTGTGGATAGTTCAATGTTCTGAGCACTCAATGTTCATTGTTCAGGGCTCTGATGGCCTGGGGGAAGAAGCTGAGCCTAAGCCGCTCTGTCCTAGTAGCTGGGGTTCGCAGGCGTCTGCCTGACCTCAGCAGAGTGAGGTGGGTTCTAGGAGTAAGGTCAAGCAGTAGTCTGACCAGTTTGTTTTGAGATGTTTGTAATTTTGTTTTTAGCGCCTTTGAGGTGCTTTGGTACCATGAGGTGCAAGCATAGTCGTAGTACCCTTGAATGAGTGCTCCTGCCAGAGTCTTCAGGGTATTCTTGTTTACCAGTGAGGAGACCCGGTACAAGAATCGAGTTCGTACAGCAGAGACCCTCTCTGATTGGTTTAGCGCCGAAGGGTCTCTTCCACATATTCAACAACAATTAACCCTAACCTCAACCTTAACACTAACCCTAACCTTAACCCTAACCTTAACCTTAACCTTAACCCTAACCCTAACCCTAACTCTAATCTTGTCTGATGTATCGCACATTTTATTGCTGTCTGATATATTGCAAATGTTATTGCTGTCATCTTGGCCAGGTCTCCCTTGCAAAAATGTATCTCAATGGGACTTCCTGGTTAAATAAAGGTTAAAATAAATAACCCACTTCGAAAGAGGGCCAAAGCATAACCACTTTGAAGCAAAATCTGCATATGGCTCGCTGATAACAAACTATCATTACACATGGGCAAAACAGAGTCCATTCTCTTCGGTTCAAATAACAAACTCAGCAAGACCGACGGCTTCTCAGTTACAGTGGGTGACAATATTGTCACAAGGAAAGAAGATATTACCTACCTGGGTTCCATCCTAGAGGCAAATCTTTCCTGTGACAAAATGGCATCCAATGTAATAAAAAAAGTCAACCAACGAACTCGATTCTTGTACCGGATCTCTTCACTGGTAAACAAGAATACCCTGAAGACTCTGGCAGGAGCACTCATTCAAGGGTACTACGACTATGCTTGCACCTCATGGTACCAAAGCATCTCAAAGGCGCTAAAAACAAAATTACAAACATCTCAAAACAAACTGGTCAGACTACTGCTTGACCTTACTCCTAGAACCCACCTCACCCCTGCCCACTTTGACAACCTAGGATGGCTTAGAGTAGACGACAGAGTACAGCAACTTGCAATGGGCCTGGTCTACAAGATACACTACACGACCAAGGTACCCATGTACATGTCAAAATACTTCCCAAAGGTCAGTGAATACCACGATCACAACACCAGAGGGAGCTCCACAAATCATGTTAAACCCAGACTCAAACAAGGGACTAAACACGTTTCGCAATTATGCCATATTAATGTGGAACGCCCTACCCAAAGCTGTAAAGGAATGTGAATCACTACCCACTTTCAAAAACACTCTAAAAAAACACCTACGGGAGACTGCAATTCGAAACTAGCCCCTGTAAATGTCCTAACACAACCCCCTCCAATGTACAGTAAATTACCAAGTATGGTCTTGTCAATATTCCAATGTACAGTTTTGTTTGTACAGTTGTACAGTGTCCCCCACCCCTCCTACCCAACCTCCCCCCCCCACTCCTACCCAACCCCCCCCCCCCCCCACCCAACCACCTCCAATGTACAGTCCCCCCCCCCCCCCCCACCCAACCTCCTCCAATGTACAGTTTCTACGTCAAATGTATATACTTTTTTTTTCGGGACTCTTTTTGTATCACAAACAGTACTGTATTTGCAAATCTGGTATGTCATAATAAATGTATAGATGTAGCAGTACTGTCTATCTGTATGTCATGTATGTCATATATGTTACGATGAATTGAAAATGGGGGACCCTGATAAACAAGACGAAAGTCTTTCTCTGGTCTGCATCCCCATAACAATTGTATGTATTGAGCTGTACTGTACTGTACCCATTCTGCAATCTGTTAATAAAGTTTTCAATCAATCAATCAATCAATCAAAGAGAATATTATGTACAAGGCGGAAGAGACCCTTCGGCGCTAAACCAATCAGAGAAGGTATTCGCTGTACGCAGCTAGCCAATCAGAGAGCGTCTCCGCAAACATAGGTTACGGAAAAAAATAACGCGCGCGTGACGTCACTATTCCGCGACCCGAACACTTGGTGGACGCGTCACTATTCCGCGACCCGAACACTTGGTGGAAGTGGGATATTCGAAGTTAGCAGCGGCGGAAAAAAAATTTAAACTCTCACAACAACAACACCGTTACAGTTTCTCCCCCCGAAACGATGTACTACTACGACACGTTGAAATAACTAAAAGTCCCCGCGTTTACTACGTGAGTATCCCAGCGTGCCATGCGAATTAGCGAGCAGTTGTTTTAAACGTGTGTACACCTGCCAGCTAACGTTAACGTTACTGCAACTTAGCTAGCTAAAGTCAAGCTAGGGAGCTAACATAAAACATGTAAACGAACGTTAACTAACTGTCTAACTAACCCTCTGCAATGTTGAGAACCTGGTAACATTACTTGTTTAGAGTAACATTTGTATATATGTATTTTCCCCCCCTCCAGGGACACACGCCTTCAAAAGCGTCAGGATCTGGCTACTAGTCAGCTTGCTGGCCCATTGACATAGACGTTATCTCAATTTACCTTGTAACGTTACTACTTAACCTACACGCCTAACTGTGTTTTGGTCTATTTATTTCACATTGTATCCGTTCATGTTTAGTCCTGGTCTGACCTGTATATGATTATTAGTTATGGCGAGATGAAGCTTCATGAAGCATTGAGGCGGGCAAATACTGCGGCATGGTCATGCTGGACCTACAAAAGGCCTTCGACACTGTCAATCACTCCATTCTAATGGACAAGCTAAAAGCAATTGGTTTTGATAGCCTATCAGTGAGCTGGATGCAATCCTACCTAGAGGGGAGATAACAGATGGTAGAGGTAAACGGTACTCTATCCCCCCCCCTCACAGTGATCTGTGGTGTTCCACAAGGAAGCATACTAGGACCGCTACTCTTCCTAATTTATGCAAATGACATGTCGTCAGCCTGTGACTGCAATTTGTTCCTGTTTGCGGACGACTCAGCCCTGCTGGTCTCTGACAAGAACAAATTGCAGGTTGAAAAAACCCTCAGCACGGAACTAGGCAAAATCTGCATATGGCTCGCTGATAACAAACTATCATTACACTGTTACACATGGGCAAAACAGAGTCCATTCTCTTCGGTTCAAATAACAAACTCAGCAAGACCGACGGATTCTCAGTTACAGTGGGTGACAATATTGTCACAAGGAAAGACGAAATTACCTACCTGGGTTCCATCCTAGAGGCAAATCTTTCCTGTGACAAAATGGCATCCAATGTAATAAAAAAAGTCAACCAACGAACTAGATTCTTGTACCGGATCTCCTCTCTGGTAAACAAGAATACCCTGAAGACTCTGGCAGGAGCACTCATTCAAGGGTACTATGACTATGCGTGCACCTCATGGTACCAAAGCACCTCAAAGGCGCTTAAAACAAAATTACAAACATCACAAAACAAACTGGTCAGACTACTGCTTGACCTGAACCCCAGAACCCACCTCACCCCTGCCCACTTTGCCAACCTAGGATGGCTTAGAGTAGACGACAGAGTACAGCAACTTGCAATGGGCCTGGTCTACAAGATACACTATACGACCGGGGTGCCCATGTACATGTCAAAATACTTCCCAAAGGTCAGTGAATACCACAACCACTACACCAGAGGAAGCTCAACAAATCATGTGAAACCCAGATTCGGCTCAAACAAGGGACTAAACACGTTTCGCAATTATGCCACAACAATGTGGAACGCCCTACCCAAAGCTGTAAAGGAATGTGAATCCCTGCCCACATTCAAAACCGCTCTTAAAGAGCACCTACGGGAGGCTGCAATTCGAAACTGGCCACCGTAAATGCCCAAAACCCCCACCACCTCCTAATAGACAGTCTCCTCCCCACCGCATGTATATATTCCCTCCCCGCCGTATGTATATTTCCCTCCCACCCACCCACCCCCTCCTAATGTACAGTCCCCTCCCCATCATATGTATATACTCTGTCAGGATCTAGGGGTAACAGTACTGTATATTTGAATACCGCCTATGTCACAAATGTATCAGTACTAAATACCTATATGTCCCTATGCCATAAATGTCATGTATGTTGTGTATGTCATAAATGTCTATATGAATTGAAAATGGGGGACCCTGATGGAAACAAGACAAACGTCTTTCTCAGGTCTACATCCCCTTAACAATTGTATGTATTGAGCCGTACTGTATTGTACCCATTCTGCAATCTGTTAAATAAAGTTTTCATTCATTCATTCATTCCATCCAATAGTACCACACATGTGTTGAAGCTTCATGGTGTATTTGCTCTACTGTTCCATCAAGTGGACAATAAATGTAGAACAGGCAGAGTGATGATGATGCCAATAAACAAATAATAATGTGTCTGTTTTTCTAACAGAATGATGGCAGGGACAGAGGAGAAAGTGCTTGTGTTACTACAACATTCTATAATTTAATATAGTGTGTTTTTCTAACAGAATGATGGCAGGGACAAGTGCTTGCTTCATTCATTTTTATTCAGAAAAAGCAACTCAAAATCGACATGCCATCCTGCATTTGGATCATACAGATGTGATCAGATTAGGCACAGCAAGTTAGACATTACAGCAAGTTTATATGTAACGGAGATGATATCATATGGTCACCTTTTTTGCGTTGTGTTTAACTTTCTTTGATGCCCCGAGGGAGTTTAGAACCCGGGTCTGCCGTGACACGGGCGACAGGTGACAGCACAGACCGCTACACCAAGGTGAATTCACTCTTCATGACGTGTAAAGTGTGTCTTTTTAAGTGGAGTGAGTTTAACTCGCAGTACCGCTACTCGCCAGTCACTTCACAACGCTTGAAGTCCATCGTGACTGACAGTGCCTCGCGCTACCATCTGTTATATATATGTTGGGATTATTTATTAGGATACACATTTATTTGTCTTTCCCAGTACTCCACTGGATTCTCCAACGCAAAGAAACTCGTAATGAATTCCTATGTCGACACTTGTGTTGCGTGGATGTTCCGGGGAACATAGGGATGATCCCGTGTTGGGAACCAACCCCGAAGCCATTTCCTGAATCAGTGACGCGGAGTGAGGCTTCGGGGGCGGTACACCCCCGACCGAGGCTTCGGACGTCATCAGTACGTCACCTGATACGCGCTTCGATACAGGCTCCACATAAAAAAAGCTGGATTGCTCGACACAAGCTCCGAAGCCTCGCTTCAAACGTCACATCACTAATGATTATAACACAACCAGTCGTGAATAATTACTACAATTTCTGTAGAATAATTCGGGGAGCCCTCTACCCAGAACCCGGGTCCAGAGGATGGCTACGCCAAGCAAGACCCCGCCCGGCGCTGACCCCAAACAGCTGGAACGCACTGGGACGGTGAGGGAGATCGGCTCCCAGGCAGTGTGGTCTCTATCTTCGTGTAAACCTGGTGAGTTAGTTAATGACCTGCCAACACTACAGCGCCACACACTGGCTTCACTCTCCCCCTTTCTGTCTGTCTGTCTCTCTCCCACACACACTCTGTCTCTGTCTGTCTGTCTCTCTCCCACACACACTCTGTCTCTGTCTGTCTCTCTCCCACACACGCTGTCTCTCTCTGTCTGTCTGTCTCTCTCCCTCCCACACACACTCTGTCTCTCTCTGTCTGTCTGTCTCTCTCCCACACTCTCCCCCTTCTGTCTGTCTCTCTCCCACACACACTCTGTCTGTCTCTCTCCCACACACACTCTGTCTCTCTATCTGTCTCTCCCACACACACTCTGTCTCTCTCTGTCTGTCTGTCTCCCTCCCACACACACTCTGTCTCTCTCTGTCTGTCTGTCTCCCACACTCTCCCCCTTCTGTCTGTCTCTCTGTCTGTCTGTCTGTCTGTCTGTCTCTCTCCCACACACACTCTGTCTCTCTCTGTCTGTCTGTCTCTCTCCCACACTCCCCCTTCTGTCTGTCTCTCTCCCACACACACTCTGTCTGTCTCTCTCCCACACACACTCTGTCTCTCTCTGTCTGTCTCTCTCCCACACTCTGTCTCTCTCTGTCTGTCTCTCTCCCACACACACTCTGTCTCTCTCTGTCTGTCTGTCTCTCTCCCACACTCTCCCCCTTCTGTCTGTCTCTCTCCCACACACACTCTCTGTCTCTCTCTCTGGCTGTCTCTCTCCCACACTCTCCCCCTTCTATAATAAATAATAATGGATTGGATTTTTATATAGCGCTCTTCTCTGACTCAGAGCGCTTCACAGAGTCCATTATTCGTTCATACACAGTCATACCGGTGGTGGTAAGCTACAATTGCAGCCAGAGCTGCCCTGAGGCAGACTCACGGAAGCGTGGCGAATAATCATCGCCTACGGCCCCTCCGACCACCACCAACATTCATTCACATGCATACACAGATTCATACGAGGCCGTTGCCCAAGGACACAACGGCAATGGGATGGACATGGGCTTGAGCGGGATTCGAACCACCAACCCTTCGATCATTGGACGCCCCGCTCTACCCCTGAGCCATAGACGCCCTTCTGTCTGTCTCTCTCCCACACACTCTGTCTCTCTCTGTCTGTCTGTCTCTCTCTGTCTCAGTCTGTCTGTCTCTCTCCCACACACACTCTGTCTGTCTCTCTCCCACACTCCCCCTTCTGTCTGTTTCTCTCTCTCACACTCTGTCTCTTTCTGTTTCTTTCTCTCTCCCACACTCTGTCTCTTTCTGTTTCTCTCTCCCACACACACTCTGTCTCTTTCTGTTTCTCTCTCCCACACACTCTCTTTCTGTTTCTCTCTCCCACACACTTTGTCTCTTTCTGTTTCTCTCTCCCACACACTTTGTCTCTTTCTGTTTCTCTCTCCCACACACTGTCTCTTTCTGTTTCTCTCTCCCACACACTTTGTCTCTTTCTGTTTCTCTCTCCCACACACTGTCTCTTTCTGATTCTCTCTCCCACACACTGTCTCTTTCTGTTTCTCTCTCCCACACACTTTGTCTCTTTCTGTTTCTCTCTCCCACACACACTGTCTCTTTCTGTTTCTCTCTCCCACACAGTCTCTTTCTGTTTCTCTCTCTCACATACTCTGTCTCTTTCTGTTTCTCTCTCTCACATACTCTCTCTTTCTGTTTCTCTCTCCCACACACTGTCTCTTTCTGTTTCTCTCTCCCACACACTGTCTCTTTCTGTTTCTCTCTCTCACATACTCTGTCTCTTTCTGTTTCTCTCTCCCACACACTCTTTCTGTTTCTCTCTCCCACACACTTTCTGTTTCTCTCTCCCACACACTGTCTCTTTCTGTTTCTCTCTCTCACATACACTCTGTTTCTCTCTTCCACACACTCTTTCTGTTTCTCTCTCTTACATACACTCTGTCTCTTTCTGTTTCTCTCTCACACACACTTTCTGTTTCTCTCTCTCACATACACTCTGTCTCTTTCTGTTTCTCTCTCACACACACACTATCTCTTTCTGTTTCTCTCTCTCTCCCACACACACTCTGTCTCTTTCTGTTTCTCTCTCTCACACACACTCTTTCTGTTTCTCTCTCTCACACACACACTTTCTGTTTCTCTCTCTCACATACACTCTGTCTCTTTCTGTTTCTCTCTCACACACACACTCTCTCTGTTTCTCTCTCTCTCACACACTGTCTCTTTCTGTTTCTCTCTCTCTCACACACTTTCTCTTTCTGTTTCTCTCTCACACACACACTTTCTGTTTCTCTCTCTCACATACACTCTGTCTCTTTCTGTTTCTCTCTCACACACACTCTCTCTTTCTGTTTCTCTCTCTCTCCCACACACACTCTGTCTCTTTCTGTTTCTCTCTCACACACACTCTTTCTGTTTCTCTCTCTCACACACACTCTTTCTGTTTCTCTCTCCCACACACACTCTGTCTCTTTCTGTTTCTCTCTCACACACACACTCTCTTTCTGTTTCTCTCTCTCACACACACTCTTTCTGTTTCTCTCTCCCACACACACTTTCTGTTTCTCTCCCACACACACTCTGTCTCTCTCTCTGTCTGTCTCTCTCCCACACTCTCCCCCTTCTGTCTGTTTCTCTCTCTCACATACACTATGTCTCTTTCTGTTTCTCTCTCCCACACACACTGTCTCTTTCTGTTTCTCTCTCCCACACACTTGCTGTTTCTCTCTCCCACACACTCTATTTCTGTTTCTCTCTCTCTCACATACACTCTGTCTCTTTCTGTTTCTCTCTCTCTCACATACACTCTGTCTCTTTCTGTTTCTCTCTCCCACACACACTTTCTGTTTCTCTCTCCCACACACACTCTCTCTTTCTGTTTCTCTCTCCCACACACACTCTGTCTCTTTCTGTTTCTCTCTCTTACATACACTCTGTCTCTTTCTGTTTCTCTCTCCCACACACGCTCTCTTTCTGTTTCTCTCTCCCACACACACACTCTCTTTCTGTTTCTCTCTCCCACACACACTCTGTCTTTCTGTTTCTCTCTCCCACACACACTCTCTTTCTGTTTGTCTCTCTCCCACACACACTCTGTCTCTTTCTGTTTCTCTCTCACACACACACTCTTTCTGTTTCTCTCTCTCTCTCACACACACTCTTTCTGTTTCTCTCTCTCACACACACTCTGTCTGTCTCTCTCCCACACTCTCCCCCTTCTGTCTGTTTCTCTCTCACATACACTGTCTCTTTCTGTTTCTCTCTCTCACACACTCTCTTTCTGTTTCTCTCTCCCACACACACTCTGTCTTTCTGTTTCTCTCTCTCTCCCACACTCTGTCTGTCTCTCTCCCACACGCTCCCCCTTCTGTCTGTTTCTCTCTCACATACACTGTCTCTTTCTGTTTCTCTCTCTCACACACTCTGTCTCTTTCTGTTTCCTACACACACTCTGTCTCTTTCTGTTTCTCTCTCTCTCCCACACTCTTTGTCTCTTTCTGTTTATCTCTCCCACACACTTTGTCTCTTTCTGTTTCTCTCTCCCACACACTTTGTCTCTTTCTGTTTCTCTCTCCCACACACACTGTCTCTTTCTGTTTCTCTCTCCCACACAGTCTCTTTCTGTTTCTCTCTCTCACATACTCTGTCTCTTTCTGTTTCTCTCTCTCACATACTCTGTCTCTTTCTGTTTCTCTCTCCCACACACTGTCTCTTTCTGTTTCTCTCTCCCACACACTGTCTCTTTCTGTTTCTCTCTCTCACATACTCTGTCTCTTTCTGTTTCTCTCCCCCACACACTCTTTCTCTCTCCCACACACTTTCTGTTTCTCTCTCCCACACACTCTTTCTGTTTCTCTCTCTCACATACACTCTGTTTTTCTCTCCCACACACTCTCTTTCTGTTTCTCTCTCTTACATACACTGTCTCTTTCTGTTTCTCTCTCACACACACTTTCTGTTTCTCTCTCTCACATACACTCTGTCTCTTTCTGTTTCTCTCTCACACACTCTCTCTTTCTGTTTCTCTCTCTCTCCCACACACACTCTGTCTCTTTCTGTTTCTCTCTCTCACACACTCTTTCTGTTTCTCTCTCTCACACACACACTTTCTGTTTCTCTCTCTCACATACACTCTCTCTCTGTTTCTCTCTCTCTCACACACTGTCTCTTTCTGTTTCTCTCTCTCACACACTTTCTCTTTCTGTTTCTCTCTCTTACATACACTCTGTCTCTTTCTGTTTCTCTCTCACACACACACTCTCTCTGTTTCTCTCTCTCTCACACACTGTCTCTTTCTGTTTCTCTCTCTCACACACTTTCTCTTTCTGTTTCTCTCTCTTACATACACTCTGTCTCTTTCTGTTTCTCTCTCACACACACACTCTCTCTCTGTTTCTCTCTCTCTCACACACTGTCTCTTTCTGTTTCTCTCTCTCACACACTTTCTCTTTCTGTTTCTCTCTCTCACATACACTCTGTCTCTTTCTGTTTCTCTCTCACACACACACTCTCTTTCTGTTTCTCTCTCTCTCTCCCACACACACTCTGTCTCTTTCTGTTTCTCTCTCACACACACACTTTCTGTTTCTCTCTCTCACACACACTTTCTGTTTCTCTCTCCCACACACACTCTGTCTCTTTCTGTTTCTCTCTCACACACACACTCTCTTTCTGTTTCTCTCTCTCACACACACTCTTTCTGTTTCTCTCTCCCACACACACTCTTTCTGTTTCTCTCCCACACACACTCTGTCTCTCTCTCTGTCTGTCTCTCTCCCACACTCCCCCTTCTGTCTGTTTCTCTCTCTCACATACACTCTGTCTCTTTCTGTTTCTCTCTCCCACACACACTGTCTCTTTCTGTTTCTCTCTCCCACACACGTTCTGTTTCTCTCTCCCACACACTATTTCTGTTTCTCTCTCTCTCACATACACTCTGTCTCTTTCTGTTTCTCTCTCTCTCACATACACTCTGTCTCTTTCTGTTTCTCTCTCCCACACACACTTTCTATTTCTGTTTCTCTCTCCCACACACACTCTCTCTTTCTGTTTCTCTCTCCCACACACACTCTGTCTCTTTCTGTTTCTCTCTCTTACATACACTCCGTCTCTTTCTGTTTCTCTCTCCCACACACGCTCTCTTTCTGTTTCTCTCTCCCACACACACTCTGTCTCTTTCTGTTTCTCTCTCTTACATACACTCTGTCTCTTTCTGTTTCTCTCTCCCACACACACTCTCTTTCTGTTTGTCTCTCTCCCACACACACTCTTTCTGTTTCTCTCTCTCACACACACTCTGTCTGTCTCTCTCCCACACTCTCCCCCTTCTGTCTGTTTCTCTCTCACATACACTGTCTCTTTCTGTTTCTCTCTCCCACACACACTCTGTCTCTTTCTGTTTCTCTCTCTCTCCCACACTCTGTCTGTCTCTCTCCCACACTCTCCCCCTTCTGTCTGTTTCTCTCTCACATACACTGTCTCTTTCTGTTTCTCTCTCTCACACACTGTCTCTTTATGTTTCTCTCTCCCACACACACTGTCTCTTTCTGTTTCTCTCTCTCTCACATACTCTGTCTCTTTCGGTTTCTCTCTCACACACACACTCTCTTTTTCTGTTTCTCTCTCTCTCCCACACACACTGTCTCTTTCTGTTTCTCTCTCACACGCACACTCTCTTTCTGTTTCTCTCTCACACACACACTCTCTTTTTCTGTTTCTCTCTCTCTCCCACACACACTCTGTCTCTTTCTGTTTCTCTCTCACACACACACTCTTCTTTCTGTTTCTCTCTCACATACACTTGGTCTCTTTCTGTTTCTCTCTCTCTCACACACACTCTTTCTGTTTCTCTCTCCCACACACTTTCTGTTTCTCTCTCCCACACACTCTCTTTCTGTTTCTCTCTCCCACACACACTCTCTTTCTGTTTCTCTCTCCCACACACACTCTGTCTGTCTCTCTCCCACACACACTCCCTTCTGTCTGTTTCTCTCTCTCTCACACACTCTGTCTCTTTCTGTTTCTCTCTCCCACACACTTTGTCTCTTTCTGTTTCTCTCTCCCACACACTGTCTCTTTCTGTTTCTCTCTCTCTCACACACTCTTTCTGTTTCTCTCCCACACACTGTCTCTTTCTGTTTCTCTCTCACACACACACTCTCTTTCTGTTTCTCTCTCTCACACACACTCTTTCTGTTTCTCTCTCCCACACACACTCTGTCTCTTTCTGTTTCTCTCTCTCTCACACACACTCTTTCTGTTTCTCTCTCTCACACACACTCTTTCTGTTTCTCTCTCCCACACACACTCTCTCTTTCTGTTTCTCTCTCCCACACACGCTCTCTACGACTATGCTTGCACCTCATGGTACCAAAGCACCTCAAAGGCGCTAAAAACAAAATTACAAACATCTCAAAACAAACTGGTCAGACTACTGCTTGACCTTACTCCTAGAACCCACCTCACCCCTGCCCACTTTGACAACCTAGGATGGCTTAGAGTAGACGACAGAGTACAGCAACTTGCAATGGGCCTGGTCTACAAGATACACTACACGACCAAGGTACCCATGTACATGACTAAATACTTCCCAAAGGTCAGTGAATACCACGATCACAACACCAGAGGGAGCTCCACAAATCATGTTAAACCCAGATTCGGCTCAAACAAGGGACTAAACACGTTTCGCAATTATGCCACATCAATGTGGAACGCCCTACCCAAAGCTGTAAAGGAATGTGAATCACTACCCACTTTCAAAAACACTCTCAAAAAACACCTAAGGGAGACTGCAACTCGAAACTGGCCCCTGTAAATGTCCGAACACAACCCCCTCCAATGTACAGTAAATTACCAAGTATGGTCTTGTCAATAATCCAATGTACAGTGTTGTTTGTACAGTTGTACAGTGTCCCCCACCCACCCCTCCTACCCACCCCCCCCCCCCCCCCCCACCCACCCAACCACCTCCAATGTACAGTCCCCACCCACCCCTCCTACCCAACCCCCCCCCCCCCACTCCTACCCAACCCCCCCCCCCCCCCCCCCCACTCCTACCCCCCCCCCCCCCCCCCCACCTCCAATGTACAGTCCCACCCCCACCTACCCAATCCAATGTACAGTTTCTACGCCTAATGTATATACTCTTTTCTTTCTGGACTCTTTTTGTATCACAAATACAGTACTGTAATTGCAAATCTGGTATGTCATAAATGTATAGATGTAGCAGTACTGTCTATCTGTATGTCATGTATGTCATATATGTTACGATGAATTGGAAATGGGGGACCCTGGTGTAAACAAGACGAAAGTCTTTCTCTGGTCTGCATCCCCTTAACAATTGTATGTATTGAGCTGTACTGCACTGTACCCATTCTGCAATCTGTTAATAAAGTTTTCATTCATTCATTCATTCATTCACTCTTTCTGTTTCTCTCTCTCACATACACTCTGTCTCTTTCTGTTTCTCTCTCCCACACACTCTCTTTCTGTTTCTCTCTCCCACACACGCTCTCTTTCTGTTTCTCTCTCACACACACACTCTCTTTCTGTTTGTCTCTCTCCCACACACACTCTGTCTCTTTCTGTTTCTCTCTCACACACACACTCTCTTTCTGTTTCTCTCTCTCTCACACACACTCTTTCTGTTTCTCTCTCCCACACACACTCTGTCTCTTTCTGTCTGTTTCTCTCTCTCTCACATACACTGTCTCTTTCTGTTTCTCTCTCTCTCCCACACACTGTCTCTTTCTGTTTCTCTCTCTCTCACATACTCTGTCTCTTTCGGTTTCTCTCCCACACACACTCTCTTTCTGTTTCTCTCTCACACACACACTCTCTTTTTCTGTTTCTCTCTCTCTCTCACACACACTCTGTCTGTCTCTCTCCCACACACACGCCCCCTTCTGTCTGTTTCTCTCTCTCTCACACACTCTGTCTCTTTCTGTTTCTCTCTCTCACACACACACTCTCTCTTTCTGTTTCTCTCCCACACACACTCTCTCTCTTTCTGTTTCTCTCTCTCTCCCACACGCACTCTCTCTTTCTGTTTCTCTCTCACACACACACACTCTTTCTGTTTCTCTCTCTTTCTCACACACACTCTTTCTGTTTCTCTCTCTTTCTCACACACACTCTTTCTGTTTCTCTCTCCCACACACACTCTTTCTGTTTCTCTCCCACACACACTCTCTTTCTGTTTCTCTCTCTCTCTCACACACACTCTGTCTCTCTCTCTCTGTCTCTCTCCCACACTCTCCCCCTTCTGTCCGTTTCTCTCTCTCACATACACTCTGTCTCTTTCTGTTTCTCTCTCTCACACACTCTTTCTGTTTCTCTCTCTCTCCCACACTCTGTCTATTTCTGTTTCTCTCTCTCTCACATACACACTTTCTCTTTCTGTTTCTCTCTCCCACACACACGCTCTCTTTCTGTTTCTCTCTCACATACACTGTCTCTTTCTGTTTCTCTCTCTTACATACACTCTTTCTGTTTCTCTCTCCCACACACACTCTGTCTCTCTCTCTGTCTGTCTCTCTTCCACACTCTCCCCCTTCTGTCTGTTTCTCTCTCTCACATACACTGTCTCTTTCTGTTTCTCTCTCTCACACACTCTGTCTCTTTCTGTTTCTCTCTCTCTCACACACACTCTTTCTGTTTCTCTCTCTCACACACACTCTTTCTGTTTCTCTCTCCCACACACACACTCTGTCTGTCTCTCTCCCACACACACTCTGTCTCTCTCTCTGTCTGTCTCTCTCCCACACTCTCCCCCTTCTGTCTGTTTCTCTCTCCCACACTCTGTCACATTCTGTTTCTCTCTCTCTCACATACTCTGTCTCTTTCGGTTTCTCTCTCACACACTCTTTTTCTGTTTCTCTCTCTCTCCCACACACACTCTGTCTCTTTCTGTTTCTCTCTCACACACACACTCTCTTTCTGTTTCTCTCTCACACGCACACTCTCTCTTTCTGTTTCTCTCTCCCACACACACACTCTCTTTCTGTTTCTCTCTCACACACACTCTTTCTGTTTCTCTCTCACACACACTCTTTCTGTTTCTCTCTCTCACACACACTCTTTCTGTTTCTCTCTCCCACACACACTCCCCCTTCTGTCTGTTTCTCTCTCTCTCACACACCCTGTCTCTTTCTGTTTCTCTCTCCCACACACACTCTGTCTCTTTCTGTTTCTCTCTCCCACACACCCTGTCTCTTTCTGTTTCTCTCTCCCACACACACTGTCTCTTTCTGTTTCTCTCTCTCTCCCACACACTGTCTCTTTCTGTTTCTCTCTCTCACATACTCTGTCTCTTTCTGTTTCTCTCTCCCACACACACTCTCTTTCTGTTTCTCTCTCCCACACACACTCTCTTTCTGTTTCTCTCTCTCACATACACTCTGTCTCTTTCTGTTTCTCTCTCACACACACACACTCTCTTTCTGTTTCTCTCTCTCTCCCACACACACTCTCTCTTTCTGTTTCTCTCTCTCTCCCACACACACTCTCTCTCTCTTTCTGTTTCTCTCTCTCTCTCACACACACTCTTTCTGTTTCTCTCTCCCACACGCTCCCCCTTCTGTCTGTTTCTCTCTCACATACATACTCTCTCTTTCTGTTTCTCTCTCCCACACACACTCTGTCTCTTTCTGTTTCTCTCTCCCACACACACTCTGTCTCTTTCTGTTTCTCTCTCCCACACACACTCTGTCTCTTTCTGTTTCTCTCTCCCACACACACTCTGTCTCTTTCTGTTTCTCTCTCCCACACTCTGTCTCTTTCTGTTTCTCTCTCCCACACACTGTCTCTTTCTGTTTCTCTCTCCCACACGCTGTCTCTTTCTGTTTCTCTCTCTCTCCCACACACTGTCTCTTTCTGTTTCTCTCTCCCACACGCTGTCTCTTTCTGTTTCTCTCTCTCTCCCACACACTGTCTCTTTCTGTTTCTCTCTCTCTCCCACACACTCTGTCTCTTTCTGTTTCTCTCTCCCACACACTCTGTCTCTTTCTGTTTCTATCTCTCTCCCACACACTGTCTCTTTCTGTTTCTCTCTCCCACACACTCTGTCTCTTTCTGTTTCTCTCTCTTACATACACTCTTTCTGTTTCTCTCTCCCACACACACACTCTGTCTCTCTCTCTGTCTGTCTCTCTCCCACAGTCTCCCCCTTCTGTCTGTTTCTCTCTCTCTTTCTGTTTCTCTCTCTCACACACTGTCTCTTTCTGTTTCTCTCTCACACACACTTTCTGTTTCTCTCTCTCTCACACACACTCTTTCTGTTTCTCTCTCTCACACACACTCTTTCTGTTTCTCTCTCCCACACACACACTCTGTCTGTCTCTCTCCCACACACACTCTGTCTCTCTCTCTGTCTGTCTCTCTCCCACACTCTCCCCCTTCTGTCTGTTTCTCTCTCACATACACTCTGTCTCTTTCTGTTTCTCTCTCCCACACTCTGTCACTTTCTGTTTCTCTCTCTCTCACATACTCTGTCTCTTTCGGTTTCTCTCTCACACACTCTTTTTCTGTTTCTCTCTCTCTCCCACACACACTCCGTCTCTTTCTGTTTCTCTCTCACACACACACTCTCTTTCTGTTTCTCTCTCACACGCACACTCTCTCTTTCTGTTTCTCTCTCCCACACACACACTCTCTTTCTGTTTCTCTCTCACACACACTCTTTCTGTTTCTCTCTCTCACACACACTCTTTCTGTTTCTCTCTCCCACACACACTCCCCTTCCCCTTGTTTCTCTCTCTCTCCCACACACTGTCTCTTTCTGTTTCTCTCTCCCACACACTCTGTCTCTTTCTGTTTATCTCTCCCACACACACTCTGTCTGTCTCTCTCCCACACACACTCTGTCTCTCTCTCTGTCTGTCTCTCTCCCACACTCTCCCCTTCTGTCTGTTTCTCTCTCTCACACACTCTTTCTGTTTCTCTCTCCCACACACACTCTCTCTTTCTGTTTCTCTCTCCCACACTCTCTCTTTCTGTTTTTCTCTCTCACATACACTCTGTCTCTTTCTGTTTCTCTCTCACACACACACTCTCTCTTTCTGTTTCTCTCTCTCTCTCACACACACACTCTCTCTTTCTGTTTCTCTCTCTCTCACACACACTCTTTCTGTTTCTCTCTCTCACACTCCCCCTTCTGTCTGTTTCTCTCTCACTCACACACCCTGTCTATTTCTGTTTCTCTCTCTCTCCCACACTCTGTCTCTTTCTGTTTCTCTCTCCCACACACACTCTCTTTCTGTTTCTCTCTCTCTCTCTCTCTCTCTCTCACACACTCTTTCTGTCTCTCTCCCACACACACTCTGTCTCTCTCTCTGTCTGTCTCTCTCCCACACTCCCCCTTCTGTCTGTTTCTCTCTCTCTCACACACTCTTTCTGTTTCTCTCTCACACACACACACTCTCTTTCTGTTTCTCTCTCTCTCCCACACTCTGTCTCTTTCTGTTTCTCTCTCCCACACACCCTCTCTTTCTGTTTCTCTCTCTCACATACACTGTCTCTTTCTGTTTCTCTCTCCCACACACACTCTGTCTTTCTGTTTCTCTCTCCCACACACACTCTGTCTTTCTGTTTCTCTCTCTCACATACACTCTCTTTTTCTGTTTCTCTCTCTCTCCCACACACACTCTGTCTCTTTCTGTTTCTCTCTCACACACACACTCTCTTTCTGTTTCTCTCTCTCTCTCTCACACACACTTTCTGTTTCTCTCTCTCTCTCACACTCCCCCTTCTGTCTGTTTCTCTCTCTCACACACTCTGTCTCTTTCTGTTTATCTCTCTCTCTCACACTCTCTCTTTCTGTTTCTCTCTCTCACACACACTCTCTCTTTCTGTTTCTCTCTCACACACTCTGTCTCTTTCTGTTTCTCTCTCTCTCACACACTCTGTCTCTTTCTGTTTCTCTCTCTCTCACACACTCTTTCTGTTTCTCTCTCCCACACACACTCTCTCTCTTTCTGTTTCTCTCTCCCACACACACTCTTTCTGTTTCTCTCTCCCACACACACTCTGTCTCTGTTTCTCTCTCACACACACACACTCTCTCCTTCTGTTTCTCTCTCCCACACGCACTCTGTCTCTTTCTGTTTCTCACACACACACTCTCTCCTTCTGTTTCTCTCTCTCCCACACACACTCTGTCTCTTTCTGTTTCTCTCTCTCTCACACTAGGGCTGGGCGATATGGCCTAAATATGATATCACGATATTTTCTGACCTTTCGGCGATACACGATACACATCACGATGTTTTTCTTTTTTTCCCCAAACAATTCATTATGAGGCTTACCAAGACAGTATTTGAGTTTGCAAGCTAACATTAAAGACTAAATAAAATACCCATGCATTTAGCATTTTTATATTATATATTAGATTTAGATTATTGGATTATTAGATTATATATTGCATATATTTAGCAATGAGATATTATATGATTTAGATATGAAATATGATTAATTGAAAATGGGGGACCCTGATGTAAACAAGACGAAATACTTTCTCTGGTCTGCATCCCCTTAACAATTGTATGTATTGAGCTGTACTGTACCCATTCTGCAATATGTTAATAAAGTTTTAAATCAATCAATCAATCAATAAATAAATAAATAGCATTTTAGCATTTTTATGAAACTACTGTATATTTGTATGTCTCTAAATGTTTTGATGAATTGAAAATGGAGGACCCTTATGTAAAAAAGCCGAAAGTCTTTTTCTGGTCTTCATCCCCCAGTCCACTGTTGTTGTATTGAGCTGTACTGTATTGTACCCATTCTGCAATCGTTAATAACGTTTTCATTCATTCGATCATTCAGCCGGCAACATAATCATTTTGATTGACAGTCGAGTCTGCCAATTACGTCACACCGATTGAACCCGCCCTGCTGTTCTTAGCACCAATCGGCAAGCTCTATGCGTTTTTTACTTCCGCAATTGATTTTGACGAGAGCTGAGCTCAGCTCAACGACAACAACAGCTCCCTGCGGCAGACGAGTGATTACCAGCGCACCGCAGCATGACTAAACAAGCCATAATGATTTTATTGCAACGAATGTTATAATAAAAGCCTTTCCATACATCTGTCTGATTGAAAACGTTATTAACAGACCGCAGAATGGGCATGCACAACTCCGCACGGGCTGAGATATGAACAGTAACGCTTGCTATCTATGTCGTCATCGGACATTGCTATGTTTGGGTAAATACGCTAATGTTATTGAACGTGTAACTATATAACGTTAATGCCACAAAACGAATGCCTTTGTTAATAATAATTAGTAACTTTGATGCAGTAGTGTGTGTGGGGGCGGTGTTGTTCAAAAGCTTGAACGGGTGTGGACCAGATTGACGCGACACAATCCTCTTGGGCAAAACATCACGATATCCACAATACGTTAAAAAAGTGTATCGTTAATGAACTGTACCCGATATTTATATAATATCGTCATATCGCCCAGCCCTATCTCACACACACTCTTTCTGTTTCTCTCTCTCACACACTCTTTCTGTTTCTCTCTCCCACACACACTCTGTCTCTTTCTGTTTCTCTCTCTCACACACACACTCTTTCTATTTCTCTCTCATACACTCGGTCTCTTTCTGTTTCTCTCTCCCACACACACACTCTTTCTATTTCTCTCTCATACACTCAGTCTCTTTCTGTTTCTCTCTCTCTCACACACACTTTCTGTTTCTCTCTCTCTCACACACACTCTTTCTGTTTCTCTCTCTTTCTCACACACACTCTTTCTGTTTCTCTCTCCCACACACGCTCTCTTTCTGTTTCTCTCTCCCACACACACTCTCTCTTTCTGTTTCTCTCTCCCACACACACTCTCTCTGTTTCTCTCTCTCACACACACTGTCCCTTTCTGTTTTTCTGTTTCTCTCTCTCTCTCTCTCTCTCTCTCTCTCTCTCTCTCTCTCTCTCTCTCTCTCTCTCTCTCTCTCTCTCTCTCTCTCTCTCTCTCTCTCTCTCCCCCACACACTCTTTCTGTTTCTCTCTCTCTCCCACACACACTCTTTCTGTTTCTCTCTCTCTCCCACACACACTCTTTCTGTTTCTCTCTCTCTCCCACACACACTCTTTCTGTTTCTCTCTCTCTCCCACACACACTCTGTCCCTTTCTGTTTCTCTCTCCCACATTCTGTCCCTTTCTGTTTCTCACATACACACCCCCTCTCATCTCTCAGTCTCCCCCTCTTTCCCTCCCTAATTTCTCTGTCTCTGTCTCTGTCTCTCTCTCTAGGTTTTGGAGTGGACCAGTTGAGAGATGACAATCTGGAGACCTACTGGCAGTCGGATGGTTCCCAACCCCACCTGGTTAACATCCAGTTCAGGTGATGCTGCTCAGGAGTGTGTGTGTGTCCGATATATAATATGACGATCTTAAAATCATCACTGATTTGAACCCTTTCACTGCCACACGACAGCCGGTTAACCCTTTCAACTGTGACAATACAGAAGGTTAGCCCTTTACTATCACACAACCGACGGCGATGCTCCATCATTAGCATCATTAGCTCCGCAAATAAAGGGCTAACCTTCTGTCGTGTGGCAGTGAAAGGGTTAATGTCTATTCATAACATTCAGAAGTCAACTATATCCCATAATGTGTTTTGAGTATTCTGACGGAGAGTCTACTGTACACATAGAATCACATTCAGATGTATTGATGGGTTTTGGTCTCTCTGCTTTGTTAGCACAAAATACAACATATTGTCACAGGGTTGCAGACTTCAAGCAGTCATTGATTGCGAAGGATTTCCAACAAAATATTAAATATGGCAACCTTATTTAACACTTTGATCGCCATGGGTTAAATTCATAATTTACCATCCCTCGCCAGCTCTATTTGTCTATGGAGAAGTTCCCCTTCTTTGCAGGGCTATAACTTTTTAAATTCTATTGCTACATTGCCATTATTATGGCCCATTCAATGTCCTATATGTATTGTTCAGGGTGTAGCAACGTTAAACTTTTTCATTCACATATTCATACTAAAATATGGTCTAAAGTATAAGTATGTTTTTATCGTTTTCTGCAGCTTTCTTCAGAACGTGATTTATAGCCCTAAATGCATTATATTGATGATGAAATACAGTTTGGTAGCGATCGGCGCGAGATGAAAAATTTCAACTGGACGTACTTCTAGAATGATCTACGTATGATCTGATGATGACCGGATGGGCGGGGGATCGTTTATAATTCCGTGGGCAACGTTAGATGATTCATCCAGAGTGGGTCATATGTTCATCATAGCAGTTTATATTGAACACGTTAGAATATAACGCTGAATCTTACCGTATGTTCCTCGCGCCGTTGGACGATCAGCGTGGAGTAGACCGTTTTCGATTATGGGATGTAGAAATGCCAGATCCATTTCCAGGTTGTATAATAGTATATACGTCCAAATAACGTTGTTTATTGAGTTAGGGCGAGCGATCTATTATCCAGTGTTTCAAGATGGAGTCGCGGGAGCTATAGAGAGTGGCCGGACCACATTTGCATGAGTACTACTGGTTCAAAGGTTAATATCCGGTTGGCGATCTGCCGATCGGCCACCAGATGGCGCTCTTGAACCGCTAGAGAGTTGAGAGGAGATCACACTCGTGTCTCAGGGCCCCGGAAAGGAAATATGATTTCGATGACAGATTTTTGAAATATTGACATCAAAGACGAGTTAAGGCGTCCTCGGCGGAATGAGCATGGCGGGGAATGACGAGTTCCGGCGTTTTCGGGCGGTTAAAGTGTTAAGTTTATATTCATTTGTTAAATGACATTTGGTTCCCTAAAATGTGGGGAGAATGTATAACCAGTAGGGATATTCGATATTGACTTTTTTTTTTACCGATATTGTCCAACTCTTAATTTTCCGATACCGATATATGCAGGGTCCTCCCCCCCCCCAAAAACGGAATAATTTCAGGTAATTAACATTACATATCTCTTGTCGTGGAATTAACACAACATTATGCATACTTTTGACAATAAATAAAATAAGAATTTCTTCTTACTTGCTTGCCTGGGTAAATAAAGGTTACATTTGTAAACCGATACCGATAATTTCCGATATTACATTTGAACACATTGACCGCCAGCAGCAGGGGGCGCTGATCCCCCCTTCATCGCCAGGTCTTTATTCGATGGATATAGTTTTAGACTGCGACATTTGCGAGTGCTTAAAATATATCTTATATTATATCTATGGGTCTAATAATGCAGTCGACTGTCAGTGAGTTGCTTCCAGTCAACATGCTCAAAACAGATTGTTTTTTCATCCGTACATTTCTGTTTTATACCGTTTTGAATAGAGTATGGTTTGGGTACTTTTGAGTAATTCCAGGAAAAAGACGAGAAAAAGGCATTTTACTGTAATCCAGTCATCACGTTGTAATTTTCCGGCTGATTATCTAATCATCCTGAAATCAACGCTAGATTATCATTATTATATCTCGTCGTGCATACATGAAATTACCGTCGTAGCGGGGCGCTCCCCCCCCCCCCCACCGCAGTCAACGGTAATAGGCACATACACTTACACACAGATAGCTGTGATTGCGGTAGAAATAAATGTCAGATCAACGATCAAATTTATATATAGTGTTCTTACCTTGTATCTGATGTAATGCAAAATAAATAATAATAATCCAAATATCTGATCGCAATTCCAAATACTGCTTGTGGAGGTCCGTACCACACTACCGACCGTTTCACAATGACGGGCGGGCGGGGTTACTGTTCGATCCCATCGTTGTATAGAACTGGCTCGCCTGAATATTTAAACCCCGCCCGCCCGGCTCAGATCGGCTCCTAAAACACACCAGCCCATTTTCAATGAGATGCAATAGCTCCGAATGGCAGTAGAGGGCGGGGTTGACCGTTTCCCAGCTCAGACAGGGTCTGAAGGGTATACCAGAGGCTGCGGCTATGAATTATGAATAGATATAGCGAATAAACGAAATAACGATCCCAAAAACGAATTAACTCGTTTCTGGCACTGAACGCATGGCGGGCAATAACGAGTTAACTCGTTTCCGGCGCAGATTGTGTTAACACATTCGGGGCCATTGGGATTAGACGCGGCCCACGCTATACGGCCAGCATTTCAAAACAACCTTTCATTGTGCGTGAGGCTGTTTGTAGAGCTAAATCTATACTTTATATTATTGCTATCTGTCCATTCTCATTGCAGATTGATAAACCGTCCCTTCAATATGCCTTAAATAAAAAATGTTTTCATCAATACGTTCCCATTTTATAGCATCTTGAATATGAATGTTATAGCAGAATGTTCTGGGGTATTTCCTGGAATGCGAGATATAGGGTGCTAAGTAGGGATGTCCTGATCAAATCTTTTTGCTCCCGATCCGATCCCCATCATGTGATTATGAGTATCTACCGATACCGATCTTTCCCGATCCGAAAAAAAAAAAAAAAAAAAATACACACACATATATATATATATATATATATATATATATATATATATATAAAAGTCTCCCATCCCAATTTCTCACATTACATTCACCCTGAATGTTGACGTTATCCAGGTGAAAAGTTAACTTCATTCAAGCGAGGCATTGCAACCGGAGTAATCTAAAAACTCCGCCTCCAACCTGCTGCTTCATGAGAGCAATGGCGCCATCCAGGGTTTCCGTTAGCCGGTAATTACCGGTATTTGACCGGCAAAATCTGTTGAAGTCCGACATATTTAATCTCTCCGGTCATAATGTCCGGTGAAAATAATTCCCTCTAAGCACAATTTGATTATTTGAATTGTATTAAAATAGGCTAAAATTAAACAGCCTATGCGATGAACGAAACAATCATTACATTTGTTTCATCGTTGCTTCACCAAGCAGGTCTAATAATGACAACAACGTTGTCAGAGAGAGCTTAGTGCTGGGTTTGCGAGTGCATGCAGCTGCAGAGCCACAGAACCCACCAGCTGTGCCGGCACAGTGCAATACTCCAATTCAGCCATTGGCAATTCAGCTGTTGGGTGGGGGGCGCTGCTGAGCGGTCCCCAGATAGGGCCTGAAAACAGCTGAATATGCGGCTCTGCAGCGGCATACTCTCGCAAATAAGTCGTTGGGAGGTGGAGATTCATCACGCAAACCCACGATAATGTTGCCGTCTCTCTCTGCCAAATTTCTCAGTTCTTCGCTTGATATAATTAATACAAATGTCCAATATAACGGAATTCGTTAGCTCATAAAAATGTGATTATAACAGACTGCTGTTTATTAATGTCGGGCCGACTGCCCACAGACACCTATTTGATTTAAAGTCAGCAGCAGCACGGAGTCTCTGGACTTATTTTATTTTGAATATGACTGTATACGCAAAAGTAGCCTAGTTTTAAGTTAAAATATTATAAATCTACATGCCTTGAGGATGTCATTCTTTATATAGCCTGCCTATCAATTGTTTTTAAGCTCAATAAACTCTGACCGGAATTTCTCTCATTTGACCGGTAGATTGAAATCTACCGGACACTGAGGCCGGCAACAATTTTTTCGAACGGAAACCCTGGCGCCATTGTCTGTAAAAATCAGGTGACTGCAAGTTCTGCAACTAGTGGATGTCCCTCATCCTTGACATAAATCATTTGATGTATAATTAAATCAAAGGAAATGCGTTTGTTTTGGCAGAATTCTTCTGCTCTGTGTGACAATAAATAAATGAATGATGATATGCAATTTAAAACCAAAACTAAGGCATCAGTATGAGTTTAAGACGTGAACATGGTCATGTTTGTTGAAAAAAAAAAAGAAAAAAATATATATATATATATATATCCCGATTGTTCCCCCCCCCCCCCCCCCCCCGATCCCGATCTTCTGAAAATCACGTGAACGGCCCCCGATCCCGATCACGTGATCGGAACGGGACATCCCTAGTGCTAAGCTAATAACGTTAAATCGAATGGCGTTTCGGCTATAGACAAGCTAGAGTTAAAACTCAAAATTCATATTGTCTGTATCATGGTCCACCATGAATGCATGAAAGGGGGGGGGCGGGGGACGTCGTTTCTGATTATTGATTACCAATAACGGCATTAGCCTCAGTAGCCTCATTCGCTGACCGGGTGGATGGCTATCAAAGCAAGGCCCGACCAAGCTGAAATTGACGTCAAATCGCTTTTACCTGTGGCCGGTTGGATTGCAAAAAGGATTTCCCAGTTATCGATCGCCATTGGCTGATGCTATATTCCTTTACTGCACACTGAATTCAGCGTCCCAAAAACTATTCTAGGCGATCGGCTACACGCATAGCTTTAGGCGAACAGAAAGTCAATAAAAAAATTAAATAAAAAAAAAACACCGGTCTGTAACAGGGAACACTGCATTATCGAGACAGCGCCCCTACGAGGATCTGGCCGGTAATGCACTTTTCCGAATTCCAAGAGTAGGGTAAATCTGCAGTGCCGCTCGGTCATTGAGTAGGATATTACAATGGAATAAAAGCCAAAACAACCTTGCCACTAGGGCTGGGCGATATGGCCAAAAACGTTATCGCGATAAAATTATAAAATTATTTTCATATAACTATATCGATAATTATCATCGATATAATGTCTGTCAAGTTTAATTAACTTCTTATGCCCGGCGCCGATGGACGGGCTATTAATAGACTTGTTTTGCTGCTGCGAATGTCTCGAGTTGATGTCGTCATCAGTCCACGCACGTTAGCAGTTAGCTAGAGCAAGCGGTGTATCCCATGACAATCTACTAAATATGACCCTAAAATACTCTGTTCCGCCCCAATACATTGCAACGACGTCCACCGTATACCCCACACTACTCTAACCGTTACCCTCAGAATTCACGCCACACACCCACTCGGCACGTAAACTATAAAATAGCGCCGTGCAAGCTAATTATCCTAGCCAGCCTTGTTTCCAAGCGATGTATCCCATGACAATGTACTAAATATGACCATAAAATACTCTGTTCCGCCCCAATACATTGCAACGACGTCCACCGTATACCCCACACTACTATAACCGTTACCCTCAGAATTCAAAACACACACCAACTCGGCAGGTAAACTATAAAATAGCGCCGTGCAAGCTAATTATCCTAGTCAGCCTTGTTTACTACTTGAGTCATACCTCTCTACGTCTCCTTCCGCTGTCGGCCATCTCCTTCACTGATTGGTTGTTAGTGCGTGTGCTCATATCCAAGCTTGGAGAATCGATATATCGAAACTTTGCGACCACGTTTCATGTTTATTTCGAGGAAATAATTTATCGCGATAGTTATCGTTTTATCGCCCAGCCCTACCTCAGATGCTTACGATTTTAAATAAAGGTTGAAATGAAATATATACGTGGTTGGCCCTTTAACACCTTGGGCGCCGGGGGTTGTGCCCATCAAAGTACCCAGTCTGCCACCGTTGAAAGCCTATGGAGATGTTTACCTTCTTTGCAGGGCTATAACTTTTAAAATTGTATTGCTATATTGACATTACTATGGCCCATTCAACATCGATTATCTATCGTTCAGGATGTGAGAACGTTATATTTTTTCATTCATACATTGTTGTGTTAATAGCGTTGAGAATATAAGTGTGTTTTTAATCTTTTCTCCTGTAATTCCAAAACAGTAGTTATAGGCCCTGAAGCATAATGATAGATTATCTATTGGCGTTTCTTTCCTATACACGCTATATTAAAGAATTCAAATGTATATGATCGGTATACATTATGCTTCATCATGCGTGAAGGAAAGGGGGGGGGGGGGTCGTTTATAATTCCTTGATCGTCAGTAACGGCTTTATTTAGTATGGGTTTATATATTGATCAGATGGTTTGCAGTGAAATTAATAAACAATCGGGCTGAAAATAACGTTACTGTCCTCTTACCGTTCGCCGATGAGACTGGAGGAAAAAGATCCCAATTATTTGACGCCGATCTCCTAGATCCATTTCCGGTTTGTATGGCACAATAAACGCCGAAATCATATCGATCCAAATGCACTACAGTGTTTGTCTGGAGCCACGTAACAAGATATCACTGCCGGAGGGATTTCCTCGACGCACCGATCGGCACTTCCGGTTTTGGCGAGAGTGTAACTCGCCCGACCATCCACCAGGCGGCGGTATTGAGGCGTTGCAATCTCATACAGGGTCCCGCTGGAGTCCGGAGGTTGGCTGGATGAATTATGAATGCCATGGTGAAAAAATAAAATATTGATCCCAAAAACGGCATAAGTCGTTCTTGGCGTTCAACGCTTGGCAGGCAAAAACAGCGTAACTCGTTCTTGGCGGACAAAGTGTTAAGCATGGCGCCGAAACACGTATATATATACGTGATTGGCCCCGAATGTGTTAATGCCAATATCGGCCGATAATATCAGTAGGCCGATAATATCAGACATCCCTAATAACCAGTCATAGGCTTTGTTCCATTTCCAATCCGATGGAGTACAGAGCTAAAATAATACTTTTGGACTGCATTGTATGTACTTAGGGGTGGGACGATACATCGATTCAGATCGATATATCGATCTATTATCAATAATCAAATAGGATCGATGCAACGTAAAAAGATCGATTCATATTGCGATACTCTTATTTTGAAAATCCTGCGAGTCATATCCGCCGGCGCCCAGTATTGTGAAACTCCGTGTAGACATTACAGCAGTGTTTGCGTCTGCTGTAAAGCACTACAGAGCTTCTATTTTGCGACCCGATATAAGTCTGTGCAGTTTTTTCCCCCGCAACGGGTCAAATGCATCCAACATGCGTTGCATCGTCGCCATTCCTTTTTGCCCACGTCGCGTTAAATATCTAAATGAACGTCACGTTGGCTGCTTAAGCTAAGCAGCTAACGTGAGAGAGAACAGGAGAGAACAGAGGGGAAGGAGGAGGGGTGTGGGCAGTCTACCTTTCTGTGGGGGACTGGGGGAGGGGTGTGTGTGTTACTGAGGAGGATGGACAGATAATGTTGATATTTAAACATGAATACATAATAAATGTCTTCATGATCATCATGCAACATAAAACAATTGTAGGAAGTTTGGGAGAGGAAGGGGTTTTAGCTTGCGTGTTGTGAGTTCCAAAACATTTTACTTAAAGTTTATAGCTCAATATATAAAAAGTGAACAGGAGGTCTATTTGTATTAAAAACAATCGATTGTTTTTCATTTAAATGTCTGGAAGAGCTAAAAAATAAAAACATCAATTGATATTTCCGTAGCCTTTTTTTAGTTGATCTAAATGTGACTGTGTTAAATGGGCACATAATATCGCCTCATATCGATCGCAGGCACCTGAATCGAATCGTATCGTGGCAGACTTTGTGATAACGGCTGTATGGCGACTGTCCAAACAAACTGTAGTTACCGAGAGACTAAATCGGGGAAATAATGATACCTGCCAGACGCGCCGCTCGTCACATAATCACTGCTCCAGGATACTGTGTTTGGTTAGTTTATTGGAGTTAAAAACAGTTCATATAGTATCAAAAATAAAGTGAATCACGGCTTGATTTATCATAGTGTAGCGTGCGGTCAGCAAAGTGTGACTTTCCTGTTCACCCCCTCATTATTACCGTACCTGAAACCCGCCGGTGAACAGCTGACTTTACTCATACTACAACACCACGTGACCCATTTGTAAATGACGTGACCATAACAACTCGAGTTGTCTATACCTGTCACCAACATACCGGCCCCTAATTATTACATAATCTCATTTCACAGTAATAATTACCAACACTTAATATAAAACACCACATATATATATATTTTTTTTTATATATATTTTTTTAATTATTTTTTACACAAACACAAACATAAACATGACAACATAAAATTACTGATATACAAGCATTAATTAACAGTGCACATCCAATGAAATTACCATTTAAATAAATGTAATATACAAGGTATACACCTAATACTTGCTATCTAATACCCTATACATATATGCTCTCGCTCGCTTCCCCCCCCCCCCAGGCCCCCCCCTTGGATAATCCATCCATAATCATTCGCTCCTAACCAGGCACTACCATTCAAATGCTAGTTTTTATTCTCTCCACCACTTCTAACCACCTTGTAATTTTGGATTCACTGAGACCCAAAATTCTTGCTGTAGATATTTCTAGATAAATCACTTCGAGATATGTAAGAATCTAGACCTTCCGGCACATTTTTCCCGGTTGAAACCATTGTGATGCTATCAGCTTTTTAGCCACTGTGATACCAGATAAAACCAATCTCTTTAGCTGTATAGGGACTGCAAACTCGAAAACATCATTAAACAGTAATACAGAGGGGTGTACAGGTATATTCAGAGTTAAGAGATTTGATAATTGCTGGGTCACTTCTTTCCAGAATATCTTAACTGGTGGGCAATCCCAGTACATGTGCATAAATGTACCCTCATCCCCATTTGTACATAAGGAGCATCTGGAGTCTTGTTTAAGACCCATTCTGTTCAGTCTTATAGGAGTCAGGTATGTCCTATGAATATAGTTAAGATTGATTTGTTGATGGTCCGGGTTACGTGACGCAAGTCGAACATTTGCCCAGGCTTCTTGCCAATCAAAATTTATTTCCAGGTCTGTTATATCCCAACTCCAGACTGAGTCTAGGTGGAGGATTTCATACGAGGACGTTAGTAATTGATGATAAAAATCTGATACAAAACCTCTCGATGTCTCTCTTTCATAGAAGAATTTGTGGTATCTGTGGTGTTCAATTGGTATCCTTAATGGGACACCATGAGCTAGGGCTGGGCGATATGACCAAAAACGTTATCGCGATAAAATTATAAAATTATTTTCATATAATTCGATATCGATAATTATCGTCGATATAATGTCTGTCAAGTTTAATTAACTTCTTATGCTGCTGCGAATGTCTCAAGTCGAGTTGATGTCGTCATCAGTCTGCGCACGTTAGCAGTAGCCGACAAGCGGAGTATCTCATGACAATAAATATGACACTAAAACTCTCTTCCGCCACAATATATTGAAACGACGTCCACTGTATACCCCACACTACTTAAACGTGGCCTCAGAATTCAAAACACACACATACTCGGCACGTAAATATATAAAACAACGCCGTGCAAGCTAATTAGCCTAGCAAGCCTGTTGTTTATAAGTGGTGTATTCCATGACAATGTGCTAAATATTACACTAAAATACTCTCTTCCGCCACAATATATTGAAACGACGTCCACTGTATACCCCACACTACTTAAACGTGGCCTCAGAATTCAAAACACACACAAACTCGGCACGTAAATATATAAAACAACGCCGTGCAAGCTAATTAGCCTAGCAAGCCTTGTTGTTGAGTGAGTCCTAGTACCTCTGGGTCTCCTTCCGGATCTCGTTCGCTCTCAGCCATCTCCTTCACTGATTGGTTGTTAGCTGTTGTGCGTATGCACATCACGTAACGTTGGTTGTTGTTAGTGAGTGTGCTGAGCCGAGGCTGAACGGAGCCAAGCTTGGAAATCGATATATCAAAACTTTGCGACCACGTTTCATGTTTATTTCGAGGAAATAATTTATCGCGATAGTTATCGTTATCGTTTTATCGCCCAGCCCTACCATGAGCCTTCAAACATAACAATAACTGTGCGTAAAAATAATATGTGGAACTGGTGAGATAACATTTTTTGCGTATTTCCTCATAACTACAAAAACCCTGTTTGTTGAAAACATCTCCTAATGTGTGTATGCCCTGCTTTTCCCATCTAGGGAATCTTATAGGTCGTTTTCCAATCAGGAGTGCATTGTTATTGAATAAGGGAGTATGATTGTGCCATTTATGTGGGTTAGAATATTTTTTTTGTGTTTCACGCCATATCCGGATCGCATGAGTAATAATGGGGCCAAATTCCAGTTCGCATTGCTTAATTGATAATTTGGTGTATACTATGTCCTATGTGGTGCTACTATATTTACTTCTAAATTTCTCCAGGATACTGATGCTTGGGGATCAAACCAGGTTGTCAGTGGTCTTAAAGTGTACGCCTTAAAGTAGTGGAAAAAATCTGGAAATGCCATACCTCCGTCGGCTTTGTTTCTCTGTGCGGTGGATCTTTTTATACGTGGTGGTTTGTATGCGGAAGAGTGTAATTTTTTCCAGTAACCATCTGGAGGGGGTAACGGTAGCATTGAGCTGATGAAGTTGATTCTAGGTAAGACATCCATCTTAACTATTGAAACCCGTGCCTGTACTGAGTTTTTAAGTTTTGACCACCTGTCAAAGTCGTATTTGATTTTATTTTGGATTTCTATGTAATTGTGCTTCACCGTTTGGCTTATGGTAGGGAATACTTCAACTCCCAAACATCTAAAGTGTTTAACCATTGGTATTTCTACTGGAAGGAGTATATTTTTTGCAGGGGCGTTAAGTGGAAGGAAAGCCGACTTTGGCCAATTTATCTTAAATCCCGATAGATCGCCAAAGTCATCAATCAACTTGAGAAGATGAGTCATTGCGGTGTTAGGGTTTTGCATGAACAGTATTACGTCGTCCGCATATAAACGAATTTTGTGTTGTGTGCCCTTGATTACGATTGGTTCTATGAATTGGGATTGTCTTATATATTGTGCTAAAGGCTCTAATGATAAATCGAATAGTCCGGGACTAAGAGGGCAACCCTGTCTAGAAGAGCGTGATAACGGAAAGATTTCGGAGGTGATTATACCTGTTGTAATCATGGCCGATGGGTCTTTGTATAATACTTTAATCATATCAATGAATCCTTTTCCTAACCCCATCCTTTCTAATACTGCCCATAGATACGACCATTCCAACCTATCAAAAGCTTTCATCGCATCCAGGGACAGCATCGCCTTAGGTGTGGTGTCGTCCTTGCTGGCATCTAGTACCTGTGGTAATCGTCTTATGTTATCCGTGATCAAGCGGCCTCTTATGAAGCCAGTCTGATAAGCTCAGATGTGCCGATAGCAGTCGCAGATAAATAACCATCAATTAACTCGCGACCTACCTGCACAACGCCCGCCGTCCCCCACACACACACACAAGCTACTGCATCAAAGTTACTACTTATGATTAACAAGGCATTCGTTTTGTGGCATTAACGTTATATAGTTAGTGTTACACGGACAATAACATCAGCATATTATTATTAACATTAGTTAACGCTAGCTTTCGGTTAGCTGTTCAATGCTAATAACACAACCAAGCGAACCCATCAGAGCTCCCCATCAACACCGCTCTGTCGGGAGGATGGCATTTAAGAAAGTATCTGCTGTTAAAATGACACAAACATTCGTTTTGTGGCATTAACGTTATATAGTTAGTTACACGTTCAATTACATCAGCATAGTATTTACCCGAAGATAGCAAGCAAGCCGTTCATAGTTCGGTTCCATTCCGTTGCTCATTCCGTACCCAACTACACATTCTGCAATCTGTTAATAAAGTTTTCAACCAGACAAATGTATAGAAAGGCTTTGTTTTATTATAACATTTGTTGCAGTAAAATCATTGTGTCTCGTTTGGCCATCCTGTGGAGCGCACTGGTCGGCGGGCACTGCCGGGCAGCTAACGTATTAGCTTGTTGTGGTTCTGAGTTTGACTCGCAAGCAGATCAATGGCGGCATGCCCCGAAGTAGAAAATGATTAAACGCTTGCCGATTGGTGGTAAGAACAGCAGGAGGTGGGTGCTAGCGGTGTGGCGTAATTGGCCGAATCGACTGTCAATCAAAATGGTTCCATTGCATTGGTTGAAAGCTCTGGTTGAGAGAATAGTATCCCGCTGCAGGCCGCCAGAATGGTTCCATTGCATTGGTTGAAAGCTCTGGTTGAGAAAATAGTATCCCGCTGCAGGCCGCCAGACGATACTGGGAGAGGGGTAGTGATACCATAAACATATTTCTTGATGTTTCCTTTTTTTTAAGTAAGTAAAGAGGCCTACAAATACAAACATACACATACAAATATACAGTAGTTTCAGTAAAAAAAATTAAAAGAATTAAAAAAAAAATTTAAAAAAATTACAAATACTTATTTTTTGCCACAAGTATCGGTATCGGTATCGGCCGATTGTGTTAGTTGAACAATCGGTATCGGTAGCCAATTTTCATATCGGTGCATCCCTAATTGTCGTTCTTATGGAAGTTCCCCTCCTTGATTGAGTATAAAATCATATTAAGTAGGGATGTCCCGATCGCCTTTTTTTGCTTCCGATCCGATCCCGATCATGTGATTTTAAATATCTATCGATCCGATCGTTTCCGATCCGATCTTTCACATTAGTAATAAATTTTGACGCATTTTTGTCAGAAACTGGCGGAGCGAGACAAGCACGTAAATATACACAAGCTAAGAAATCGCTAAGAAGCATAATATTTATTATAATTTTATTTCATTGTGTTTTTAGCCCTAGTTGCACTTTTGTTACAACCCCAGTTATCCCATTAGTTCCCCCAAACTTAGGTCTGTTATGTTAAGCTAAGAAATCTGCTAAGAAGCATATATTATTTATTATAATTTTATTTCATTGGGTTTTTAGCCATCGTTTTTGTGTTTATTTCATGTTTTTAACAGTGCATGAAAGATTGCGTATTACTGCAATTTTTTTTTTTAAATAAATCATAGTGGTTAAAAAATTTGGGTCGCGACTTAATGACTAAGGAAAATGTTGGTTCCCGAGGCTAGACCAGTTGAGAACCACTGCTGTAGAACATGCCTTGCTATGTCTGCTTGTTTCTTTATTTGAGCTGCCTGGTCTTCAAGAGCATGCTTTTGTTCAAGCAACTTTTGCCGAGCCATTAAGGTGGCCATGTCGGCCTCGGCTCTGAGACGTGTAGATGCATTTGAGGAAACCTTTGATCTAATAGATCTTGAACCATAATTATTGCTACTATGGTTGGATATGCTGTCCTCTGGTTGAACATCCTCTTGAGCATAATGAATACTGTGCGACTGAGGCCCAGTCACTTCCACATTTCCCACACTACCATGCTCTCCATTTTCCTCCTCTGCAACCTTATGCTGCTGCATTTCAGTAGGCCTGTTATGAGCCTCTAACTGAGGTTTGTTTCCTCTGGTTACTGAAAATCGTTAATGAATCCATCTTTGTTTATTGACCTTTGAGAACCAGTCATTTTGTTGTTCTTGTTCATCGTGTGGAATAAGAGGCACCAAATAGTTATGAAGTTCATTAGAATTGTCAGACACTTGCATCAAAACGTCAAGTTGTGCTTTAACCAGTGCAACATTTTGCTCATTTTTCATGAGCTCTTTGACATAGGTTATCAGATGTTTTATTTCCTCCACTTTCCCTTTGCATTTCTTTTGGAGTGATTCGACTTTATTTGCCAGAGCTCTTTTTTTTGTCCTGTTTTCCAACATTTTAACCACTCATTTTGAATGCACAAGAAAGTTATCACCATGAGAATCCAATTCCAATATTCAATGCATTTGCAAAGCCCGCCACATATATCAGCCACAGCAAGAGAGCAGTGCAGTGCAGCGCACGTTAATTGTTTGTTGTCACACACATGATACAAGTTTTGCCCGGCGGGCCGCGCACACACATCCACAGCGTGTTCATCATAATAACAGTTTTCCACTCGGCGGTAGAACCAGCTAAAATTTTTTCCAAACGAACCAACATGGGTCCACAGCAGAACGCAACGGGTCGCGTGAATATTTTCGGCAACCAACTTGTGTTTAGTGTTTCTCTGATTGGCCACTACACCCATGTGACCGCGGTAGCGCGAGAGAGCTGCAGCGCGGAAATAGGCTGTCTATTGCCTCGCGCTGCAGCGCGGAAATAGGCTGTCTATTGCCATTCTCTAAGACAAACTCTAACCTTAACCAGCTCCTTAACAGCGCCTAAACTTAACCCTTCTAACCGTAACCAACTCGGAAACAATGCCTAACCTTAACCAACTCCGAAACAATGCTTAAGGTTAACATGCCTAAACTTAACCGGCGAAAGAATGCACGTTAAAAAAAAAAAAAAAAAAAAAAAATTAAGGGAATCGAACTTGTCACCAACGGACCGCAGGATCCACAGCAAGGCAACGTTACCAATTGAGCTAGTTGTCGATGGTAAAAAAACGGGGGATTACTGCTACATAATGCTGCCGCGACGGAGCTCTGCTGCTGCCGCGTCGCCGCGGGCCGTGGCTAGACGCAAGTTGGGCGTGGCTAGACACAAGTTGGTTGCCTTTAATATTTAGGCCAACGGGTCGGGTTACATTACCGCAAATCCGTTGATATATGCTGGCTCGGTCCGTTTCTTTGTGCGTGTGTTAGGGATGGGTACCGAATTCGGTACTTTTACGGTACTGAACCGAAACACGTCGGTACTACCGAGTATCGATTCAAGTGAGGTACAGAGAAAAAAATATATATATAATTTTTTTAATTTGTTTTACCTTTTTTCTTTTCATGTCAACGTTCACACGCACAATATATGCTTACCTAGGATTTGACTTGATTCAACAACAAAGCAGTCGGAGCAATGGCAAGCTGAAAACGGTCGAAATTGTAGTTATTTGAAGTTTGGATTTTTTTTCACGACTGAGGTAGTTAAATAAAATTGAGACTAAAGTACCGAAAAAAGGTACCGTTGGGTACCGGTATTGATTCACATGTACCGGTACCGTATCGGTTCAAATGTGAAAGGTACCTATCCCTAGCGTGTGTGCATGCGTTGCTCTTTTGCTCCGCGTCCAATAATGTCTGATTTATCGGGACCTTTCGTGGCTCCAATCCTTACCTGACCCCTAGACGATTGCACCTAATGGGTCTCAGACCGGACTCTCGATGCTCCTTGTGTTCAAACGATGCTATTGGAACATATATGCATATGTATTGGGAATGCCCTCCTCCTGTCGAGACTTTCTGGGAAAATGTCACCACTCTTATCAGAATTTTTGTCTCTGACCATACCGACACTGCCTTCTGTATTGTTGTTGAATGATGTTTCTCAGTTATCGACCTCTGTACATGTAAAGAGACTCGTTTTGGCGGGTCTTACGGCTGCCAAAAAGTTGATAGCGTCACGCTGGATTCAACCGGATAAAATGTGCCGGAAGGCATGGGTTCTCACTCGATGTGATTTATCTAGAGATATCCACTGCACAAATTTTAGGTGTTAATGAAGCCAGCATAGCAGTATGGATAGCTGTGGTGGATAAGATAAAGGAACGCATATAAATTTGGAATTTTCTAATGCTGAATGCAGTAGTGGATGTATAGTCCAAGTGGGGGTCCTGAGGGGGGGGGGGGGGGGGGGGGGGGGCGAGCAAGAGCCCATGTATTGTATTTATTATTTGTATGTCTTTTAATTAGAGCTGGGCATAGATTACATTTTTTTTATCTAGATTAATCTACCTGCAATCCTGGAATTAATCTAGATGAACCCATTCTATGCCGGGCATTGTACCCATCATTGTACCCTCTCTGCCAGCGCTATAAGTCTATGGAGATGTTCACCTTTTTTGCAGGGATATAACTTTTTAAATTGTATTGCTAAATTGACATTACTATGGCCCATTCAACATCAATTATCTATCGTTCAGGATGTAGGAACGTTTTACTTTTTCATTCACACATTCATACTAAAATACCGTCTAGAGTATAAATATGTTTTTATCGTTTTCTGCTGTATTTCATAGAACGTGAGATATAGGCATAAATGCATATATTAGATGATCAAATGCAGTTTGATACCGATCAATGTTATATTAAAAATTTCAACTATACATGGTCATCTGCGGGTGAACGGAGGGGGGGGGGTCGTTTATAATTCAATGACCGACGTTAAATGATTCATGTAGTATGGGTGATATATTGATCACAGCAGTTTGTATCGAAAATGGTAAAGAAAAACACTGAAACTCACCCCAGTCTCCTCGTAGCGTTGGGCGATGAGAGTGGAGCAAAAAGATCGCTATTATGGGATGTTGATCGATGCGATCCATTTCCGGTTTGTATATTACTAATACACGTCCAAATCATGTTGATTATTGAGTTATGGCAAAGATCAATATCCACAGTGTCTGTATTGAGCCCCGGGACGATAAGCGAGTGGCCGGACGAAAATAGGGAACGGACCAAGCACTTCCGGGCACTTCCGGTTTGGCAACTCGTCGATCGGCCACGAGGTGGCGGTATTGAAGCGTTGCAGAGTTGTGATGGCCCAGACAGCATCACCCAAGACTCCGTGGGTGAAATATGAATACCATGACGAAAATATGAAATATTGATCTAAAAAACGCCTTACAGAGTTATTGGCAGACAACGCATGGCGGAGAAACCCGCCTTAACACATGAATGGCAGAGAATGGGTTAAAATGGCAAAAAAAAAAAAATTTTAAGTCTGCCGAAGACATTAAAAATATGTGTGTTCTACCCAAATAATGACCAGAGGAGGAGATTTATCCTCTCCTCTTCATCTGAGGAGTCACTAGCTGTTCTATCTCCTTGTTCAACAGCATGAACATGTCTCTTCTTTTTGTAATTTCCAGTGTTTCTTTTTAAACCAGATTTATCGTAATTTTCTGTGCCCTTCCTTTGATGCCATTTCCATTGTTACACTGATATCGACAGCTCTCTCCAGTGTCAAATCACTCTGTCAGTAGTTTCTTCTGTGCACCTTCATTTCTTAATCCACACACAAACTATACTAACGGCCCAGCTCTACTTTTAATCTACTTTCATTCTGATTTAATTACTGGACTGTCATTATTGTTATTATTATTTCTGTTATTGTCCTGTGATTTATCGTTGATTATTACTGTTACTGTACAGTTTGTCTTGTTTCATGTTAAAAAAAGGGAAAATAAAAAACATTTGTAAAAAAAAAAAAATTGATTGTTTTTTTCATTTAAATGTCTGGAAGAGCTCAAAAATTTAAACATCAATTGATATTTTCGTAGCCTTTTTTTAGTTGATCTAAATGTGACTGATTGTGTTAAATGGGCACATAATATCGCCTCATATCAATCGCAGGCACCTGAATCGAATCGTATCGTGGCAGACTTTGTGATATCGGCAAATATCGTATTGTTGTCCAACGAATCGATATCGTATCGTGATGAAACTGGTGATTCCCACCCGTTACTATACAGTATGACACTGTATCTAAGTACTGTTGTTGTTGTTGTTGTTGTACAGGAGGAAGACCACTGTGAAGATGTTGTGTATCTATGCTGATTATAAATCGGATGAGAGTTACACTCCCAGTAAGATATCAGTCAGAGTGGGAAATAACTTCCACAATCTACAAGAGATCAGGGTAAGAATATTTATTATATGATATTGTGTTATATATTACATTATACTATATTATATACAGTTATATTATACTATATTATATTAATATATAATAAAACAGATTAGAGTGGGGAATAACTTTCCTGCAGGAGATCAGGGTAACAAGAGATTATATTGGAATAATGGTGTAATATATTGCATAACTGTAATATATAAATGTTGCATATATAGCGCTTTTAGCCAAAGCGCTTTACAATTTTTCTTCCTCACATTCACCCATTCACAGACCGAAGGTAACCATGCAAGGTGCCAACCTGCTCATCGGGAGCAATTAGGGGTTAAGTGTCTTGCTCAATTGGATTCAAGTCAGGTGATTGACTTGGCCGTTGCATAACTTTGCCTTAAAGGTCACATGCATTATAAATGTATTTTTTCAGTGTCTAGCATTGTATTATAGTAATAGTAGTTAGTATCAATGTGTCTGTGTCTCTAAATACCATATTGGCGGATTGCTCTCATTCAGCTCAGACCATTTCCTGGTCGAAAAAATCAGGTCATTCTGATTTGACTCGCATTGTGACGTCACGTGGCGAGGATGGAGCGGATAGTTTGGATGGCTAGGATGGCTTAGAGTAGATGACAGAGTACAGCAACTTGCAATGGGCCTGGTCTACAAGATACACTACACGACCAAGGTACCCATGTACATGGCAAAATACTTCCCAAAGGTCAGTGAATACCACGATCACAACACCAGAGGGAGCTCCACAAATCATGTTAAACCCAGATTCGGCTCAAATAAGGGACTAAACACGTTTCGCAATTATGCCACATCAATGTGGAACGCCCTACCCAAAGCTGTAAAGGAATGTGGATCACTACCCACTTTCAAAACCTCTCAAGAGACACCTACGGGAGACTGCAATGCAACACTGGCCCCTGTAAATATCCTAACCCAACCCCCTCCAATGTACAGTCATTTACCTAGTATGGTCTTGTCAATAGTCCAATGTACAATTTTGTTTGTTTGTACAGAGTCCCCCCCCCCCCCCCCCCCCCCTCAATGTACAGTTTTGCTTGTTTATACAATGTGCCCCCCCCCCCACCCACCTCCAATGTAAATTACCCAGTATGGTTGTCAATATCCCAGTGTACCCAACCCCCCCCACCCAACCTCCTCCAATGTACAGTTTCTACGTCAAATGTATATACTCCCTTTTCTTGACTCCTTCTGTATCACAAACAGTACTGTATTTGCAAATCTGGTATGTCATAAATGTATAGATGTAGCAGTACTGACTATCTGTATGTCATGTATGTCATATATGTCCTGATGAATTGAAAATGGGGGACCCTGGTGTAAACAAGACGAAAGTCTTTCTCTGGTCTGCATCCCCTTAACAATTGTGTGTATTGAGCTGTACTGTATTGTACCCATTCTGCAATCTGTTAATAAAGTTTTCAATCAATCAATCAATAGTGATCCGATTGGCTCTGTGGTTGTAGCGCGAGAGAGAGGGAGAAATACACCCTCGCGACAGAGCACACACACATACACACGCGCGCGTCGCACTGTCGGGGAGAGAGAGAGAGACAAGGGGACCTGCTAATCTCACACATGCAGCCCTGTTTACACAGTGCTCTCTCTCTCGATTCGGGAGCATAACTAACGCCCCGTCTATAGCGCGCGGCACAGTGCACCACTTTCTGAAACGGGAGAGGGAGAGAGAGACAAGGGGACCTGCTAATCTCACAGACGCAGCCCTGTTTATCTCTCTATCTCTCTATCTCTCTCTCTCTCGTATCACGCTGTGTGGGTGACTGTCACTGAAAGTGCTTATGGGCGGAGCCCAGCCAATAACGGGCTAAAATCCTGAGGCTGGAAAATGATTCTTTTGAGTCCATTAGAAATATAAAACAATGTGTTTTTTTTTTTTTTAAATAAACCTTACAGATGTCTTCCATAGACTCACAGGAATTGTGTAAAGTTGCCCAAATAGTGCTAGGAATAGCAATACATGTCCCCTTTAAAAACTATTTGGCTGCTTTCGCAGTATGCTTCGGGGTCATTGTCCATCTGCACTGTGAAGTGCCATCCAATGAGTTCTAGGCCTTTCCCCAACTAAGGATTTGTATAGTCAACTTTGATTAGCCAAAATGTGCAGATAGTCGACTGGTTTTTGCATTCGACTAAGAAGTTGACAGTCGACTAGGGCTCCTTTCGGTCGATTAGTCAACTATTCGACTAGTCGGGGTCAGCCCTAATGAGTTCTAAAGCATTTGGCTGAATACGAGCAGATAATATTGCCTGAAACATGTCAGAATTCATTCTGCTGCTTTAGTTAGCAGTCACATCGTCAATAAATAAATACAAGGGAACCTGTTCCACTGGCAGCCATACATGTCCAGTGTCCACACCATAACACTACCACTAGGCCTGTCACGATAACACATTTTGCTGGGCGATTAATTGTCCCAGAAATTATTGCGATAAGTGATATTATTGCGGTTTTGAGAGAAATAATTTTTTTGAGAAATGTATTTCCCAAAAGTTTTCAATCAACTTAATATAATGATAATAGCATAATAATGCAAGGAAACCGTTTCAAAGTGCAATAAACCTTTATTTAACATTGGAAGACATTTTAAATATCCTAAATTACTACCTAACCAATCAGATATGAGGTAGCGTCAGAAACAGAGTAACCTCGTTCCCAGTTTTATCTCCGTGAGAGCAATGATAAAACGAGCAGAGCAATGTGTGTGGACAAGAGGCAGGTTGCTACGTTTACTGTAGGAAGGGGCTTTTAGACCCATGTTTTAATTTTTTGCTTCGAAAAGAGGGACGTGGGACATTAGGTAAAATGGCTGTGCAGTATACAACCAAAAGCGGGACACCTGGTCACCCTAATTGTGGCTCGCGTTTGTTTACTGTGGCTCGCGGATTATGTGATGGGCAAGCTACTTGGAAAATGTAGTAAGCTACACTACCAGTTACTCTCGATTAAAATATAGCTCAACAATAATCAAATAAACACAAATATATACTATCTCTATTGGAATGGAGACTTTTCAGCACAGGATAAACTAGGGATGGGCAAAAAAAAACAGATCGATTGATCACATGATGTACTTGAGTACTCGTGGAGGAAAACGCTGTACAAAATAAACGTCTTTTCCGGTGTTTTAGACTTTGCTCTTTTATTTTGAAACCCACCGACCGGAAGTATTGTTGTTATTATCCTAGCAGAACCTATGAGCGGACAACTTGTGTCGTCCGGTTCTGTGTTTTTGAGCTAATGATAAAACAAATGTTGAGATTGTTGGTGAACAACTAACTTTAGGTTAGTTTTAACGTTAGCTACTAACGTTAGATGCAGCTACTACAGGCAATCAACGATGAGGAGGAAGCGTCATAGCATCAACGCTAGATCTTTAATCTTTATTTAGCAGTCCAGTTTCTCCGGGCAGTAGCGTATAGCGTTTGTTCACGCTACATCACTACTTGGGTCTAAAAATAGCTACACTACAAAGAACGCTACTTGGTTCAAAAGGAGCAACGCTACCATCACGCTACTGAGAAATGTAGTTAAGCTATGTAGCGTTGCTACTGCCCAACATACGCATGGTGCTCACAGGAGCTCCCGTGCTGTACTCTGTAGTAACGCCAGCGGCCTGCCTCCCCACACGGAGAGGTACTGGTTCCCGCCTCATTAAAACAAACACGCAAATAGCAATTAATTGCGCCCATCAAAATCATTGCATTCATTTTCATTATTGCGCGATAAATTGATTTATTGCTTATTGCAACAGGCCTAACTACCACCACCATGCTTCAGTGCTTCACTGATGCTTTGGATCATGAGAAGTTTCTTTCCTTCTCTAATTAAAGCTGAAAGTCTGCACTTAAAGCTGTGGCGGTGTAGTGAGCCAAAATGTGGATAATTGTGTTGATGTCCAAATATTTACAATTAGACTGTATATTACATTAGATATTTAATATTATGAATCAAGGTGGGGAATAACTTTATGAATTAGGCATGGGCATTTTTAAGAAATTCAGAACGATTGATCGCATGCTATACTCGAGTGATCGTGTATTACTCAAAAAGGGGGAAAAAACACAAAACAAATATATATACCGGTATATATATTTTGGATTTTTTAAATTATTTTTTTTTAAATTTTTCCCCTTTCATCACGTATATGTTTAAGGAAACCAACAAACAGTTATAATCTTACACATACAAAAAATATTTAATAAAAGATATTAATAATTCAAGATGGATTCTTCTCATAGCTACGAGTACTCGATTAAGCCCATCCCTAATATGAATGTAGAGCAGGGGTCGGCAATAGGCGGCCCGCGGGCCGAAATTGGCCCGCCAGCAATAATTTCTGGCCCGTCAGTTTATTTTGAGAATATGATATTTATTTTATTTTCATCATATTATTTTTATTATATGCATACTTTATGTTTTATCCATGTTGAGAGTGAATAACATGGTATAGAGTGAGGTGCAATGCACCGTATACTAGGCTTGCTCAAAGTGAGGTGGACAGCGCGTGGTGCTGAAATGGGAAACACAGTCCATGAAATAAAAACACCAGTTCAGTAAGACATTCAAGCTTTATCTTTACTCATGACTGACGGCACCACACATGCATGTGAACAGTAATGCAATTAAAAACAATGCAAAAACAATGCAATTAAACTTTAAACAAAAAGAGTGCTTGAAGAAGCTCCTGAAATGACGGCGCTATAGGTATTTGAATTATTTACGAGACATTCGGAAGTCCATTAGCTCCATTTCCAGTGCAGCCTCATCTAACAAGGTTAACTATCATAATCGATCGTCCCACTATATTCCTTTATCCGTAATTGATCAGTCTCCCCAGTTAGTAGCTAGTTAGCGGAAGTGTCAATAATCTATCGCGGGGGATTCCCCAATCTGGATGCGTCAGCCCCAGTCTCCTCCGTAGACCAGACCGTCTCATTTAACAAGACGAGGCTTGTTTAAGATTCAATAAGTATAATAATAAGTAAGACAACGGATAAGTTTAACGAATTCCATATAAATCGATAGTTTTAACATTAAACATTCAACATTAAACTGGTCCGTGGCTGTCAGATAGACGGTTGCGCGCGCGTAATGTAGGATAGACCGATAGAGAGGCGCTTTATAATACAATGGAAAAAAGACAAAGGTATAATGTTCAGTGCATGTATATGTCGTTTACAGTTTATTATGCCACCTATGCAGCTTGTTTATTTTGACAGAGTTAAAAAAAATTCACTATCATTATATTAAATTAGCCATTGTTTTTGGTTCTGGCCCGCCAAACAATGGCTTGGGGAAAAATTGGCCCGCGGCCAAACCTAATTGCCGACCCCTGATGTAGAGTATATATTTGTATCAGTAAAACATCCCACGTTCTGCCCCCCCCCCCCACTCCTCCCTCCCTGCAGCAGTTGGAGATGGTGGAGCCGAGTGGGTGGATCCATATCTCACTATTGGACCAGGTAAATGTTTCTTAAAGGAACACGCCAACATTTTGGGAAATTAGCCTGATGTCTACTCCAGAGAGAGACAAGAAGATAGATTTCCTCTCTGTGCGTTCAGTAGAAAAGCTTTAAAAAAAAATGTACACTCTTTTTTTAGAGCATTTGTGAACAATCTTAGAGCTTCTGAATGAAGTGATTGTTCTCATTCTTTTATATTTCTGTCAGACTAGAAGCTTTTGAAAATTTAACTGACACCAATCAAATGTTTCAAAGCATCGATGTGGTCCAACGCAAGAGACACCGGGTTTGACTCCGGCTGTCGGCGTTGCCTCCGGCTTGGGCCGGCCGTCATACTAACTCAATTGGCAGAGTTAGCGGGTGGAAGTTGATGGGTGGTAATCTGGACGTTGTGGACAGCGACTCCTACAGGTCGGTCAGGGCGCCTGCACAGCAGAGACAGGAAAATGGCGGGGGTAGTAATAACTGTAGTGTGAGCCTCCCACACGTTACACCTTGCCAAATGAGGGGACACGTGATGCAAGGCTTCTGTCCTCCCTACAACCGACCAGTGGGGGGCATATGCGAGCAACGTTCAAGACAGGGGAGGCAGAATTGGCATGGCTAAATTGGGATGGGAGAAAAATAGAAAGAGGAGAAAAAGTGGATAAAAAAAAAGCATTGATGTGGTCATTTTTATAAATATTTTGTAATCAATTTATTCAATTCAGTTGATTAATTGTGACACGCCTACTTCATACGCTCGTTTACGTGTTTTGTGTGCCATCCCTCCAGGTAAACAACCCAATCCGGACCTTTATGATCCAGATTGCGGTTCTGGCCAACCACCAGAACGGCCGGGACACCCACATGAGGCAGATCAAAGTCTACACCCCTGTGGAGGAGAGCTCCATCGGCAAGTTCCCACGATGCACCACGGTGGACTTCATGATGTACAGAACTATCAGATGATTCCGGACTGGAGCCCCGGACTGGACCTCTAGACTGGACCTCTAGACTGGACCTCTAGACCCTCTGGACTAGACCTCTAGACTGAACCTATGGACTGGACCTCTAGACTGAACCTATAGACTGGACCTATAGACTGGACCTCTGGACTGGATCACTGGACTAGAGCCCTGGACTGGAGCCCTGGACTGAACCTCTAGACTGGACCTCTAGACTGGATCACTGGAAGGGCATGATCCAATATCAACCCCTCACTAAACCCTCTCCACCCTGGGTGCGTTTTAGAATATATTGTCTTTGGAAACACCTGTTGTGGAACATCTGAACGCCGCCTTGTGGGATATGAGCCTCTTGAAAGGACTATTCATCGTCTCCAGGACCAGTTGTGTAAATGTGTACTTATTATTATTATTATTATTACTGTATTATTATTATTCCCATCCAGTCACCACTCCTACTGTTTGGTAGTGTCTCGATCCCATAGCCTGGAAGGACGTTTTCATATTTTATCCTCAAAGCACTAACTCGTTATCATAAACCTGTCCCTTACCCTAACCATTTATAAACATGTCCCTTACCGTAACCATTTATAAACCTCCCTAACCATTAATAAACATGTCTCTTACCTTAACCATTTATAAACCTCTCTTACCTTAACCATTTATAAACCGGTCTCTTACCTTAACCATTTATAAACCTGTCTCTTACCATAACCATTTATAAACCTCTCTTACCGTAACCATTTAGAAACCTCCCTTACGCCGGTCCAAGCCCCATTTCATTCTTGCAAGGAAGGATAATAACGATAATCTAGCGTTGATTTCAGGAAGATTCGATAATCGGGGCGAAAAATGACAACGTGATAACTGGATTTCACTAAAGGGCTATTTTCGCGTCTTTTCCTGGGATTACTCAGAATCACCCAAACTATACTCATATTCAAAACGGTATAAAATGGAAATGTACGGATGAAAAAACAATCCGTTTTTTGCATGTTGACCAAAAGCAACTCACTGACAATCGACGGTGTTATTAGATCCATAGCTATAATATAAAATATATTTTAAGCACTCGCAAGTTTGGCAGTCTCCCCATTGACTTTCAGCGATGGCGTTCTACCCAGAAGGTAAACAGCAACCCCTGGCGCTGAATGAGTTAACCATTTATAAACCTGTCCTTTACCTTAACCATTTATAAACCTGTCCCCTAACCATAACCCTAACCGTAATCACTCCCATTATCTACAAATTAAAGATAAATGTTCAAACGTCGTTCCCACCGATGGGATCTAGACACTGCCCTTCTGTTACTGTTTTCTCCTCATCCTCCTGAGACAGTTTCCCACAATGCACCACGTCAGGTTTATAACAGCCTTTGGGTTCATCACCCTAAAACTAAAAGCCAATTTAGCTGGAGTGTCCTACTCGGTAAATATGGTTGATGATGTTGGTAAGTAACCTGATATGTGTCTCTGCTGTCGTACTGTAACTATCAGTCTGTGTTCTGTTAATCATTACCAAGATAACATCTGATGAGAAGAAACCGAAATAACATCAGGGCTGTTCCCTTTGAATCCATTACTCTGTTCATCGGTTTGTTTGGTCTTAGTCCGCCAATAATCTGTTCGTTTTGTTAGTCGTTTTTCAAGGCTTTTCTTTGTTTTTCATGAGTTTACTGAAACATGTTGAGCACATCTCTGGTAAACACTAGATTTATTTAGAGAACTGATCTTCTTGTCTGGCTCTGGGCGAGATGGCAAATAAGTCCTGAGATTTTGGAGTGTTCCTTTAAATCAATCATCGATTAGTCGATCCCAAATTTCCCCAAGGGGAGCAATATTGTAATGTCTTATCTCTTAAGTGCCATGACTATTTTGACACCTTGTGTGTTTTTAGAACATATTGTCTTTGGAAACACACCTGTCGTGGGACATCTGAACCTGTTGTGGGATATGAGCCTCTTGAAAGGACGAGTTGACAAAGTGCCTATTAGTGGACCGAGTGCTTGTTGAAGGGAGGACGGACATTAGTCTCCTGTGCCTAAATATTCTATACGTTAATAAACATCTGTTATTGTTTGCTGTTGAATTTTCTATTTTAAATTTGCTTTTGTTCATTTATGTTTTTGTTTTGTATTCATTATTCTTGGGTTGACCCTAGTTCAATCAAAGCTTCAATCACCACCATAATAATGGGTGAAAAGGTGGGTTTTGAGGGCTGTTTTAACCCTTTCACTGCCATACTACAGACGGTTAACCTTTCACTACCACACTACAGACGGTTAACGTTTCACTACCACACTACAGAATGTTAACCTTTCACTACCACACTACAGAAGGTTAACCTTTCACTACCACACTACAGACGGTTAACCTTTCACTACCACACTACAGACGGTTAACCTTTCACTACCACACTACAGAAGGTTAACCTTTCACTACCACACTACAGAAGGTTAACCTTTCACTACCACACTACAGACTGTTAACCTTTCACTACCACACTACAGATGGTTAATCCTTTCACAACACGTTGGTGAGGACGTACATTATCTATTGTTATACAACGGCATGCAAATTTCTCGATTCTGATTGGCCATTTACACGTCTTTATTGGCAACAATCCACGGTCCTGGGCTCAGGACCCGCCCACAACCGAATCACATATCACTCCCCGGCTCACTCCGGGAGAAAACAAGATCGTGGACAACAAATGGTTATGTTGAAAGCACCATAACGACTAAATATGAAGCGATTCTGTCAAGGGGAATGTGTTAGTCCTTTAAACAATGTTGGATGATGTAATTGATGGGTCTTGAGTCAATCTAGAACAAAAGAAAAATCGCGGATTGATTGATTGATTAATTGATTGATTTAAATTTCTTCCTTCCTACTTTCTACTGACTGCAGCGTTCTCTCTCACACTGTCCGACGCTGGCGTACCCACAAACACACACACACACATACACACACACACACACATACACACACACGCACGCACACACACACAGCATGGTGTTATTCACTGTCAAAGGTGCATGAATGCATTCACTATGAATACATTCACTGAGGTCCAGAGATGTCCCTAGATACCAAGAACATGCAAATGGCCTTGTAGAAGTGGAGCAATCTTCCATTTACTTAGGTATGTATTTTAGGCAGATTTTCAGAAAATAGGGCTCCGGGCTTAACTCATTGGACGCCAGAGGTCGCTGTGTACCGTGTGGTAAGAAGGCCACCGCTTTAAAGTATACGAATACATGGCGGTGTTTGCAGGGCTCAAACTATATTAAATATCATAGCTATGGATATAATACTATTGCCCATTTGACATTGAGTATCTATCGTTTAATTTGTGAAAAAGAAATAATTTTTTCATCAATACATTCCCGTTTTACACCGTGGTGAATATGAGTATAGTTTTTGAGTAATCCTGTCTAATCCCAGAAAACGTTGCTATGCAGCGTTTAGTGCATTTCATGTTCGTTGTTTTTCCATGCTTTGATCGCCACCAACGGAATACATTACACACACACATGACACACATACGTTCGGATCGCAGTGGATCCCACTCAGGGCTTTATGGGGTAGAACACATAGTAGCTTACTACAAAAACCTAGGGGTCCGCAAGGACGACTTCAAGCTGGAAATGGTAACAACAGATGAGGTACTCAATAAACTGAGCGCCCTCCAACCTAACAAGGCCACTGGCCATGACAACATCCCCTCCAAATTCCTCAGAGACTCAGCAGCCGCCATCACCCCAATCATCACACACATAATAAACCTCTCCATAAAACAGGGACACGTCCCCAAGGACTTCAAAATTGCGAGGGTGACCCCTCTGCACAAAAAGGGCAGCAAATTAGACCCAGGCAACTACCGCCCTGTTTCTATTCTCACCTCCATCTCGAAAGTCATGGAAAAAATAGTCTACGAACAGGTCGAAAAGTACCTAGCGGAAAAAAATCTAATCTACGAATTCCAATCTGGCTTCAGAACATCCCACTCCACTGACACATGCCTTCTCTATTTGAATGACCACATCAAACAAGAGGTGGACGCAGGCAAATACTGCGGCATGGTCATGCTGGACCTACAAAAGGCCTTTGACACGGTCAATCACTCCATTCTGATTGACAAGCTAAAAGCAATTGGTTTTGATAGTCTATCAGTGAGCTGGATGCAATCCTACCTTGAGGGGAGGGAACAGATGGTGGAGGTAAACGGTACCCTATCCCCCCCTCTCACAGTGAGCTGTGGTGTTCCACAAGGAAGCATACTAGGACCGCTACTGTTCCTAATTTATGCAAATGACATGTCGTCAGCTTGTGACTGCAACTTGTTCCTGTTTGCGGACGACTCAGCCCTGCTGGTCTCTGACAAGAACAAGTTACAGGTTGAAAAAACCCTCAGCTCGGAACTAGGCAGAATCTGCATATGGCTCGCTGATAACAAACTATCATTACACATGGGCAAAACAGAGTCCATTCTCTTCGGTTCAAATAACAAACTCAGCAAGACCGACGGCTTCTCAGTTACAGTGGGTGACAATATTGTCACAAGGAAAGATGAAATTACCTACCTGGGTTCCATCCTAGAGGCTAATCTCTCCTGTGACAAAATGGCATCCAATGTAATAAAAAAAGTCAACCAACGAACTCGATTCTTGTACCGGATCTCCTCTCTGGTAAACAAGAATACCCTGAAGACTCTGGCAGGAGCACTCATTCAGGGGTACTACGACTATGCTTGCACCTCATGGTACCAAAGCACCTCAAAGGCGCTAAAAACAAAATTACAAACATCTCAAAACAAACTGGTCAGACTACTGCTTGACCTTACTCCTAGAACCCACCTCACCCCTGCCCACTTTGACAACCTAGGATGGCTTAGAGTAGATGACAGAGTACAGCAACTTGCAATGGGCCTGGTCTACAAGATACACTACACGACCAAGGTACCCATGTACATGGCAAAATACTTCCCAAAGGTCAGTGAATACCACGATCACAACACCAGAGGGAGCTCCACAAATCATGTTAAACCCAGATTCGGCTCAAATAAGGGACTAAACACGTTTCGCAATTATGCCACATCAATGTGGAACGCCCTACCCAAAGCTGTAAAGGAATGTGGATCACTACCCACTTTCAAAACCTCTCTCAAGAGACACCTACGGGAGACTGCAATTCAACACTGGCCCCTGTAAATATCCTAACCCAACCCCCTCCAATGTACAGTCATTTACCTAGTATGGTTTTGTCAATAGTCCAATGTACAATTTTGTTTGTTTGTACAGAGTCTCCCCCCCCTCAATGTACAGTTTTGCTTGTTTATACAGTGTGCCCCCCCCCCCCCCCCCCAACCACCTCCAATGTAAATTACCCAGTATGGTTGTCAATATCCCAGTGTACCCAACCCCCCCCACCCAACCTCCTCCAATGTACAGTTTCTACGTCAAATGTATATACTCCCTTTTCTTGACTCCTTCTGTATCACAAACAGTACTGTATTTGCAAATCTGGTATGTCATAAATGTATAGATGTAGCAGTACTGACTATCTGTATGTCATGTATGTCATATATGTCCTGATGAATTGAAAATGGGGGACCCTGGTGTAAACAAGACGAAAGTCTTTCTCTGGTCTGCATCCCCTTAACAATTGTGTGTATTGAGCTGTACTGTATTGTACCCATTCTGCAATCTGTTAATAAAGTTTTCAATCAATCAATCAATCAATCAATCACACACACTGTGACACACACACACACACACACGCACACACACACACACTCCTGTCTGCAACAGCGGGGGAGTCAGACTGAGAGAGAAGCAGCGCTGTTTTAAGTGAGCATGGTCTATTGAATTGATTGATTGGTTGATTGCTAATTTTATTACTGTACCCCTGGTTTCCAACTGGTTAAGTTTAGGCTAAAAGAAATAAATAAAAAAATAGGGCGAAGAAAATGTTTTTTTCCTATAGGGCAAAGAAAACGCTTTAATTTGTTTTACCTACTTTATATAGAAGCATCTAAGAATGAAGTTCTATGGAAAGTAGGTCTGCATTCCCTTAACAATTGTGTGTATTGAGCCGTACTGTATTGTACCCATTCTGCATCTGGTAATAAAATTTTCAATCAATCATTCCAATAATACACAGTTGGATGTGTTAGTTGGTTGGATGCACTTCAAGCTGCTTCCACATGAGGCAACTTCTCTCAATCATTCCAATAATACACAGTTGGATGTGTTAGTTTGGTTGGATGCACTTCAAGCTGCTTCCACATGGAGGCAACTTGTCTTTTTTGTAGTTGTGGGAACTACTTTTTCTGGCGGATGGTTTTTTCAATAAATCTTCGATTAATGTGTGTTTATTGTATAGAAATAAGGTTGGATGAATCTGGCAGTTGTATAAAAGCTTTACACCACTTGTAGTCGTGATTTGTGACCAATAAACCATGCCTAGGGGGGTCTAACGACCCTCGGCTGCGCCTCGGGCCTAACGACCACCCCTAGGCATGGTTTATTGGTCACAAACCACTCCTGCGCGTGATGTAATGCTTAATCACATGTCCTCACAACACATTAGTGAGGTACATTATCTATTGTCACATATCCTCACAACAGGTTGGTGAGGTACATTATTGTCACATATCCTCACAACAGGTTGGTGAGGTACATTATCTATTGTCACATCTACTTGACCTTACCCCTAGAACCCACCTCACCCCTGCCCACTTTGACAACCTAGGATGGCTTAGAGTAGACGACAGAGTACAGCAACTTGCAATGGGCCTGGTCTACAGGATACACTATACGACTAAGGTACCCATGTACATGTCAAAATACTTCCCAAAGGTCAGTGAATACCACGACCACAACACCAGAGGAAGCTCAACAAATCATGTTAAACCCAGATTCGGCTCAAACAAGGGACTAAACACGTTTTGCAATTATGCCACATCAATGTGGAACGCCCTACCCAAAGCTGTAAAGGAATGAATCCCTACCCACATTCAAAACCGCTCTTAAAGAGCACCTACGGGAGGCTGCAATTTGAAACTGGCCACCGTAAATGTCCAAACCCACCACCCCCTCCTAATAGACAGTCTCCTTCCCACCGCATGTATATATTCTCTCCCCGCCGTATGTATATTTCTCTCCCACCCCCTCCAAATGTACAGTCTCCTCCCCACCGTATGTATATACTCTGTCAGGATCTATGGGTAACAGTACTGTATATTTGAATATCATATATGTCACAAATGTATCAGTACTAAATACCTGTATGTCCCTATGCCATAAATGTCATGTATGTTGAGTATGTCATAAATGTCAATATGAATTGAAAATGGGGGACCCTGATGTAAACAAGACAAACGTCTTTCTCTGGTCTGCATCCCCTTAACAATTGTGTGTATTGAGCCGTACTGTATTGTACCCATTCTGCAATCTGTTAAATAAAGTTTTCATTCATTCATCCTCACAACACGTTGATGAGGTACATTATCTATTGTCACATATCCTCACAACAGGTTGGTGAGGTACATTATCTATTGTCACATATCCTCACAACACGTTCAAGTCAAGAGTTTTATTTGTCACGGCATACAAGTATACAATGAAATGCGGGGGGTCTTGCCCGCAACGATTGTGCATAATACAATAGTAATATATAATAAATCCAGTAGAACGACATTGTGCAAAAAACAAGTAACAAAGTAGGGCATATCGGTATATGTACATGAGTTATTTACAGAGCATGGTAGGACATGCTAGGTCCTGTGGTAGTGCAATACACTGTTAGCTACGGATGAGGCACTGGGTCTTTATATACAATGCTATATTATACAATCTCAAGTTATACTATACTATTCTTAAAGTGACCTTTCCTTTTGTAAAGTGACCATAAGTGTGAGCGTGTGCAGCATGAGTGTGTGCTTGCTCATGTTAAAGTGGCTGCTAGTGTATGAGCGTGTACAGTGTGTGTGTGCTTGTGCGTGGAGAGTTCAGTGTTCAAGGCTCTGATGGCCTGGGGGAAGAAGCTGAGCCGAAGTCTCTCTGTCCTAGTTGCTGGTGTTCGCAGGCGTTTGCCTGACCGCAGCAGCTTGAACAGGCTGTTATTGGGGTGGTGAGGGTCTTTCATTATTCTGCAGGCTCTGGATTTGCACCTCTTGTTGTATAGGACCTGCAGGGGTGGTAGTGCAATACCCGTGGTACGCTCGGCTGAGCGCACCACTCTCTGTAGGGCCTTCTTGTCCTGTGCCGTGCTGTTTCCATACCAGGCAGTGATGTTTCCAGTCAAGATGCTCTCTACAGCTCCGGAGTAGAAGGACTGGAGTATCTTCCCAGATACTCTGAACTTCCTTAACTGTTTCAGGTGGTAGAGGTACATTATCTATTGTCACATATCCTCACAACAGAACACGATGGTGAGGTACATTATCTATTGTCACATATCCTCACAACACGTTGATGAGGTACGTTATCTATTGTCACATATCCTCACAACACGTTGATGAGGTACATTATCTATTGTCACATATCCTCACAACAGAACAATAGGATTAAAGTTGGAAGTCGGCTAAATTCCCCTTTAATCTCACACTGGGCTCATTAACCCTTTCACTACCAAATGGTTAACCCTTTCACTGTGACAATACAGAAGGTTAACCCTTTCACTGCCACATAACAAAGGGTTAACCCTTTCACTACAGACGGTAGTGAAAGGTTAACCTTCTGTAGTGTGGTAGTGAAAGGGTTAAAAACATTCTAGTACTCTTGTCACGTGGGGGAACTATAGCAACAGTGTACAAATACAAACACTTAGTGAATATCTGTTCTACAGAATGTACAGCAACTATCTTTCTGTATAGTGATTTATCTGTGTAAGAAAACATTCTGACCACTAAGTGGCAGGCTTTTGTAGCCTATTAGCTATTCAAAGATGTATACAATCTTACAAGATTTACCAAGAATAAAAATGTGTATGTCAAACAAACGGCAGTGAATCTACAAATTCAGAAAACGGTAATCTGATATAGAATAGTAGAAAAACAAAGACCAAATGATCCATAGGGAAAATAATAACTATTTGTATGGCACCTTTCATGCAGGGGATTGCAGTTCAAAGTGCTTTACATAGTCAAGTCAAGTCAAGTCAAGAGTTTTATTTGTCACGGCATACGAGTATACAATGAAATGCGGGTGGTCTTGCCCGCAACATATAATAGAATATATAATAGAATATAACATATAATAGAATCCAATACGATTTTTTTTTTGCAATAACAGGTAACATGGTGTGACATCAAAAACGGTATCTGTACATAGTTATTTACAGAGCATATAGGACATGCTAGGTAGCTTTGGTAGTGCAATACACTGTTACTGTTGCTAATACTGATTTAAAGTGGCTTTTCCTTTTGGCAATAAGTGTGAGTGTGTGCGCATGAGTGTGTGCCCGCTCATGTTGAAGTGTTAAAGTGGCTGCTAGTGTGTGAGCGTGCACAGCGTGCGTGTCGTGTGTGTGCTCATGTGTGCTTATGTGTAGATAGTTCAGTGTTCTGTGGTACTCAATGTTCATTGTTCAGGACTCTGATGGCCTGGGGGAAGAAGCTAAGCCTAAGCCTCTCTGTCCTAGTAGCTGGGGTTCGCAGGCGTCTGCCTGACCTCAGCAGCTGAAACAGGCTGTTATTGGGGTGGTGAGGGTCTTTCATTATTCTGCAGGCTCTGGATTTGCACCTCTTGTTGTATAGAACCTGCAGGGGAGGTAGTGCAATACCCGTGGTACGCTCGGCTGAGCGCACCACTCTCTGTAGGGCCTTCTTGTCCTGTGCCGTGCTGTTTCCATACCAGGCAGTGATGTTTCCGGTCAGGATGCTCTCTACCGCTCCTGAGTAGAAGGACTGGAGTATCTTCCCCGATACTCTGAACTTCCTTAACTGTCTCAGGTGGTAGAGGCGCTGTTTCGCCTTCTTTACTACTGTGTCTATGTGTGTTGACCATGTCAGGTCCTCTGAGATGTGGATTCCCAGGTACTTAAAGCTGCTCACCCTGTCCACGGTAGCCCCGTTAATCATCAGTGGTGTGTGCGTCTCCTGCTGTCCTCTCCTATAATCCACGATCAGCTCCTTGGTTTTACCAATGTTCAGGAGCAGGCTGTTGTCCTGGCACCAGCGTTCCAGTACCTCAACCTCCTCCCGGTAGGCCTTCTCGTCGTTGTCCGAGATCAGCCCCACCACCACCGTGTCGTCTGCGAACTTCACTATGGAGTTGGAGCTGAACTGGGCCACACAATCGTGTGTGTAGAGTGAGTACAGTAGGGGGCTCAGAACACAGCCCTGGGGGGACCCGATGCTCAGGGTGATGGTGTTGGAGGTCTGACCCCCCACCCTGACCGCCTGGGGTCTTTCGCTCAGAAAGTCCAGTACCCAGGCGCTCAGGGCGGAGCTCAGACCTAGCTCGATCAGCTTGTCCACCAGTCTGGTGGGGACTATGGTGTTGAACGCTGAGCTGTAGTCAATGAACAACAGTCTCACATAGCCCCCCTTCTGACGGTCGAGGTGCGAGAGGGTGCTGTGCAGTACCTGGGAGACCGCGTCGTCGGTGGACCTGTTTGTCCTGTATGCAAATTGCATAGGGTCCATATCACTGGGGAGGGAGGCACAAATGTGGTCCTTGACCAGCCTCTCAAAACATTTCATGACCACAGAGGTGAGTGCCACCGGTCTGTAGTCATTTGGACATGTTGGGGAGGGTTTCTTCGGTACAGGGATGATGGTAGACATCTTGAAGCAGGCAGGGACCACTGACTCCGCCAGGGATTGATTAAATATGGCGGTGAACACTGGGGCCAGCTGGTTGGCACAGGACTTGAGTATGCGTCCTGTTATGCCATCTGGGCCAGCAGCCTTCCTGGTGTTCACCTGCATAAATGCTCTTCTCACACTGTGTTCCGACAACGAGAGAGCGTCCCCGCCCCCCCACGGTTGCCCCCCCCCCCCCTCCACAACAGCCGACGCGCCAGTGACGTCACTAGCCGGAGAGCCAGCAGCGCCACTGTCTACACCAAACCGAGCGTAGAAGGTGTTGAGCTTGTCCGCGAGGGAGGCGTCGTCGCTCCCCATTGAGGGGGCGCTGACTTTATAGTCAGTTATTGTCTTCAGTCCCTGCCATAATCCTCTTGTGTCGTTTTGTGCCATTTGTGTCTCCAGTTTGTCAGCATATGTCCTCTTAGCAAGTTTAACAGCCTTGCGTAGAGTATAGACTGAAGCCTTATACTCCTCCATGTTTCCTGACTCTCTACCCAGGTTGTAGGCGGTGGTGCGAGAGTTCAGAGCTGCTCTAATAATACATAAGTAAGAAATAAGACATAACATCAGGGTAAAACAAGCAGCAAGAGCAAAGCATAAAGTGGGATAAAACAATGCAGATATCAAATCATATCAGAACCTCACGTTCCAATAGGCTTCTGTAATCTGTTACAAAACATGATAAAGGTGAGAGGGCTACATCTGCTCCTCCCTCCCCATCAACCTGGACCCCCTGCAATTTGCATACCGCCCCAACAGGTCCACGGAGAACGCCATAGCCCATGTGCTGCACACAGCAGCATCACACCTGGACAAGAGGCAGGGGAACTATGTGAGAATGCTATTCATCGACTACAGCTCAGCATTCAATACCATAGTCCCCTCCAAACTCATAGCCAAGCTCAGGGACCTGGGCCCCGTTCCCCGTACCTGGATAACTGAGTTAGCCGGATAACTTTCGGTTAAGTCTGACTTAAGCCGGACTTTCCCGTTCCCCGTACCTGGATTGTCCAAATCACCATGACAACAGATCCAAAAGTTTGAGCCTGGTCGAGAGCAGGGTTAAGTTCAAGTTAGCCTGATGAAGCACAGCCACGCCCCGCAAAGAAGTGACAGCTCTTTCCTGAAATTATTCCCACAGTCTAGGATCTGCTTTATACCATTCTGAATTACGTTTTTGTGCTCCATTCTTCCAGAGGGGGCTTTTGAAATGTAAAATAGACCCAAAATGCTGATACTAAATTCACTTTGTCCTAAATAATGCACGTTATATATACCGTGGCGCTCGCTCGGTGCGATGTACACATTATGTGGTTATTTTAACAACGCGCAGCATTGCAAATGTGAATCCCGCGGGGATATTTTTAATGATTGAAACCTATCGCTCGTTTGGCTCTGATTCCTTTCATATTCTCCGCTGTGGATGTTTAATGGAGCGCCTGGATTGTGTTTCATTCAAGCATAAAATTGAAGTGTCTATGCGTGGATTGTGGATCTTGTCTCGTTCATTAATGTATAAACAATGAATTTATCCCATCTGGCACAGTGGCGCAGCGGTAGTGCTCAATCCTGGCAACCCAGCGACCGGTGTTCGAAACCCCGTGTTTCCAATATAATTTTTTGGAATATAATATTAATGATTATACGCCAAAGTAGCCTAGTTTTAAGTTAAAATATTATAAATCTACATGCATTGAGGATGTCATTCTTTATATAGCTCTCAACGTGCACCAAATTGAATTATTCCTACATCGCAAAAAGAAGGGAAAGACTAGGTTTCGAACCCCGGTCGTCTGCGTGAAAGTCAAAAGAAGAACCCGTTACACCACAGTGGAGATAAGTAAAAGATCGACCATACATCAATCAATGGGAAGAGAGCCGTATCGTTATTTTGTATAACAGTTTAACTAATTATTTTCGCTAGCAAGATCTCATTTGATTATTCAAACCAGCAGGCATGTTTAAAGAAATATAATCTGATTGATTGAGGTAATGAGGGACTTAAAATTAGCCTATAGATAACGCATTTAACTTGTCGGCGAGGCGATTGAGCCGTACTGCAATATGTTAATAAAGTTTTAAATCAATTAATCAATCAATGCCGCTAGAGAATCAGGATCTCTGCTATCGATACGTGCTGGCTTTTCAACTGGAGTGGCCGCGCGCACTTATCCTGGGTCTCAAGTCTGGCTTGAGTTAACGAGACTGAATCCACCTTCGAGGAACAGGAAAATCCCGGCTTCAAACATCGGGTTAACTGAATCTGGATAATGACATCTTGATCGACTTAGTTGAACCAGGTACGGGGAACGGGGCCCTGGGCTTGAACTATGACCTCTGCCAGTGGGTCTTGGACTTCCTAACGGGCAGACCCCAGGTGGTGAGAGCAGGCAACTGCACCTCCTCATCCATCACCCTCAACATAGGGGCCCCCCAGGGCTGTGTTCTGAGTCCCCTCCTCTACTCCCTGTACACACATGACTGTGTGGCTCAACGGAATAACAACACAATCATAAAATTTGCTGACGACACAGTAGTGGTGGGCCTGATCTCTGCAAACGACGAGAGGGCCTACCTGGAAGAGGTCAAGGTCCTGGCGGGATGGTGCCAGGAGAACAGCCTCTCCCTGAACGTCAGCAAAACAAAGGAGATGATTGTGGACTTCAGGAGGTCGGGGGTCAGAGACTACAGCCCCCTCAGTATCGACGGGGCACCGGTTGAGAGAGTGAACAGTTTTAAGTACCTCGGAGCCCACATATCCGAGGACTTGACATGGACCACACACATTGACAGTGTTGTGAAGAAGGGACGACAACGCCTCTACTTCCTCAGGCGTCTAAGGAAGTTCCAAGTCAGTCAGAAGATCCTTAAGAACTTCTACTCATGTACAATAGAGAGCATCCTGACTGGCAATATCACCTCCTGGTTTGGGAATAGCACCGCACAAGACCGAAGCAGACTACAGAGAGTGACACGTTCAGCCGAACGCACAATTGGAGGGGGGCTTCCCACCCTCCAGAACATTTACAACAAGCGGTGCAGGGGTAAGGCTAAGAGAATCATCAAGGACTCCAGCCACCCAAACAACTGCCTCTTTGAACTGCTGCGGTCAGGCAAGCGATACCGGAGTCTCATGGCAAGCACAGAAAGACTCAGAAGAAGCTTCTATCCCCAGGCCATCAGGCTGCTCAACGAACAATAAACACTATGCAACAACCATCAAATGCACACAGCACACACATCCACACGCACACACTCACTTTAAACAAACAACACACTGCAGCACCCACTCTCCACACTTTAGAACACCTAAACACACTTTATATTGATTGGTAAAGGATTTGCACTACAACCCGTACACCTTACTGTAAATTGTACCTAAATTGTACCTCATCCCATTTCTGCTTTGCACTATATAGTATTGTATATTAGTACATTGCATAGTATATTGTATATTGTATGGTAACTCAGTTACTTCTATTCTGCATCGAACATTGTACATATGTATATACTGAACACTGTGACTTCTATTTTTACTTCTATTTTTACATGCTATACTATTTTATTTCATACTTATCTTGTCTAGCACAGTCTCTGGAGCATAACAGTAAGAAGCATTTTGTATAAAAGTATTCTGTACTTCTGTATGACAACTATTAAAGAAACTTGAAACTCGAAGTATGTACCCAGCGGATAGTGGGCTGTAGAGATAAAAGTAAAAATAAGTAAAATAATATCAATGGTAAAATGAGCAGACATATAAAATCACAGTTTTTGACATTAGGATCTAACATCCCAACACGCCACCTTGTTTGTGCGTTGATTCAGTTTTAGTAGAATAGAAAATACATGAATGATGTTTTTTTTACAGTGCAATAAAATAATTCTCGATTACTGTTTAACAGTTCAAAGTCGTGTTTAACTTCTGTTTGGTATCCACCAAATGTTGTGCTTACTGGGAGAGTTTCTCACTTAGGTATCACTTTGTGCTGAGAAGCCACTGAGCTCTCAGTGTTTTCTCATATAAAGCTGCTAACATTCAGCAACAACAGACAGACAACAATCAGGTTTCTTTGAGATCTCACTTCAACACACTCCAACTTTTAACAATCCTGTAGTTGGAGAGATGTGTCCACGGGCCATTTTGTCACAGTTCTGGTGGTGAGTTTCTGTTTTTTTAATAATGGGGCTATAAGCTGGAGTCAAGGGAGGTATTAGGCTTACTAGGTTTCAGGCAGGGATTCTCATCTACATGTACAGTAGATGTACAACAGGAGGGGTGTTGATGAGAGAAGGTTTCTCTCTGAGTGAGGTGTCAGCATCCTGTGTTGCCAAGCAACTGCCTCTGTGTGGTCTGTGGTGATGACTCGCTTCCTGAACTGCGAGAGAGAGAGAGAGAGAGAGAGAGAGAGAGAGAGAGAGACAGAGAGAGAGAGATAGGAGAGAGGAGAGAGAGAGAGGAGAGAGAGAGAGAGACAGAGACAGAGAGAGAGAGACAGAGAGAGAGAGAGAGAGACAGACAAAGAGAGGATGTAGATAGAGACTGAGAAATAGTACCAACGAGAGAGAGAGAGAGAGACAGAGACAGAGACTTTTGATATTCTTTATTAAAACATCTCAACAAAAAAAATAGCCAGTAGAGACAATAAACCTCACGGCATCTTCATAAAATCAACACACACACACACACACACACACACACACACACACACACACACACACACACACACACACACACACACACACACACACACACACACACACACACACACACACACACACACACACACACACACACACACACACACACACACACACACACACACACACACACACACACACACACACACACACACACACACACACACACACCTGAACGCTCCTGATGTGTGCTAGATTAAAAGCTAGATGACATTTATCTTGAACATTGTATTGTTCATGCTCTGGCTAGCACTCTGGACAAACAGCACTGCGGTGCACACAGCAATCACTCCTTCTAGTGTTTGTATTCATATTTATTACTTTGTTTAGTGCCATTGTCATGTAAGTCGCAACCCACTGTTTTGGTAGCCATTTTATATCCTATTCACCAGAGAATGTGGTCCTCGTCCAGAAGAATTCCATTCTGGAGTCTGACCTTCCTAAGACAAATAAAGCAGCTGTGGGCTCAGGGAGAGGCCATGCGCCCCACACATCTGTATCCAGCCACTGGATCTGTGGCCCAATATGCTCCTGTTTCTAAAATGACAGTCAAATATATTTAAAGCATACTCAATATAGTGTGGGAACGCAAGAAAGGATGAAACGGGAGACGGTAGTCAAGTCTTTCCTTTTACTTCCCAACATAAATTACATACATCCAACAGAGTGCAGAGACGTTAACGTTACTACTCGAAAGTGACAGCAGCCAGCTGACAGGTGACATAATATAGGTTACCAAATACCCACCCCGTTCCCAGAATCCCCAGGCTTAAAGGAGCAGTCACTCCGCTCCTCAAGTCCAGTGAATGTCTGCACCAATTGTGCGTGATAAGTGAGTCACCACACAGGCCCCCCCAGAATTCACAATAACCCCCCAAAAGATCACCCACAGTCAACGAGGCGGGGGGCGGATCAGGCGCCCAAAAAGACTCCGTATCACCCGTGCAGGGGTAGAGGTGGGGATTGGGGCGTGTGGGGGGGATTCAGGAGATATGAGGTGACGAGAGGGAAAAGCAGTTGGCAGGGGCCGGGCATGGGGTCGTCCACGCCGCGGGGGCCGGGCCAGTTCAACTGGCCTGTCTAGGTCCAAATGGGCAGGCTTGAGCCGGTCGACCGATACCCGCTCTGACTTTCCTCCAATGTCCACCATGAAGTTCTTAGGCCCCGCCTCCAGGACGTGAAAAGGGCCGTCGTAAGGGGGCTGCAGAGGAGTACGGTGGCTGTCATGGCGAATGAAAACATACCTGGCTGACTGCATATCCCTAGGCATGTAGGACTGCGGGAGGCAGTGCTGGGAAGTTGGGACTGGGGTGAAAGCACCGGCGCCATCCCTGAGCACAGTCCGAGATGAGGTGACCGACCAGGGAGCCTCGGCATCCGGGAGGAACTCCCCCGGGACTCGCAGCGGCTGTCCGTAGACCAGCTCAGCAGCCGAGGCCTGCAGGTCTTCTTTGGGGGCGGAGCGCAGGCCAAGCATGACCCAGGGAGGCCGGTCGACCCAGTTGCCGTCCGTAAGGCTGGCCCGCAGAGCAGCCTTCATAGATCGGTGAAACCGTTCACACAAGCCGTTGCCCTGTGGGTTGTAGGCTGTGGTGCGGTGGAGCTTCACTCCCAGGCCCTCGGCGACTGCAGTCCAGAGCCCGGACATAAACTGTGGGCCCCGGTGGAGACGTCGCAGAGGAGCGTGGTGTTGGCAATACCAAACTGCACATCCTATGACCTTAGCCCAGTGTCGGCTATTCGGTAGGCCTGCATGTCCTTGTCCGTGGCCTGGTCGGCAGCCATGGCAGCGTAGTCCAGTCCCAAGTGGACGGCCCCCACCACCGTCCAGGAGAGGCAGTCAGCGACGTAGTTGTCCTTGCCTGCGACATGCCGTAAGTCCGTGGTAAACTCGGAGATGGCGGAGAGTTGGTGCTGCTGGCGCCCTGACCACGGCTCGGTGGCCTTGGCCATGGCGAAGGTGAGTGGCTTGTGGTCCACAAAGGCAGTAAACCGTCAGCCCTCCAGCAGGAATCTGAAGTGCCTGATGGTCAGGAAGAGGCCTAGGAGCTCCCGGTCAAAGGTGCTGTACTTTCTTTCATTGTCCCGCAGCTGGCGACTGAAGAAAGCAAGCGGTTGCCAGCCCCCCCCCCCCCACCCACTGTTCGTACACTGCCCCCACTGCGTAGTCTGAGGCGTCAGTTGTGAGGGAAATCGGGCGGTAGGAAATGGGTGTGCCAGTAATGCGGCATTGGCCAGTGCAGTTTTAGCGCCCAAAAAAGCGTCGTCGGTACACGGGGACCAGTCCACCTCGGCCTTGGGGTCCTTACCACGCAGGGCCTCATACAAGGGACGCATGAGGTGAGCAGCGCGGGGAATGAACCTGTTGTAGAAGTTCACCATGCCTAGGAACTCCTGCAGGGACTTCACGGTGCGGGGGCGTGGAAAGCTGGCAACGGCGTGTCAGGTGTGTGTCAGGTGCTCCTCTGCAGACGTGCTGGCTACGAGAATGTCGTCCAAGTATACAAACATGAATGCCATATCCTGCAGCACCGAGTCCATCAGTCGCTGGAAAGTCTGCGCCGCCCCCTTGAGGCCAAAGGGCATCCGCAGAAACTCAAACAGGCCAAAAGGAGTGATGACTGCCGTCTTGGGAACGTCCTGTGGGTGAACTGGTACCTGGTGGTATCCCCGCACCAAGTCCACCTTGGAAAAGATGGTGGTCCCCGCCAGGTGGGCGGAGAAGTCCTGTATATGCGGGACGGGGTACCGGTCCGGGGTCGTGGCGTTGTTTAGGCGTCGGAAATCGCCACAGGGACGCCACCCACCATCAGCCTTAGTGACCATATGCAGTGGGAAGAGGCCCACGGACTGTCAAAACAGCGCACAATTCCAAGGCGTTCCATGGTTGCAAATTCCTCCCTGGCAATGGAGAGCTTAGCTGGGTCAAGGCGCCGAGCGTGTGCATATACCGGGGGACCGACAGTGGCTATATAGTGCTCCACGACCATGCTTAGCGACTGCTGAGGAAAATGTAGGCGTGGTGAGGATAGGGAACTCCGCTAGGAGGCGCTGATATACATCCCCGGCAGCAAGCATGTTGGACAGACCTAGTGTCCCTGGCCCTCCCAGCGTGCACGGGTAGGTAGCAAAGGAGACAGCATCGATTAGGCGACAGTTTGTAATGTCCACTAGCAGCCTGAACGCACACAGGAAGTCCGCGCCCAGGAGAGGAACTGACACAGCGGCCATGACAAACTCCCACCCGAAACGGCGCCCGCCAAAACACACCTCTACATACCGGGTTCCGTAGGTACGTATAGGTGTGCCATTAGCAGCGTCCATGGGGGGACCGTGGCCCCCAGCCATAGTGTCCACAGCTGTAGCAGGCAGGATGCTTCGTTGCGCACCCGAGTTGACTAGTAGTCGCCGGCCAAATAAGGTGTCCTTAATAAATAGCCTGCTGCCTCCGCCAACGCTCATGGCTGTTAATGAGTATTGGCCCTGGCGTTTCCCTGGTCACTGTAATTGCATGGTGGGCGACACTGTTTGGCCCTGGCGCCAAACCAGTTATGGAAATAACACCATCCACTGTTACCCTGGCGACGGGCAGTCACTGCTGCAGCGGCGTCCGCAGCGTCCACTAGGTGGGTAGGTGGGTGGTAGGCTGGAAGCAGCGCATGCACAAACTGCTGCCGGTTGGCGAGATAAATCCTGTCCGCTTCGGCAGCCAGCACGCGGTAGTCCTTGGTGAAGGAGACGGGAGAGCTGGCCAGAGCGGTGAGCACAGGCGCTGGAAGCTGACGCATGAAAACATGTTTAAATAAAAAAGAGGGATCTGTCGAGCCCAAAACGGACAGCATCCTGTCCATCAGTTCGGACGGCTTGCCGTCGCCGAGGCCGCTGAGTGACAATAGGCGATCCGCCTTCTCAATTTCCGACAGTTCAAATAATTGCAAAAGGAATGCCTTGATAGCGTCATATTTGCCGGCAGCTGGCGGAGCTTCCAGCAGCCCCATAGCGCGGGCCGTCGTCTGGGCATCCAACGCTGCTACCACATGATAATACTTAGTAACATCCTGAGATATTCCTCTCAACTCGAACTGAGCTTCAATGTGCTGAAACCAGGGTCGGGGGCTGTGATGCCAGAAGTCGGGTAACTTAATTGCTGCGGCGTAGATAATGTTCACTTCTCCGTCCGTCATGATTGTAATCACTCACGTACTTCAGGTCACCAATGTGGGAACGCAAGAAAGGATGAAACGGGAGACGGTAGTCGAGTCTTTCTTTTTACTTCCCAACATAAATTACATACATCCAACAGAGTGCAGAGACGTTAACGTTACTACTCGAAAGTGACAGCAGCCAGCTGACAGCTGACATAATATAGGTTACCAAATACCCACCCTGTTCCCAGAATCCCCAGGCTTAAAGGAGCACTCACTCCGCTCCTCAAGTCCAGTGAATGTCTGCACCAATTGTGCGTGATAAGTGAGTCACCACAATAGCACAGATAAATTGTACTATATTTGGCAAGTGGGCGTTTAGATTTATATGGATATTTTGGGAGGGCTAAATAGAGTGATCCTCTGGTCCTCCTGTTGAGACTACTAATGTTACCTGTTACCTATCCACTTTGTGCCTAGTGGCACATAAGGCCTTCACAGAGCGTTTCCACTTCTCCCGGTCAGCTGCCATTGTTCTTGCTTCAGGCCATGAGCTCTACCCTGCCTCTTTTCTTTCTTTCTCTACTGTGCGTCTCCAGGTAGTCTTTGGTCTTCCTTTTCTTCTTTTCCCTTCTGGTGCCCAAGTCATTGATATGTTGCAGTCGTTGTTGTGGTCTTGCCTCAGTATGTGTCCTATCATCTTCCATCTTCGCCACTTCACTTCCTTGCTCAACAGCTTCATGTCGGCTCTTTCTAGTAGCTCTACGGTGCTGATGCGGTCTTGCCACTGGATTCTGAGGATTCTTCTGAGGCATCTGTTATGGAACACGTCGACTGATTTGTTGTCTCCCTTGTTCATCTTCCATGTTTCACATCCATACAGTAGGACTGGCACAACCAGTGTTTTGTACAATCTCAGCTTTGTTCTTCTTGAGATGCTGTTGGAGTGCCAGATCTTTTTGAGTTTGATGAATGCACCTCTTGCTTTGGAGAGTCTGTCTTTAGGTCTTTCATACCCCCTCCCTCTTTACAGATGGTGGCTCCCAAGTATGTGAATTGGTCTACATCCTCAATCTCTTGGTCGTTGATGTTGATTTTGTCATGGTTTCTTGCATTAATTCTCATGGTTTTTGTCTTTCCGGTGTTAATCTTGAGTCCCACTCGTGACTACTAATTATACATCTGTTTCATTCACCTTTTTCTTTATGACGCTTATTTTTCTGCTTTGCTGGTGTAGGAAAAAAAGGTATCAGTGATGACATTAATATCTAGATTATTAAGACTATTTGTCGGGTGCTCCAGTAGCACACCATGTTACCGCGCTGCGTCGCGGGACTCCGTGCTGCGTCACGGATCTGGTTGACTCCGAGTTCGATTCCCGGACTCGCCGTCATTTGCCGAATGTCTCCCCCTGCTCTCTCTCCCGTTTCACCCTACAACTGTCGGTCATGCTTGACCAGAAAAGCGATAAACGCTAAAAAAATTAAGTTTAAAAAAAAAAAGACTATTTGTCATGTTCGCTAAAGTTACTGTAAGCCTATTGTTGAGAATGTCCTATTCCTCTTAGAAATAGGAAGGATTATTTGTAAACACATAAACCTTCATTTTGGTTCATATTTTGAATAGCCAAACATTTGTTACAATGTCCAATGCTGTATACAGTTCTATATTTCTACAAGACCATTTTATTTGCTACTAAAGAAAATGTTGTGCTTTTCTTTGCTACTGAAAAAAAGATTTGCTGGAGAATTTTTTTTAAAGTAAATGTTTCTAATTGTCTGGTATTTTCTCTCTCTGACTGTGTGTGTGTGCACGTGTGTGTGTGTGTGTTTGTTTGGATGCTATTACTGTAAAAGGGAGTTTTAGTCGTTGGGTGTGAATTAGGTTCGGGTCCCTTAACCCTTCAGTCAATGTTTGTGGAGGTCGAGATGGAGAAAGAAAGAGAGGGGGGTGAGAGAGTGAGAGAAAGAGAGAGTGGAGTAAATGAGTGTTTGACAGTATACTCCAGTCCAGTCAAAGTGACTGAGAGGGAGAGATAGAGATATTTAATGCTTTGATTATATTTTTGTTGAACCCTCTTCTAAATGAAGCAACTTAATTAAAAAGAGAGGGAGAGGGAAGGAGAGACAGAGAGGGAGATATACTGAGATATAGAGAAAGAGAATAGAGAGGAGGAGAACAGAGAGATATAGACAGAGAACAGACAGAGAGAACAGAGAGGGAGAGACAGAGAGAGAACAGAGAGGGAGAGATACAGAGAGATAGAGAGACAGAGAGACAGAGAGACAGAGAGACAGAGAGACAGAGAGAAAGAGAACAGAGAAGAGGAGAACAGATAGATAAAAGACAGAGAGAACAGAGGGGGAGAGAGAGAGAACAGAGAGGGAGAGACAGAGAGAGAACAGAGAGGGAGAGATACAGAGAGATAGAGAGACAGAGAAACAGAGAGATAGAGAAAGAGAACAGAGAGATTGAGAGATAAAAGACAGAGAGAACAGAGAGAGAGAGAACAGAGAGAACAGAGGGGGAGAGAGACAGAGAGAACAGAGAGGGAGAGAGAGAACAGAGGGGGAGAGAGACAGAGAGATAGAGAAATAGAAGAGAGAGGAGGAGAACAGAGAGATTGAGAGAGAGAAAAGACAGAGAGAGAGAGAAATAGCAGATACTATCTTATATGACCCGCTCCAGTCTTCAGGACACATCCAGCCCCTTGCAGGATGCAGCCGTCCCGACTCCTCTGGGCTTCTCCTAGGTCTGACGGGCTGCTTCAGCCTCCCAGAACCTCCCTTGGGTCTCTGGGTCTCGGACCACTAACTGTCTGGACTCTGCTGCTGGTTCTGTCGTGTGGCGCGGCGAAGGGAACCAACTATGGACCGGCGATACTACACCATCATCATAACCTCCAGCCCTACCAGAACAGGCCCGGGATCAGCCCAGGATCCATTCTACTAGCTAACCCTGGACTCAAGGTATGTAGTGGTTTATTCATTCGGGTCAGAGTTTATATTAACCTGACCCACCAGGTGGTCTGTTCGCTGTTGCACAGAGCCATCTGGGAAGTCATCCTATGAAACTGTTTGGAACCGGGCCGGCACATACATGGCACATACATGGCACATACATGGCACATACACGGCAGAGTATCTTTGTCCATAGCCACCAGTAGTTCCTCAAAGGATGCTGGTTGGTCAGAACCGCTGTCTTGGTTTAGCGGCCAATACTATTGACTATTGTCAACGCTTGATCATTCGCAGACCATACAGCTCCCGAGCTACTGTGTTTACTACTTTTTTGTGTGTCTTTGTAAAGCTCTATAATTATATTGTATTGTTTTATTTTACCGTTTATAATATTGACATTTCAAGCACTCTTCTGGGACACTTCAAGCTCTCCTGTGGGACACTTCAAGCTCTCCTGTGGGACACTTCATTCAAGCTCTCTTGTGGGACACTTCAAGCTCTCTTGTGGGACACTTCAAGCTCTCTTGTGGGACACTTCAAGCTCTCCTGTGGGACACTTCAAGCTCTCCTGTGGGACACTTCAAGCTCTCTTGTGGGACACTTCAAGCTCTCCTGTAGGACACTTCAAGCTCTCCTGTGGGACACTTCAAGCTCTCCTGTGGGACACTTCAAGCTCTCTTGTGGGACACTTCAAGCTCTCTTGTGGGACACTTCAAGCTCTCTTGTGGGACACTTCAAGCTCTCCTGTGGGACACTTCAAGCTCTCCTGTGGGACACTTCAAGCTCTCTTGTGGGACACTTCAAGCTCTCTTGTGGGACACTTCAAGCTCTCTTGTGGGACACTTCAACCTCTCCTGTGGGTCACTTCAAGCTCTCCTGTGGGACACTTCAAGCTCTCCTGTGGGACACTTCCAGCTCTCTTGTGGGACACTTCAAGCTCTCTTGTGGGACACTTCAAGCTCTCCTGTGGGACACTTCAAGCTCTCTTGTGGGACACTTCAAGCTCTCTTGTGGGACACTTCAAGCTCTCCTGTGGGACACTTCAAGCTCTCCTGTGGGACACTTCAAGCTCTCTTGTGGGACACTTCAAGCTCTCCTGTGGGACACTTCAAGCTCTCTTGTGGGACACTTCAAGCTCTCTTGTGGGACACTTCAAGCTCTCTTGTGGGACACTTCAAGCTCTCTTGTGGGACACTTCAACCTCTCCTGTGGGTCACTTCAAGCTCTCCTGTGGGACACTTCAAGCTCTCTTGTGGGACACTTCAAGCTCTCTTGTGGGACACTTCAAGCTCTCTTGTGGGACACTTCAAGCTCTCTTGTGGGACACTTCAAGCTCTCCTGTGGGACACTTCAAGCTCTCTTGTGGGACACTTCAAGCTCTCTTGTGGGACACTTCAAGCTCTCCTGTGGGACACTTCAAGCTCTCTTGTGGGACACTTCAAGCTCTCTTGTGGGACACTTCAAGCTCTCCTGTGGGACACTTCAAGCTCTTTTGTGGGACACTTCAAGCTCTCTTGTGGGACACTTCAAGCTCTCTTGTGGGACACTTCAAGCTCTCCTGTGGGACACTTCATTCAAGCTCTCTTGTGGGACACTTCAAGCTCTCCTGTGGGACACTTCAAGCTCTCCTGTGGGACACTTCATTCAAGCTCTCTTGTGGGACACTTCAAGCTCTCCTGTGGGACACTTCAAGCTCTCCTGTGGGACACTTCAAGCTCTCCTGTGGGACACTTCAAGCTCTCCTGTGGGACACTTCAAGCTCTCCTGTGGGACACTTCAAGCTCTCCTGTGGGACACTTCATTCAAGCTCTCTTGTGGGACACTTCAAGCTCTCTTGTGGGACACTTCAAGCTCTCTTGTGGGACACTTCAAGCTCTCTTGTGGGACACTTCAAGCTCTCTTGTGGGACACTTCAAGCTCTCCTGTGGGACACTTCAAGCTCTCTTGTGGGACACTTCAAGCTCTCCTGTGGGACACTTCAAGCTCTCTTGTGGGACACTTCAAGCTCTCCTGTGGGACACTTCAAGCTCTCCTGTGGGACACTTCAAGCTCTCTTGTGGGACACTTCAAGCTCTCCTGTGGGACACTTCAAGCTCTCCTGTGGGACACTTCAAGCTCTCTTGTGGGACACTTCAAGCTCTCCTGTGGGACACTTCAAGCTCTCTTGTGGGACACTTCAAGCTCTCTTGTGGGCCCGGTGGTGTCCACAGGGGCCCAAAGCAGCCCCTTCTATACACCAGGCCGGCCCTGCCGTGCAAGGTTAAAGGTGCTGTAGATAACATTCAGCCACTAGATGTCAGACTAGAGCACCAGCATGTTATTTATCCAATCAGGTGCATTCAACGTGGGGAAATGGGAAGTAGGGAGGGGATACATGGCTGCAACAAACAACAACATACATTTTGGAACTGCACATATTTTTTTAATTATAAATTCATTAATCAATATTCGAGGAAAAAGCTATACTTTTCTCTCTAAAAGTTCTGTGGATGTATTAAAAATAATTACTACTCTACATACACATTTTATCTATAGCAACTTTAAATGATTACTCAACATAAAATGTTATCTATAGCACCTTTAAAACCCTTATGCCTTCTTATAAATTGCATAGTTATAAGCTTAAGCAGGAAAGTGTTGCGTCAAGTTCAAGGTCATACAATTGTTAATTTTTTATATTTTTTAAACATTTTTCTTTTCACGATTAACACTAAGAACCTCAAGATATCTATAAAAGATTACAAATATTTCCGAATTTTAACCACTTAAATTCCTGTTTGTTTGATAGTAACTGCCTTTTTCAACAAAAAAAAACGCAGAAAACGGCATATTTCTCATATTTATATACGTTTTCGACCCCATAGTCCAGCGTGGGAAACCAGCACAAAGTCCTTGTGAATAAGATAATGTCCTGGTGTAGACAAATGATTGAATCATTCGGTCAGAAATAGCCGAGACGCTAACGTTAGTAAGCACTGGTTATTGGTAATATTTCCAGCGGGGGTACAGTACACTTTTTGCCAGTAGATTCTGAAGACACGAGCGCTGTGTACTCAACCACCAGCCCCTTCCGCGCACAGAGCGAGCTCAGCGAGGAGCCGAGGGGGGGGGCACCAATCAAAGTGATCCGTGTTGCAGCTGGCGAGACACGGTTGAGGAGGAGGAGGGGAGAATTCTTCCACCGCAGCGCTGCTCGCTCTCCTCGCCCCCCCCCCCCCCCCCCACTCTACTGCAGCCTGCAGCCTGCAGCCTGCATTACCTCCGCCTCTTGGGGCCATGTGACGGCTTCCTAGCTGGCAACAACAGCCATAGGGCAATTGCGCCACCGTGTGTAGAAATCCGGTAACAGAATTCCTGGAGTATTGCGTTGGTCTCTACCTTGTGAAAAAAACGTTCATTTTATAATTGCATCGAAAATTAAATTAATGATTGCACATTAAAAAACAGCGTTTTAACATTGGAGTTAATGGGAGGGGAAAAAACCTTATGGTTAATTGGCAAGCTAAAGTGTATAACTTTCTTTTTTTAGAGCCATTCTAATGATGACCATTTAACATATTGTATATATATGGAAAAGAACCAAACGGACCCAATTTCATGACATAGTCATCAACACAGCCACCGTTGTACACAGAAACACACACACAAAAAGGCAAAAAACAGGAAATCATTGCTAAGGGGCCAGAAGGGTTGAGATAATACGCCTCCTCAGTGGACAGTAGCATCATAGGTTTAGTTCGATTTTATTTATTTGTGCAACTGACAAAAAGAAAGAGCAAATATACAATAAATAACAGATAAAAACCCTACAAACATGTATTAAATAAATTCACACACATAATTCAGATATTCATAGTATTCTCATGACCTGTTTTGAAATACAATATGGCGCAATGCCACAGCTCATTGGCTCAATTTAACGATTATCACCATCCATTTGATTACAATCACCTGTTGTTTGCAACCAAGATGTCTGTGACTAAATGCTATGAATAAATCCATGCGTCGTATGCATCTTAAAGGGTGAGTTCAGAGTTTTGGACCCCTATCTGTATTTCCTACTTGTTGATGATGTTGTTTAACACTTTCAGTGCCCAGCAGGGGGCGCACATTTAGTGCTTGAATGCCCACCATCCACTTCAATGTTAGCATTAATATCGCCTAATCTATGTTTTAAATTATGGCTATGTGTCTAATCTGCCCGTCGCTTATCAATGACTCATTTTCCAGTCAACATTGTCGAAGCGGATTGTTTTTTTATCGGTTCATTTCCGTTTTATAGCATTTTGAAAAACCCTCGTTTTCAAGGGGGGAAAAAATTATCTGTGATAAACGCCCTGTACTGTAATATTCTAGAACGTTGTAATTTTTCTGCCTATTTATGAATCGTTTTCAAATAAACGCTAGATTATCGATAGTATATGTGTACGTATGCACGCTGGTGCTGCGAGCTGAAAATCGATTATCTTAGTTCCTGATCGCTCGCACAGTCAAACAGCCATATCACATATAGGGGAAAAGCTTATATCTCCGTGAAAACAGAGACTGGTAAAATAGATTCCTTACCTGAGATCAGATGGTATCCAAATGGATTATTCCAATTCCTGATCGCCATTCCAAAAATCTATCCTTTTATTGATCCAACGCGTATACTGTAAAACACATATTACACGCTGTGCTGAGGGTCCACAATGAATCTGATCGGCTCCGGTTACATGCGTGAGAAGTAAAATGTGGATTCCGGAGTTTTTTTTTCTCATCCATTTTCATTGAGTCCAATCCAAAAGGGTGCATTACCATCTGGGAGAGGATAGGGGGCGCTTTTTTCACATCTGAGCGCCTGGTGGAGCTGGTTTACCAACGGTAGACTTGGTTGATGAAATATGAATTCAGATCGCTAATAAAAAAAAAAATACGAGAATTCTCATGATGGGCATTCAGGGGGCGGGCTGATAACCCAAGAAATCTCGTGATGGGCATTCAAAGTGTTAAGGGTCCTTTCTCAGCACAATCCATGCTGTTCTTTATACTGGATACTCAGTGCCTCCTTAGTTAGACATAAAACGAATTGAGCCACAGTTTTAAGCACTTCAACATACTTGAAAACAAATGTCTTTGCTTTGGCTGCTCTGTGCAACATGTGTTAATGTTTAGCTGCTCTGTGCAACATGTGTTAATGTTTAGCTGCTCTGTGCAACATGTGTTAATGTTTAGCTGCTCTGTGCAACATGTGTTATGTTTGGCTGCTCTGTGGAACATGTGTTAATGTTTGGCTGCTCTGTGGAACATGTTTTAATGTTTGGCTGCTCTGTGGAACATGTGTTAATGTATAGCTGCTCTGTGGAACATGTGTTAATGTTTGGCTGCTCTGTGGAACATGTGTTAATGTTTGGCTGCTCTGTGGGACACGTTTTAATGTTTAGCTGCTCTGTGGAACATGTGTTAATGGTTGGCTGCTCTGTGGAACATGTGTTAATGTTTGGCTGCTCTGTGGAACATGTGTTAATGTTTAGCTGCTCTGTGGAACATATTATGTTAATGTTTGGCTGCTATGTGGAACATGTTTTAATGTTTGGCTGCTCTGTGGAACATGTGTTAATGTTTGGCTTCTCTGTGGAACATGTTTTAATGTTTAGCTGCTCTGTGCAACATGTGTTAATGTTTGGCTGCTCTGTGGAACATGTGTTAATGTTTGGCTTCTCTGTGCAACATGTGTTAATGTTTGGCTGCTCTGTGGAACATATGTTAATGTTTGGCTGCTCTGTGGAACATGTTTTAATGTTTGGCTGCTCTGTGGAACATATGTTAATGTTTGGCTGCTCTGTGGAACATGTGTTAATGGTTGGCTGCTCTGTGGAACATATGTTAATGTTTGGCTGCTCTGTGGAACATGTTTTAATGTTTAGCTGCTCTGTGGAACATATTATGTTAATGTTTGGCTGCTCTGTGGAACATATTTTAATGTTTGGCTGCTCTGTGGAACATGTGTTAATGTTTGGCTGCTCTGTGGAACATGTGTTAATGTATAGCTGCTCTGTGGAACATATTATGTTAATGTTTGGCTGCTCTGTGGAACATGTGTTAATGTTTGGCTGCTCTGTGGAACATGTGTTAATGTTTGGCTTCTCTGTTTACCATGTTTTAGTGTTTAGCTGCTCTGTGGAACATGTTTTAATGTTTAGCTGCTCTGTGGAACATGTTTTAATGTTTGGCTGCTCTGTGGAACATGTGTTAATGTTTAGCTGCTCTGTGGAACATATTATGTTAATGTTTGGCTGCTCTGTGGAACATGTGTTAATGTTTGGCTGCTCTGTGGAACATATGTTAATGTTTGGCTGCTCTGTGGAACATGTGTTAATGTTTAGCTGCTCTGTGGAACATGTTTTAATGTTTAGCTGCTCTGTGGAACATATTATGTTAATGTTTGGCTGCTCTGTGGAACATATTTTAATGTTTGGCTGCTCTGTGGAACATGTGTTAATGTTTGGCTGCTCTGTGGAACATGTGTTAATGTATAGCTGCTCTGTGGAACATATTATGTTAATGTTTGGCTGCTCTGTGGAACATGTGTTAATGTTTGGCTGCTCTGTGGAACATGTGTTAATGTTTGGCTTCTCTGTTTACCATGTTTTAGTGTTTAGCTGCTCTGTGGAACATGTTTTAATGTTTGGCTGCTCTGTGGAACATGTTTTAATGTTTGGCTTCTCTGTTTACCATGTTTTAGTGTTTAGCTGCTCTGTGGAACATGTTTTAATGTTTGGCTGCTCTGTGGAACATGTGTTAATGTTTGGCTTCTCTGTTTACCATGTTTTAGTGTTTAGCTGCTCTGTGGAACATGTTTTAATGTTTGGCTGCTCTGTGGAACATGTGTTAATGTTTGGCTTCTCTGTTTACCATGTGTTAGTGTTTAGCTGCTCTGTGGAACATGTGTTAATGTTTTAGTGTTTATTTAAACATGCACTGTGCTGAGAAAGAACCCAACAACATTACTGGTAAGTATGAAATCGGGCCAACATTTTGTAACCTAGCTTTTAAAGCAGGATTGCTATTCTGAGAACAGATAGTCATAGTGAGCTGCATGGTAGTAAGATGTGTGATAAGTATGGATATATTCTTTTTTGCTATTCTATTCGGTTCTGTTCTAGGTCCCTAGAGGTGGTGTGGTCCTGTTGGACCCCCAGTACCACCTGGTGAGCAGGGTTCTGGCTGGCGACCGCTGTACTATCTCTGTTCTGGACAGACCCAGTCACGGCCCGGGAGAACTCAGCCCCAAGAGGTTCCCCTGCCAATACCAGAGAGGACAGGTTGGTGCTGCGAGAGGACTATAGGACGACTATAGCAGGACCTTAAAGAGACTATAGTACGACTATAACAAGACCTTAAAGAGACTATAGGACGACTATAGCAGGACCTTAAAGAGACTATAGGACGACTATAGCAGGACCTTAAAGAGACTATAGGACGACTATAGCAGGACCTTAAAGAGACTATAGGACGACTATAGCAGGACCTTAAAGAGACTATAGTATAGGACGACTATAGCAGGACCTTAAAGAGACTATAGGACGAATATAGCAGGACCTTAAAGAGACTATAGGACGACTATAGCAAGACCTTAAAGAGACTATAGGACGACTATAGCAGGACCTTAAAGAGACTATAGGACGACTATAGCAAGACCTTAAAGAGACTATAGGACGACTATAGCAGGACCTTAAAGAGACTATAGTATAGGACGACTATAGCAGGACCTTAAAGAGACTATAGGACGACTATAGCAGGACCTTAAAGAGACTATAGGACGACTATAGCAGGACCTTAAAGAGACTATAGGACGACTATAGCAGGACCTTAAAGAGACTATAGGACGACTATAGCAGGACATTAAAGAGACTATAGTACGACTATAACAGGACCTTAAAGAGACTATAGGACGACTATAGCAGGACCTTAAAGAGACTATAGGACGACTATAGCAGGACCTTAAAGAGACTATAGGACGACTATAGCAGGACCTTAAAGAGACTATAGGACGACTATAGCAAGACCTTAAAGAGACTATAGGACGACTATAGCAAGACCTTAAAGAGACTATAGGACGACTATAGTAGGACCTTAAAGAGACTATAGGACGACTATAGTAGGACCTTAAAGAGACTATAGGACGACTATAGCAGGACCTTAAAGAGACTATAGGACGACTATAGTAGGACCTTAAAGAGACTATAGGACGACTATAGCAGGACCTTAAAGAGACTATAGGACGACTATAGCAAGACCTTAAAGAGACTATAGGATGACTATAGCAGGACCTTAAAGAGACTATAGGACGACTATAGCAAGACCTTAAAGAGACTATAGGACGACTATAACAGGACCTTAAAGAGACTATAGGACGACTATAGCAGGACCTTAAAGAGACTATAGGACGACTATAGCAGGACCTTAAAGAGACTATAGGACGACTATAGCAGGACCTTAAAGAGACTATAGGACGACTATAGCAAGACCTTAAAGAGACTATAGGACGACTATAACAGGACCTTAAAGAGACTATAGGACGACTATAGCAGGACCTTAAAGAGACTATAGGACGACTATAGCAGGACCTTAAAGAGACTATAGGACGACTATAGCAGGACCTTAAAGAGACTATAGGACGACTATAGTAGGACCTTAAAGAGACTATAGGACGACTATAGCAGGACCTTAAAGAGACTATAGGACATAGGTGTCAAACTCACGGCCCGCGGGCCAAATCCGGCCCGCCACGTCATTTGATGTGGCCCCCCAAGAGCGCAGGTATAAAAAATAAAAATATATATATATATATATTTTTTTACATTAATATTGGGTTAAAAAATAGCAGTGTTAAAATAATTGTGGGTTAATGCGTTAATAAAGCTTTAACTTTGACAGCCTTAGTTATTACACATTCTTACACATACATGTATGTTGAACATCTGAGGTAACAAAGGAAAAAAGCCAAAAGCACTTACTCCTCAGACATTCTTTGACAATTTTACAGCCCAAAATACAAAAAAGATCCAGGCGGAATAGGTAACAAAGGGTTGAAGAAATATTGTCTGAACTGTCAGATGCAAACTGGCTGTGTGACATAACCGAGCATCTCGCTCAATTGAATAAGAAGCTGTAGGGACGCAAACAAGTCCCACCCAAAACTTGACCAATATAGTTGTGAACTGAGACAACCCTTATTTTGTTATTTTTGAGTACAGTTACAGTTGTGTGTTCATGCAGACACATAATAGCAATTTCATTATGAATTGAAAATGGGGGACCCTGATGTAAACAAGTCGAAAGTCTTTCTCTGGTCTGCATCCCCTTAACAATTGTGTGTATTGAGCTGTACTGTACTGTACTCATTCTGCAATCTGTTAATTAAAGTTAATTAAACTATCTTCCATTAGTTGGATGTATGGCCTCTGCAAGGTTGTGTGCAGCCATTTGTTTTTGTAACATCTGCTACATCTGTCCCACATGTTCTTTGCAGCTCACAGTTGTTAGTTCTGCCCCTCTTGACTGTGACAAAAAGGTTTTGAACAAACTTAATGTCATAGCTTGTATTTGATGATATTCTTCTTTGTTATTTACTTGAATGGTTTGATCATTGATTGGTGGAGTAATATGGGGTTCTGATAAACTAAAATTATTTGTTAAAATAACATAAGCTAACATATATTTTTACATTTATGCAAATTAATATGCAATATGTATAACTTGAATAAGTAATAAATACAGAAACACCATGTTTAACAATATGTAAATGTGTAGCTACATTTATTTTACATTACATTAACATTTATACGGTCTTTGGCCCTTTGAGGGCAACCATAATGCTGATGTGGCCCTCTGTGAAAATGAGTTTGACACCCCTGCTATAGGACGACTATAGCAGGACCTTAAAGAGACTATAGGACGACTATAGCAGGACCTTAAAGAGACGATAGGACGACTATAGCAGGACCTTAAAGAGACTATAGGACGACTATAGCAGGACCTTAAAGAGACGATAGGACGACTATAGCAGGACCTTAAAGAGACTATAGTATAGGACGACTATAGCAAGACCTTAAAGAGACTATAGGACGACTATAGCAAGACCTTAAAGAGACTATAGGACGACTATAGCAGGACCTTAAAGAGACTATAGGACGACTATAGCAGGACCTTAAAGAGACGATAGGACGACTATAGCAGGACCTTAAAGAGACTATAGGACGACTATAGCAGGACCTTAAAGAGACTATAGGACGACTATAGCAAGACCTTAAAGAGACTATAGGACGACTATAGCAGGACCTTAAAGAGACTATAGGACGACTATAGCAGGACCTTAAAGAGACTATAGGACGACTATAGCAGGACCTTAAAGAGACTATAGGACGACTATAGCAGGACCTTAAAGAGACTATAGGACGACTATAGCAGGACCTTAAAGAGACTATAGGACGACTATAGCAGGACCTTAAAGAGACTATAGGACGACTATAGCAGGACCTTAAAGAGACTATAGGACGACTATAGCAAGACATTAAAGAGACTATAGTATAGGACGACTATAGCAGGACCTTAAAGAGACTATAGTATAGGACGACTATAGCAGGACCTTAAAGAGACTATAGGACGACTATAGCAAGACCTTAAAGAGACTATAGGACGACTATAGCAGGACCTTAAAGAGACTATAGGACGACTATAGCAAGACCTTAAAGAGACTATAGGACGACTATAGCAGGACCTTAAAGAGACTATAGGACGACTATAGCAAGACCTTAAAGAGACTATAGAACAACTATAGCAGGACCTTAAAGAGACTATAGGACGACTATAGCAGGACCTTAAAGAGACTATAGGACGACTATAGCAGGACCTTAAAGAGACTATAGGACGACTATAGCAAGACCTTAATGAGACTATAGGACGACTATAGCAAGACCTTAAAGAGACTATAGGACGACTATAGCAGGACCTTAAAGAGACTATAGGACGACTATAGCAGGACCTTAAAGAGACTATAGGACGACTATAGCAAGACCTTAATGAGACTATAGGACGACTATAGCAAGACCTTAAAGAGACTATAGGACGACTATAGTAGGACCTTAAAGAGACTATAGGACGACTATAGCAGGACCTTAAAGAGACGATAGGACGACTATAGCAGGACCTTAAAGAGACTATAGTATAGGACGACTATAGCAAGACCTTAAAGAGACTATAGGACGACTATAGCAAGACCTTAAAGAGACTATAGGACGACTATAGCAGGACCTTAAAGAGACTATAGGACGACTATAGCAGGACCTTAAAGAGACTATAGGACGACTATAGCAGGACCTTAAAGAGACTATAGGACGACTATAGCAGGACCTTAAAGAGACTATAGGACGACTATAGCAAGACCTTAAAGAGACTATAGGACGACTATAGCAGGACCTTAAAGAGACTATAGGACGACTATAGCAGGACCTTAAAGAGACTATAGGACGACTATAGCAGGACCTTAAAGAGACTATAGGACGACTATAGCAGGACCTTAAAGAGACTATAGGACGACTATAGCAGGACCTTAAAGAGACTATAGGACGACTATAGCAGGACCTTAAAGAGACTATAGGACGACTATAGCAGGACCTTAAAGAGACTATAGGACGACTATAGCAAGACCTTAAAGAGACTATAGGACGACTATAGCAGGACCTTAAAGAGACTATAGGACGACTATAGCAGGACCTTAAAGAGACTATAGGACGACTATAGCAGGACCTTAAAGAGACTATAGGACGACTATAGCAGGACCTTAAAGAGACTATAGGACGACTATAGCAAGACCTTAAAGAGACTATAGGACGACTATAGCAGGACCTTAAAGAGACTATAGGACGACTATAGCAAGACCTTAAAGAGACTATAGGACGACTATAGCAGGACCTTAAAGAGACTATAGGACGACTATAGCAGGACCTTAAAGAGACTATAGGACGACTATAGCAGGACCTTAAAGAGACTATAGGACGACTATAGCAGGACCTTAAAGAGACTATAGGACGACTATAGCAGGACCTTAAAGAGACTATAGGACGACTATAGCAGGACCTTAAATAGACTATAGTATAGGACGACTATAGCAGGACCTTAAAGAGACTATAGAGAGACTATAGACTCTATAGAGAGACTATAGAGAGACTATAGAGAGACTATAAAGAGACTATAGACTCTATAGAGAGACTATAGAGAGACTATAAAGAGACTATAAAGAGACTATAGAGAGACTATAAAGAGACTATAAAGCCCTGACACACGAGGGAATACAAGGGGGGGACAAATATTTAATAAAGATAATGTTGATAGCGGCCAGAAAAGCAATAACGAGACTGTGGTACAAGGAAGACCCACCGACAATAGCAAAATGGGTAGGAATAGTGGAAGAAATACAGGATATGGAAAGGATAACACACATGCTGAGGTTACAGGAAGAGAAATTTGGGGAAAGATGGGGAAAGTGGGAGGATTATAAAAGGAACGAGAACGACATCACAGAGGAAGAACCAAATGCAACACAAGAGAGCGAAGGGTAAAGGAGGAAAGATGTTCAAGCAGGGTCTATGAACCCATGTCACACACCTGTACTTTAGTTAATATTTTCTATTTTGTTTTTGGGATATTACAATTGCTGAATGCTTTTATACCTTATTATTTATGTCTGTTTAACGGTGTGATATTAAATATTCAGGGATGATGTGGTTTGTGTATGGGTGAACCAAAAGGCAAAGTGAAAGTTAATAAACAAGAAAAAAAAAAAAAAAAGGACGAAGGAGAAGGGAAGAAAGAAGCTCAAGGAGGGTCTCTGGACCCAGATCACACATACAAACCTTAGTCAGCATTTATTGTCTTTGAGTAGGAATTACCTGTTTATGCCTGTTTAAGGGAGATACACAATCAGCCTTTGTATCAAATACCTAGAAAACAACAGTAGGGGAACCAGACAACTAACCATGTGATACCCATGTAAATATTTATGTGCACTGTTTTTTCTTTTTGTTTTTATTGTGATGCTAGTCTCTTCATTTTTTATTATTTATTTTTTGTAAGTGCTGTCTGTCTAAATAACTGTTAAAAAAAAAAAAAAAAAAAAAAAAAAAAAGACTATAAAGAGACTATAGACTCTATAGAGAGACTATAGAGAGACTATAAAGAGACTATAGAGAGACTATAAAGAGACTATAAAGAGACTATAAAGAGACCATAAAGAGACTATAAAGAGACTATAAAGAGACTATAAAGAGACCATAAAGAGACTATAAAGAGACTATAAAGAGACTATAGAGAGACTATAAAGAGACTATAAAGAGACCATAAAGAGACTATAAAGAGACTATAAAGAGACCATAAAGAGACTATAAAGAGACCATAAAGAGACTATAAAGAGACTATATAGAGACTATAAAGAGACTATAAAGAGACGATAAAGAGACTATAAAGAGACTATAAAGAGACTATAAAGATACCATAAAGAGACTATAAAGACACTATAAAGAGACTATAAATAGACCATAAAGAGACTATAAAGAGACTATAAAGAGACTATAAAGAGACCATAGAGAGACTATAGAGAGACTATAACAGGACTATAAAGAGACCATAAAGAGACTATAAAGAGACTATAGAGAGACTATAAAGAGACTATAGAGAGACTATAAAGAGACTATAAAGAGACTATAGACTCTATAGAGAGACTATAGAGAGACTATAGAGAGACTATAAAGAGACTATAGAGAGACTATAAAGAGACTATAAAGAGACTATAAAGAGACTATAGAGAGACTATAAAGAGACTATAAAGAGACTATAAAGAGACTATAAAGAGACTATAGACTCTATAAAGATACTATAAAGAGACTATAAAGAGACTATAAAGATACTCTAAAGAGACCATAAAGAGACTATAAAGAGACTATAAAGAGACTATAAAGAGACTATAAAGAGACTATAGAGAGACTATAAAGAGACTATAAAGAAACTATAGAGAGACCATAAAGACACTATAAAGAGACTATAGAGAGACTATAAAGAGACTATAGATAGACTATAAAGAGACTATAAAGAGACTATAAAGATACCATAAAGAGACTATAAAGAGACTATAGAGAGACTATAAAGAGACTATAAAGAGACTATAAAGAGACTATAAAGATACTCTAAAGAGACCATAAAGAGACTATAAAGAGACGATAAAGATACTATAAAGAGACTATAAAGAGACTATAAAGAGACTATAAAGAGAGTATAAAGAGACTATAAAGAGACTATAAAGATACCATAAAGAGACTATAAAGAGACTATAAAGAGACGATAAAGAGACTATAGAGAGACTATAAAGATACTCTAAAAAGACCATAAAGAGACTATAAAGAGACTATAAAGAGACGATAAAGAGACTATAGAGAGACTATAAAGATACTCTAAAGAGACCATAAAGAGACTATAAAGAGATGATAAAGAGACTATAAAGAGACTATAAAGAGACTATAAAGAGACGATAAAGAGACGATAAAGAGACTATAAAGAGACGATAAAGAGACGATAAAGAGACTATAAAGAGACTATAAAGAGACTATAAAGATACCATAAAGAGACTATAAAGAGACTATAGAGAGACTATAAAGAGACGATAAAGAGACTATAAAGAGACGATAAAGAGACTATAAAGAGACTATAAAGAGACTATAAAGATACCATAAAGAGACTATAATGAGACTATAAAGAGACTATAAAGAGACTATAGAGAGACTATAAAGAGACTATAACAGGACTATAAAGAGACCATAAAGAGACTATAGAGAGACTATAGAGAGACTATAAAGAGACTATAGAGAGACTATAAAGAGACTATAAAGAGGCTATAAAGAGACTATAGACTCTATAGAGAGACTATAGTGAGACTATAGAGAGACTATAAAGAGACTATAAAGAGACTATAAAGAGACTATAGAGAGACTATAAAGAGACTATAACAGGACTATAAAGAGACTATAAAGAGACTATAAATAGACCATAAAGAGACTATAAAGAGACTATAAAGAGACTATAAAGAGACTATAACAGGACCATAAAGAGACTATAAAGAGACTATAAAGAGACTATAAAGAGACTATAAAGAGACGATAAAGAGACTATAACGAGACTATAAAGAGACCATAAAGAGACTATAGAGAGACTATAAAGAGACTATAAAGATACTATAGACTCTATAGAGAGACTATAGAGAGACTATAAAGAGACTATAAAGAGACTATAGAGAGACTATAAAGAGACTATAAAGAGACTATAGACTCTATAGAGAGACTATAGAGAGACTATAAAGAGACTATAGAGAGACTATAAAGAGACTACAAAGAGACTATAAAGAGACCATAAAGAGACTATAAAGAGACTATAAAGAGACTATAAAGAGACTATAAAGAGACTATAGAGAGACTATAAAGAGACTATAAAGAGACCATAAAGAGACTATAAAGAGACTATAAAGAGACCATAAAGAGACTATAAAGAGACCATAAAGAGACTATAAAGAGACTATATAGAGACTATAAAGAGACTATAAAGAGAGACTATAAAGATACCATAAAGAGACTATAAAGACACTATAAAGAGACTATAAATAGACCATAAAGAGACTATAAAGAGACTATAAAGAGACTATAAAGAGACCATAGAGAGACTATAGAGAGACTATAACAGGACTATAAAGAGACCATAAAGAGACTATAAAGAGACTATAGAGAGACTATAAAGAGACTATAGACTCTATAGAGAGACTATAGAGAGACTATAAAGAGACTATAAAGAGACTATAGAGAGACTATAAAGAGACTATAAAGAGACTATAAAGAGACTATAGAGAGACTATAAAGAGACTATAAAGAGACTATAGACTCTATAAAGAGACTATAAAGAGACTATAAAGAGACTATAAAGATACTCTAAAGAGACCATAAAGAGACTATAAAGAGACTATAAAGAGACTATAAAGAGACTATAGAGAGACTATAAAGAGACTATAAAGAGACTATAGACTCTATAGAGAGACTATAAAGAGACTATAAAGAGACTATAGACTCTATAGAGAGACTATAGAGAGACTATAAAGAGACTATAAAGAGACTATAGAGAGACTATAAAGAGACTATAAAGAGACTATAAAGAGACTATAGAGAGACTATAAAGAGACTATAAAGAGACTATAAAGAGAATATAAAGAGACTATAGACTCTATAAAGAGACTATAAAGAGACTATAAAGAGACTATAAAGATACTCTAAAGAGACCATAAAGAGACTATAAAGAGACTATAAAGAGACTATAAAGAGACTATAAAGAGACTATAGAGAGACTATAAAGAGACTATAAAGAAACTATAGAGAGACCATAAAGACACTATAAAGAGACTATAGAGAGACTATAAAGAGACTATAGATAGACTATAAAGAGACTATAAAGAGACTATAAAGATACCATAAAGAGACTATAAAGAGACTATAGAGAGACTATAAAGAGACTATAAAGAGACTATAAAGAGACTATAAAGATACTCTAAAGAGACCATAAAGAGACTATAAAGAGACGATAAAGATACTATAAAGAGACTATAAAGAGACTATAAAGAGACTATAAAGAGAGTATAAAGAGACTATAAAGAGACTATAAAGATACCATAAAGAGACTATAAAGAGACTATAAAGAGACTATAAAGAGACGATAAAGAGACTATAGAGAGACTATAAAGATACTCTAAAAAGACCATAAAGAGACTATAAAGAGACTATAAAGAGACGATAAAGAGACTATAGAGAGACTATAAAGATACTCTAAAGAGACCATAAAGAGACTATAAAGAGATGATAAAGAGACTATAAAGAGACTATAAAGAGACTATAAAGAGACGATAAAGAGACGATAAAGAGACTATAAAGAGACTATAAAGAGACGATAAAGAGACGATAAAGAGACTATAAAGAGACTATAAAGAGACTATAAAGAGACTATAGCAGGACTATAAAGAGACTATAGAGAGACTATAAAGAGACTATAAAGAGACTATAAAGATACCATAAAGAGACTATAAAGAGACTATAGAGAGACTATAAAGAGACGATAAAGAGATTATAAAGAGACGATAAAGAGACTATAAAGAGACTATAAAGAGACTATAAAGATACCATAAAGAGACTATAATGAGACTATAAAGAGACTATAAAGAGACTATAGAGAGACTATAAAGAGACTATAACAGGACTATAAAGAGACCATAAAGAGACTATAGAGAGACTATAGAGAGACTATAAAGAGACTATAGAGAGACTATAAAGAGACTATAAAGAGGCTATAAAGAGACTATAGACTCTATAGAGAGACTATAGTGAGACTATAGAGAGACTATAAAGAGACTATAGAGAGACTATAAAGAGACTATAAAGAGGCTATAAAGAGACTATAGACTCTATAGAGAGACTATAGTGAGACTATAGAGAGACTATAAAGAGACTATAAAGAGACTATAGAGAGACTATAAAGAGACTATAACAGGACTATAAAGAGACTATAAAGAGACTATAAAGAGACCATAAAGAGACTATAAAGAGACTATAAAGAGACTATAAAGAGACTATAACAGGACCATAAAGAGACTATAAAGAGACTATAAAGAGACTATAAAGAGACTATAAAGAGACGATAAAGAGACTATAACGAGACTATAAAGAGACCATAAAGAGACTATAGAGAGACTATAAAGAGACTATAAAGAGACCATCTCAAAAACCAAATCAATTATCTTGGGTTCGAGTCATAAATTGTCATCAATACCAAAAATGAGTTTGAATGTGTCTGATGAACCCATAGAACAGGTAAATAAAGTAAAATTACTGGGCATAATAATTGATAGCCAGCTGTCATGGGCAGAACACATTGATACCATAGTGAAGAAGATGGGGAGTGGTATCTCCATGGTGAGGAAATGTCTTTCTTATGTCCCTACATATATTGTGGGACAGGTGGCGAAATCTTTAATTTTATGTCACCTAGATTATTGTGCACCAGTATGGTCCTCTGCATCCAAAGGTCAACTAAAGAAATTGCAAACTGCCCAGAACAGAGCTGCAAGGTTAGTTTTACATTGTTCCATGAGAACAAACACCATCACTATGCACCGGCAACTCTCATGGTTAACGGTAGAGAATAGGCTGGTTTTCAACACAGTTAAATTTTTCAGGAACACTGTCTTTTCGTCTCAACCTGTTTTCTTATACAAACAAATTGTCAGATGCAGTCAGGTTCATTCTTATTTTACTAGGTCAGCTGATGATGGACAGATTATGTTACCACGTCCAAAATCAAATGCTTTAAAGAGGACTGTTGTTTATCGTGCCATCAATCATTGGAATAACTGCCCACTGAACATAAGTAAATTGAATAGTAAAGTGTCTTTCAAATACCACCTGAGAATGCACTACTTAAATATGTGAGCAAAATATTATGATGTTGATAATGATGTCTACAATGTTTTACTGTTTTTAGACAATGTTACAATGTTTTTAGATAATGATGTCTACAATGTTTTACTGTTTTTAGATTATCATTGTTAATTGTGATTGTCATATGTATCTTATGTTGTTATGTTTTGTGTTTTGTGTTGTCTTTCTATGTGGACCCCAGGAAGACTAGCTCGCCACTTAGGTGACAGCTAATGGGGATCCTTTTTAAACAATAAACAATAAACTATAACAGGACTATAAAGAGACTATAGAGAGACTATAAAGAGACTATAGCAGGACTATAAAGAGACTATAGCTGTTATGGTTTGTAACCGACCCCAATCGCACAACACAAGACAGGTATGATGGTTTGCCAAGAAACAGATATTTATTGAGAGACAGGGAAAAAGGGCACTGTCCCTTTAAGGGAGAACACAAATACAGGAATATAACAAGAGGGGAAAAACTAGGTGCCTTTAAGAGGCGGGCAGGAAAAGGGAACACTAAGGGAAGGTTAATGAACGCTAGGGGAAACATTAAAGGAACGCTAGGGGAAGGTTAAAGGAACACAGGAACTAGAGACTAGGAGAAGATCGGGACAAGGAGAGCTAGGGAACAGGAGAAACGGGGACTAGGAGAACTAGGGACAAGGAACTAGGTGGAACTAGAAGGGGAGAACTTGGGACCAGGAACTAGGTGGAACTAGAAAGGGGAGAACTAGGGACAGAGGGGACTGAGGCCCGCGGAGGCGGGCTGGGGAACAGGGAGGAACTGGGGACAGAGACCCGCGGAGGCGGGCTGGGGACAGGGAGGAACTGGGGACTGGTGGGAAAACATCTGGGCCGCTCTGCAGAACAGAGGAGAGGGTTAATATTCAAAAGGGAACAAACAGAGCAGATGCAGAACAGTCCAAATAAACAAAGAAAACAAAGTAATAATATCTTCGTGTGACAAACACACAGGGGGAGATGTAATGTCCAAAAATACTATCTAAGTGAGAACAAAAACAGAGTGGGAGATGAAATGTCCAAACTACTAACTAAGTGAGAACTAACGGAGGCAATACGCTGGGTGAGTGACAACACAATCAAAACTCACCCAGGCGTATGCGTAATGGTACAGGAACAGCAGCGGGAACGGGGGCAAGAAGCATTACGCTGGGTGAGTGACATCACAATCAAAACTCACCCAGGCGTATGCGTAATGGTACAGGAAACAGCAGCGGGAACGGGGGCAAGAAGCATTACGCTGGGTGAGTGACATCACAATCAAAACTCACCCAGGCGTATGCGTAATGGTACAGGGACAGCAGCGGGAACGGGGGCAAGAAGCATTACGCTGGGTGAGTGACATCACAATCAAAACTCACCCAGGCGTATGCGTAATGGTACAGGAAACAGCAGCGGGAACGGGGGCAAGAAGCATTACGCTGGGTGAGTGACATCACAATCAAAACTCACCCAGGCGTATGCGTAATGGTACAGGGACAGCAGCGGGGCGAGGGCATCGCCACCGGGTGGCTGGCTGTCCGAGCCGAGGAACAGAGTGCTGGAACAGTGGCGGTGGCGAGGGTGTCGTCCACCGGGTAGCCGCTGTCGGAGCCGAGGAACAGAGTGCTGGAACAGCGGCGGTGGCGAGGGTGTCGTCCACCGGGTAGCCGCTGTCGGAGCCGAGGAACAGAGTGCTGGAACAGTGGCGGTGGCGAGGGTGTCGTCCACCGGGTAGCCGCTGTCGGAGCCGAGGAACAGAGTGCTGGAACAGTGGCGGTGGCGAGGGTGTCGTCCACCGGGTAGCCGCTGTCGGAGCCGAGGAACAGAGTGCTGGAACAGTGGCGGTGGCGAGGGTGTCGTCCACCGGGTAGCCGCTGTCGGAGCCGAGGAACAGAGTGCTGGAACAGCGGCGGTGGCGAGGGTGTCGTCCACCGGGTAGCCGCTGTCGGAGCCGAGGAACAGAGTGGCGCGCCACACCTTGGTGTGCGCGTCGGAACCGAGAGACGCATCGGGGTGCGTCTGCGAGGAGGAGTGTGCCAAGCACAAGGATCTTTGGAAGATGCGCGTTGCGCGCTGGAGACTGGAGAGCGTGCCAAGCCCTTGAAGATGCGCGTTGCGCGCTGGAGACTGGAGAGCGTGCCAAGCCCTTGAAGATGCGCGTTGCGCGCTGGAGACTGGAGAGCGTGCCAAGCCCTTGAAGATGCGCGTTGCGCGCTGGTGACTGGAGAGCGTGCCAAGCCCTTGCAGATGCGCGTTGCGCGCTGGTGACTGGAGAGCGTGCCAAGCCTGAGGGTCCGGAAGATGCGCGTTGGTCTAGATGTGCGTCAGGACGAACAGCTGCGCTGGGGTCTGCAGTGGAACGCTGGGGTGCCTCCCGTGGAAGTTACAGGGAGCGCAGAACAGTCTCCTCCACAGGCTACGGCGACAGCAGACGAAGGCTGGAGCAAAACATCTCAAGGCTGGAGAAATCCATATACAGCATTGGTAGACCAGAGGATCTCCCGAAAGAGTCTAGATGTTAGAGAATATGACTCAGCATGAATACAACACGACCCCACGCCGAAACGAGGGGAAGAGCCCTGGTATTTAAAGCCCACAGGGGAACTAATTAGCCTGCCACCACAGGTGCGAGAGGTAATTGATAATAGTCCAGGTGTGGCCACTGAGAGTAAACGAGAGTAAAGAACGAGAGGGTGGGGGCTAGAGAGAGTGAGTAGGGAATTCCTAACAGTAGGCTTAAAGAAGACAGAGAAAGTTGGTGAGCAGCGGACAAAACCTCACAATAGCAGGACTATAAAGAGACTATAAAGAGATTATAAAGAGACCATAAAGAGACTATAACAGGACTATAAAGAGACTATAGAGAGACTATAAAGAGACTATAAAGAGACTATAAATAGACCATAAAGAGACTATAAAGAGACTATAAAGACACTATAAAGAGACTATAAAGAGACTATGACAGGACTATAAAGAGACTATAAAGAGACTATAATAGGACTATAAAGAGATTATAAAGAGACTATAAAGAGACTATAACAGGACTATAAAGAGACTATAACAGGACTATAAAGAGACTATAAAGAGACTATGGCAGGACTATAAAGAGACTATAAAGAGACTATAACAGGACCATAAAGAGACCATAACAGGACTATAAAGAGACCATAAAGAGACTATAGAGAGACTATAAAGAGACTATAAAGAGACTATAACAGGACTATAAAGAGACTATAAAGAGACCATAAAGAGACTATAAAGAGACTATAAAGAGACCATAAAGAGACTATAAAGAGACCATAAAGAGACTATAAAGAGACTATAAAGAGACTATAAAGAAACTATAAAGAGACTATAGAGAGACTATAGAGAGACTATAAAGAGACTATAAAAAGACTATAAAGAGACTATAGAATCTATAGAGTGACTATAGAGAGACTATACAGAGACTATAAAGAGACTATAAAGAGACCATAAAGAGATTATAAAGAGACGATAAAGAGATTATAAAGAGACTATAGCAGGACTATAAAGAGACTATAGAGAGACTATAAAGAGACTATAACGAGACTATAAAGAGACCATAAAGAGACTATAAAGAGACTATAACAGGACTATAAAGAGACTATAGAGAGACTATAAAGAGACTATAAAGAGACTATAACGAGACTATACAGAGACCATAAAGAGACTATAAAGAGACTATAGCAGGACTATAAAGAGACTATAAAGAGGCTATAAAGAGACTATAAAGAGACTATAGAGAGACCATAAAGAGACTATAAAGGGACTATAGAGAGACTATAAAGAGACTATAAAGAGACTATAAAGAGACCATAAAGAGACTATAAAGAGACTATAAAGAGACTATAAAGAGACTATAAAGAGACTATGACAGGACTATAAAGAGACTATAAAGAGACTATGACAGGACTATAAAGAGACTATAAAGAGACTATAATAGGACTATAAAGAGATTATAAAGAGACTATAAAGAGACTATAACAGGACTATAAAGAGACTATAAAGAGACTATGACAGGACTATAAAGAGACTATAAAGAGACTATAACAGGACCATAAAGAGACTATAAAGAGACTATAACAGGACTATAAAGAGACTATAAAGAGGCTATAAAGAGACTATAACATGACTATAAAGAGACCATAAAGAGACTATAAAGGGACTATAGAGAGACTATAAAGAGACTATAAAGATACTATAAAGAGACCATAAAGAGACTATAAAGAGACTATAAAGAGACTATAAAGAGACTATAAAGAGACTATGACAGGACTATAAAGAGACTATAAAGAGACTATAATAGGACTATAAAGAGATTATAAAGAGACTATAAAGAGACTATAACAGGACTATAAAGAGACTATAAAGAGACTATGACAGGACTATAAAGAGACTATAAAGAGACTATAACAGGACCATAAAGAGACTATAAAGAGACTATAAAGAGACTATAAAGAGACTATAGCAGGACTATAAAGAGACTATAAAGAGGACGACTATAGCAGGACCATAGAAATACTATGATGGGACTAATAGGACAACTAAGAGGACTATTTTAGGACCATAATGGGACTAGGGCGGTACCTTCTCTTTTTCGTTTTCTATAATATCTATATTTAGGGTTTCAAGCACGAAGTGCTTTTGTGTGAAATTATTTTTTTTTTTTCTTGAAGAAAATTCCTGTGAGATGGGAAATGGTAGCAACATTAAATTTGACCCATATATTGGAAGTTGTGTGTAAATGCTCTCCAAGAAAGATGACCCCCGTTGGCTGGATGGGGGTGCTATCATGGAAGATAAAATTACTTCTATGCCATGTGTCCGATTTACACAAAACTTGGTAGAGACATCCACCTGTGTGTCCTCTACAAATTGCCTCAAGGACCCATAACATCTAATATTGGATTTTTCAACCACTAGGGGGAACTACAAATGTACAAAATGTATGTAGCATAACACAAATCGGACTATAAATCAAAAGTGTTTTTTTTGTCCAAACATTACAAAACCTGCAGGACATGTTTCACATCCGTCTCTATGCCCTCTACGGATTTGCCTCAAGGACTCATAAAGTCCACCATATTCGATTTTCCACCATCTTGTATTTTATGTAGAACACATTTTATATGTCTGCTCCTAAACCGTAAATCCAATTGTGACCAGATTTGCTATGGATGATTATTGGATCAAGCTCATCAAAAGTGTGCTTATAGCTTTTTTAGTTCTGAAGATATTAACCAATGAACTTCAAGAAGGCGTGGCTCAGCACATAAATAGATGTAAGTCAACAACCCTTTGGCCAATCATCACCAGATTTGCAGTGCATGTCCACATAACTACCAGCCCAGGAACACAACAAATCGAGGTGCTACAAATGCTAAAAGTGGGCGTGGCACAACACAAATTGGACTACAAATCTTTTTATCTAGTTTTCCATAATATTTATATAACTTTTTATCTAGTTTTCTATAATATCTATATATCTTTTTATCTCGTTTTCTATATTTCCATATATTTTTATCTCATTTTCAATATTTCTATATATTTTTATCTCATTTTCTATATGTCTATATATGTATCTAGTTTTCTTGTATTTTATTTTTTTATTCTTTTTTAAAACAAACATATAAACAAACATGACAACACACGATAAGATATACAAGCATTAATTGTCAGGGCACATCCAATGGGATCACCTTTTGGTTAGTTGTTTTATATAAGATATACCCATAATACCTGTTATCTAAAAAAAAAACCCTACATACATATGCTCAGCTCGAACCCCCCCCTCCCGGACCCCACCTTGAGAAGTACCTCCACTATCCCTCGCACCTAACCAGACACTACCATTATAAGCTAGCTTTTATTCTCTCCACCACTTCTAACCACATTGACATTTTGGATTCATTGAGACCCAGAATTCTTGCTGTAGATATTTCATGGTAAATTACATCGAGATATGTAAGAAACCAAACTTTACGGCACATTTTTTCCGGTTGAAACCAGCGTGATGCGATCAGCTTTTTGGCTACTGTGATACCCGATAAAACCAATCTCTTTAGCTGTGGATTCACTGCAAACTCAAAAACATCATTCAACAGCAATACCGAGGGGTGTACAGGTATATTCCAAGATACGAGTTTTGATATTTGTTGGGTCACATCTTTCCAGAATGCCTTAACTGGTGAGCAGTCCCAATACATGTGCATAAATGTCCCTTCGTCCCCATTTGTACATTGGGTGCATTTGGAATCTTGTTTGAGCCCCATTCGGCACAGTCTTATAGGAGTCAAGTATGTCCTGTGAATATAGTTAAGATTGATTTGTTGATGATCCGGGTTCCTTGATGTAAGTCGGACATTTGCCCAGGCTCCTTGCCAATCAAAGTCATTTTCCAGGTCTGGTATATCCCTCCTCCAGACAGAGTCAAGTTGGAGGGTTTCATACGAGGACGTTAGTAATTGATGATAAAATTCTGAAACAAAACCTCTCGATGTCTCTCTTGAGTAGAAGAATTTGTGGTATCTGTGGTGTTCAATTGGTCTGTCTAATGGAACACCGTGAGACTTCAAACATAGCTCTAACTGTTTGTGAAAAAGCCATGTGGACTTGGTGAGATTAAATTTTTTGCGTATTTCTTTATCACTACAAAAACCCTGTTTGTTAAAAATATCCCCTAATGAGTGTATGCCTTGCTCTTCCCATATAGGGAATCTTATAGGTCGTTTTCCAATTAAGAGAGCATTGTTATTGAATAAGGGAGTATGGTTGTGCCATTCTTGTGGGTTAGGATTTTTTTTTTGTGATTCACGCCATATCCGGATCGCATGAGTAATTATGGGGCCAAATTTTCGTTCACAGTGCTTGATTGGTAGTTTTGTGTATGCTATGTCCTTCAGTCTATGTGGGGCTACTATGTTTTCTTCTATTTTCCTCCAAGATGCTAATGCTTGGGAGTCAAACCATGTTGTCAATGGACTTAATGAGTACGCCTTAAAATATAGGAAAAAATCTGGAAATGCCATGCCACCATCTGCTTTATTTCTCTGTGCGGTGGATCTTTTTATACGTGGTGGTTTGTTATTCCAAATAAATTTGTATGTGGAGGAGTGTAATCTTTTCCAGTAACCCTCTGGAGGGGGTAACGGTAGCATTGAACAGAAGAAGTTGATTTTAGGTAGTACATCCATCTTAACTATTGATATCCGTGCTTGTACTGTGTTCTTAAGTTTTGCCCATCTATCAAGGTCGTCTTTGATTTTGTTTTGGATTTTTGTGTAGTTGTGCTTCACCGTTTGTCTTATGGTAGGGAATATTTCCACTCCCAAGCATCTGAAATGTTTTACCATCGGTATCTGTCCTGGGAGGGTTGTATCTTTTTTTGCAGGGGTGTTAAGTGGAAGGAAAGCCGACTTCGGCCAATTTATCTTAAATCCCGATAAATCACCAAAGTCCTCAATCAACTTGAGCAGATGAGGCAATGTGGTGTTGGGGTTTTTCATGAACAATATTACATCGTCCGCATATAAACAAATTTTTTGTTGTGTGTCCTTGATTACGATAGGTTCTATGGATTGGGATTGTCTTATATATTGTGCTAACGGCTCTAATGATAGATTGAACAGACCGGGACTAAGAGGACAACCCTGTCTGGCAGAGCGTGATACCGGAAATATTTCAGAGATGATTGTGCCTGTTATAATCATGGCCGATGGGTCTTTGTATAATACTTTAATCATATCGATGAATCCTTTTCCTAACCCCATCCTTTCTAGCACTGCCCACAGATACGACCATTCCAGCCTGTCAAAGGCCTTCATAGCATCCAGGGACAGTATCGCCTTAGGTATGGTGTCCTCTTTGTCGGCATCAAGTACGTGCAGTATACGTCTTATGTTCTCAGTGATCAGGCGGCCTCCTATGAAGCCAGTTTGGTCCGGGTGAACTAAAGACGTCATATGCTTTTGTAATCTGATGGCTAATACCTTAGAGTACAGTTTGATATCTGTTCCGAGGAGGCTTACAGGTCTATAACTACCGCACTCGTTGGGGTCTTTGTCTTTTTTAAGGAGGACTGTTATGAGTGCAATATTGTCGGTTTTATGGAAGTTCCCCTCCTTGACTGAGTATAAGATCATATTTAGTAATAAGGGGCCAATTATGTCCCAACAAGAAAGGTACATTTCTGATGGGAAACCGTCTCTTCCTGGAGCCTTACCACTTTTCATTGCGGTTATGGCCATCTTGAGTTCCTCTAGTGTGATCGGTATTTCTAACTGTTTAGCGTCATCCTCTGAAAGTTTAGGGAGAATAATTTGATTAAGAAATGTGTCCATTTTGTTTTGATGTGTATATGATATGTATCTAGTTTTCTATGTCTATATATTTTTTCTATAATATTTCTATATATTTTTATCTAGTTTTTCTATAATATTTTTATTGATTGATTGAATTGATTGAAAAGTTTATTAACAGATTGCAGAATGGGTACAGTACAGTACAGCTCGATACATACAATTGTTAAGAGGATGCAGACCTGAGAAAGACTTTCGTCTTGTTTCCATCAGGGTCCCCCATTTTCAATTCATCATATGACACACATGACATACAGATAGACAGTACTGCTACATCTATACATTTATGACATACCAGATTTTCAAATGCAGTACTGTTTGTGATACTAAAAAAATCCAGAAGAATAGTATATACATTTGACATAGAAACTGTGCATTGGGGGAGGTTGGGTAGGTGGGGTGGGGCTGTACATTGGAGGTGGGGGGGGGGGACACTGTACATTGGAATACTGACATACATTTGACATGGAAACTGTACATTGGAGGAGGTTGGGTAGGTGGGGTGGGGTTGGGTGGGGCTGTACATTGGAATACTGACAAAGCCATGCTTGGTCTTTATTGTACAACTGGGTTAGGTTATATCTTTTTATCTAGTTTTCTATACGTCTATATATTTATCTTGTTTTCTATAATATTTCTATATCTTTTTATCTAGTTTTTCTATAATATTTCTATATCTTTTTATCTAGTTTTCTATACGTCTATATATTTTTATCTCATTTTCCATGTCTATATATTTATCTCGTTTTCTATGTCTATATATTTATCTAGTTTTCTATGTCTATATATTTATCTAGTCTTCTATAATATTTCTATATATTTATCTAGTTTTCTATAATATTTCTATATCTTTTTATCTAGTCTTCTATAATATTTCCATATATTTGTATCTAGTTTTCTATAATATTTCCATATATTTTTTATCTAGTTTTCTATAATATTTCTATATATTTATCTAGTTTTCTATAATATTTCTATATCTTTTTATCTAGTTTTCTATATTTCCATGTATTTTTTATCTAGTTTTCTATAATATTTCCATATATTTTTATCTAGTCTTCTATAATATTTCCATATTGTATCTAGTTTTCTATAATATTTCTATATCTTTTTATCTAGTTTTCTATAATATTTCTATATATTTATCTAGTTTTCTATAATATTTCTATATCTTTTTATCTAGTCTTCTATAATATTTCCATATATTTGTATCTAGTTTTCTATAATATTTCTATATCTTTTTATCTAGTTTTCTATAATATTTACATATATTTGTATCTAGTTTTCTATAATATTTCTATATCTTTTTATCTAGTCTTCTATAATATTTCCATATATTTGTATCTAGTTTTCTATAATATTTCTATATCTTTTTATCTAGTTTTCTATAATATTTACATATCTTTTTATCTAGTTTTCTATAATATTTCCATATCTTTTTATCTAGTTTTCTATAATATTTCCATATCTTCTTCTCCTTCCGCAGGTGCGTTACATCCACTATGGCTCCCAGTGGGGTTCAGGAGACAGGGTACGGCTCCAGCTGAGATACGACTCTCAGACCGACACCCTGGTTCTCCCTCTGACCCTCGACATCCAGGTCACGCAGAACCCCCACAGGGTCCTCACCTCCTCCAACACTCCGCTGGTCGTCAACGAGGCCGACGGCCTCAGCAACGCCATCGATGGGCGGAGTCTGGGGATTCCGTTTGTGGCTGCGGGCCGGTGTAAGATCACACTGTTGGTCGGGGTGGGAGGCCTGCCAAGGTAGGGGATCCATCCACCCACCCATCACCCATCCATCCATCCATCCATCCACCCATCCATCATCCATCCATCCATCCATCCACCCATCCATCCATCCATCCATCCATCCATCCATCATCCATCCATCCATCCATCCATCCACCCACCCACCCATCATCCACCCATCCATCCATCCATCCATCCTTCCATCCATCCTTCCATCCTTCCATCCTTCCATCCATCCATCCATCATCCACCCATCCATCCATCCATCCTTCCATCCATCCATCCATCCATCCATCCATCCATCCATCCATCATCCATCCATCCATCATCCATCCATCCATCCATCCATCCACCCATCCATCCATCCATCCATCCATCCATCATCCACCCATCCATCCATCCATCCATCCTTCCATCCATCCATCCATCCATCCATCCTTCCATCCATCCATCCATCCACCCACCCATCATCCATCCATCCACCCATCCATCATCCATCCATCCATCCATCCATCCATCCATCATCCATCCATCCATCCACCCATCATCCACCCATCCATCCTTCCATCCTTCCATCCACCCATCCATCCATCCATCATCCATCATCCATCCATCCATCCACCCATCATCCACCCATCCATCCATCCATCCATCCACCCATCATCCACCCATCCATCCATCCATCCATCCATCATCCATCCATCCATCCATCCACCCATCCTTCCATCCATCCATCCACCCACCCTCCATCCATCCATCCATCATCCATCCATCCATTCACCCATCATCCATCCATCCATCCTTCCATCCATCCATCCATCCATCCTTCCATCCATCCAGCCATCCATCCTTCCATCCTTCCTTCCATCCATCCATCCATCCATCCATCCATCATCCACCCATCCATCCATCCATCCATCCATCCATCCATCATCCATCCATCCATCCATCCATCTGATTTATTTAGCCTTTATTTAACAAGGTTTGTCCCAATTGAGATCCAGGATCTCTTTTAGAAGGGACACCTGGGCCCCGTTCCCCGTACCTGGATAACTGAGTTAGCCGGATAACTTTCGGTTAAGTCTGACTTAAGCCGGACTTTCCGGTTCCCCGTACCTGGATTGTCCAAATCACCATGACAACAGATCCAAAAGTTTGAGCCTGGTCGAAAGCAGGGTTTAAGTTCAAGTTAGCCGGATGAAGCACAGCCACGCCCCCGCAAAGAAAGTGACAGCGCGTTTCCTGAAATTATTCCCACAGTCTAGGATCTGCTTTATACCATTCTGAATTACGTTTTTGTGCTCCATTCTTCCAGAGGGGGCTTTTGAAATGTAAAATAGACCCAAAATGCTGATACTAAATTCACTTTGTCCTAAATAATGCACGTTATATATACCGTGGCGCTCGCTCGTTGCGATGTACACATTATGTGGTTATTTTAACAACGCGCAGCATTGCAAATGTGAATCCCGCAGGGATATTTTTAATGATTGAAAGTAACCTATCGCTCGTTTGGCTCTGATTCCTTTCATATTCTCCGCTGTGGATGTTTAATGGAGCGCCTGGATTGTGTTTCATTCAAGCATAAAATTGAAGTGTCTATGCGTGGATTGTGGATCTTGTCTCGTTCATTAATGTATAAACAATGAATTTATCCCATCTGGCACAGTGGCGCAGCGGTAGTGCTCAATCCTGCCAACCCAGCGACCGGTGTTCGAAACCCCCGTGTTTCCAATATAATTTTTTGGAATATAATATTAATGATTATACGCCAAAGTAGCCTAGTTTCAAGTTAAAATATTATAAATCTACATGCATTGAGGATGTCATTCTTTATATAGCTCTCAACGTGCACCAAATTGAATTATTCCTACATCGCAAAAAGAAGGGAAAGACTAGGTTTCGAACCCCGGTCGTCTGCGTGAAAGTCAATAGAAGAACACGTTACACCACAGTGGAGATAAGTAAAAGATCGACCATACATCAATCAATGGGAAGAGAGCCGTATCGTTATTTTGTATAACAGTTTAACTAATTATTTTCGCTAGCAAGATCTCATTTGATTATTCAAACCAGCAGGCAAGTTTAAAGAAATATAATCTGATTGATTGAGGTAATGAGGGACTTAAAATTAGCCTATAGATAACGCATTTAACTTGTCGGCGAGGCGATTGAGCCGTACTGCAATATGTTAATAAAGTTTTAAATCAATTAATCAATCAATGCCGCTAGAGAATCAGGATCTCTGCTATCGATACGTGATGGCTTTTCAACTGGAGCGGCCGCGCGCACTTATCCTGGGTCTCAAGTCTGGCTTGAGTTAACGAGACTGAATCCACCTTCGAGGAACAGGAAAATCCCGGCTTCAAACATCGGGTTAACTGAATCTGGATAATGACATCTTGATCGACTTAGTTGAACCAGGTACGGGAAACGGGGCCCTGGCCAAGAATAGCAGCAACACAAAGTTTCACAAAATAAACACATAGACATTATAGATAAAAGTAATGTTACAAAATGATCAGATAAAACATCTGCACACAGAAAACGTGGTTACAATAGGCTTCACCATAGCCTTAAATTAGGGATGTCCGATATTATCAGCCGATATTGGCATTAAAATGTGATATCGGAAAATATCGGTATCGGTTTTCAATTTAAAAAAAAATTATATATATATATATTTTTTCTTTTTACATTTCTATAACCTTTATTTGCCCAGGAAAGCAAGTAAGAACAAATTCTGATTTTATTTATTGTCAAAAGTATGCATAATGTTGTGTTAATTCCACAACAAGAGATATGTAATGTTAATTACCTGAAATTATTCCGTTTTTGGGGGGGGGGGGGGGGGGGGGGGGACCCTGCATATATCGCTATCGGTTGATATCGGTATCGGAAATTAAGAGTTGGACAATATCGGTATATCGGTATCGGTAAAAAAGCCAATATCGAGCATCCCTACCTTAAATGCATTCAGGGTTATCAAGCTTTGAATCTTCAGATCAGACTGGAGATTGTTCCATGCAGTAGGTGCGGAAAATCCATCCTTCCAGCCATCCTTCCATCCATCCATCCTTCCATCCATCCATCCTTCCATCCATCCATCCATCCATCCATCCATCCATCCATCCATCCATCCATGTATCCATCCATCCATCCATCCACCATCCATCCATCCATCCATCCATCCATCCATCCATCCATCCATCCATCCGTCCATCCTTCCACGTTCCACCCACCCATCCTTTCATCTATCCATCCCTCTCTCTCTCTCTTTAGATATGGCAGCCTATTGAACTCGGAGGCCGCTGGCCTCCACAGGTCAGACTGTGGAGACTTGGTTGCCATGGGGATCAAGTATAAACTGTTCTCCACGTCAGGACCTGTCTACACAGACTACATTCCCATGATGGTGGAGATACTGGACCCACAGGGCAGGGGACTGCAACAGGAGTACTTCCAGGTAGCTCACTCTAAGACATGGTGGAGTGAGTGCTCTATGAGTTATGACTTATGTTGTACATGCAGCCATGTAATGTGTGGCATGTGTGTTTGTGTGGACACTTGATTTGTTCACTCACTTACTCTCTCTCTCTCACCCGCTTGCTCACTCACTCACTCACTCACTCACTCACTCACTCACTCACTCACTCACTCACTCACTCACTCACTCACTCACTCACACTCACTCACTCACTCACTCACTCACTCACTCACTCACTCACTCACTCACTCACTCACTCACTCACTCACTCACTCATTTGTGTAGAGACCTACTGTACATACAATCTAATCTTCTCATCCCATCATAATGACAGGTGCTAGTCCAGGTGAGAGGCGGGGCTTCTAACTCCGCCCCCAGACCCAGCTTCCTGTCGCTGATGATGATGGAGGTCCATCAGTTCGTCATGACACGTATGTTACCGTCTGTCATACAGGAGATTTAGCTCTGATATAGTTAATATAGTTATTATAGGTCTTTGAGGTCCCCTAGCATGTCTTTGAAGATTTCTGCTGAAGAAACCACTCAGATGATTCATTGTAGCAGCCTCTATACCTCTCTGTCTCAGTCCTGTTCTCATTCTAGCACCCTCTATACCTCTCTGTCTCAGTCCTGTTCTCATTCTAGTAGCCTCTACACCTCTCTGGCTCAGTCCTGTTCTCATTCTAGCAGCCTCTATACCTCTGTTTCAGTCCTGTTCTCATTCTAGTAGCCTCTATACACCTCTGTTTCAGCCCTGTTATCATTCTAGCAGCCTCTCTACCTCTCTGCTTCAGTCCTGTTCTCATTCTAGCAGTCTATACCTCTCTGTTTCAGCCCTGTTCTCATTCTAGCAGCCTATATACCTCTGTTTCAGTCCTGTTCTCATTCTAGCAGCCTCTATACCTCTCTGTTTAAGTCCTGTTTTCATTCTAGTAGCCTATATACCTCTGCTTCAGTCCTGTTCTCATTCTAGCAGTCTATACCTCTCTGTTTGAGTCCTGTTCTCATTCTAGCAGTCTATACCTCTCTGTCTCAGTCCTGTTATCATTCTAGCAGCCTCTATACCTCTCTGTTTCAGTCCTGTTCTCATTCTAGCAGCCTCTATACCTCTGTTTCAGTCCTGTTATCATTCTAGCAGCCTCTACACCTCTCTGGCTCAGTTCTGTTCTCATTCTAGCAGCCTCTATACCTCTGTTTCAGTCCTGTTCTCATTCTAGTAGCCTCTATACACCTCTGTTTCAGCCCTGTTATCATTCTAGCAGCCTCTATACCTCTCTGTTTCAGTCCTGTTCTCATTCTAGCAGCCTCTCTACCTCTGTTTCAGTCCTGTTATCATTCTAGTAGCCTCTACACCTCTGTTTCAGTCCTGTTTTCATTCTAGTAGCCTATATACCTCTGTTTCAGTCCTGTTCTCATTCTAGCAGCCTCTATACCTCTCTGTTTCAGTCCTGTTCTCATTCTAGTAGCCTCTATACCTCTGTTTCAGTCCTGTTTTCATTCTAGTAGCCTATATACCTCTGTTTCAGTCCTGTTCTCATTCTAGTAGCCTCTATACCTCTCTGTTTCAGTCCTGTTCTTATTCTAGCAGCCTCTATACCTGTTTCAGCCCTGTTATCATTCTAGTAGCCTCTACCCCTCTCTGTTCCAGCCCTGTTATCATTCTAGTAGCCTCTACACCTCTCTGTTTCAGTCCTGTTATCATTCTAGTAGCCTCTACACCTCTCTGTTTCAGCCCTGTTCTCATTCTAGCAGCCTCTATACCTCTCTGTTTCAGTCCTGTTCTCACCAGGCTCTGTAACAAGGGAGCCATCTGTGCAGCATCTAGCAGTTGTGCCCGAGCCTGTACCGCTGAATGAAATTCAGATGAATGAATGAATGAAAACTGTTATGATGTACGTACATAGTATTTTGTAATGGTGTAGAGGTGTAGTAATAAGACTCCGGATACAGGGTTACTCTTTAGCCTTTAGCATATTTAGTAAAGCATAGCAGGGTACAAGCATCGTCTATCATCATACAGCATTGTGTACTCTTCTTCTGCTCTTCACCTGTATGCATAACAGGGCATTGTATTAACTGCGCCCCATAGTGGAGACTCTTGGGAGTACAGCTTCAACATGTAATGTTAGAGAACACAACATCTCCCTTCTCTGTGAAAGAAGGTTACTTGCTACTCAGCATTATGCAAATTTAGAACTTTTGCTTTTTCACTTTCTTAAGTAAACTGAACCAACAGTCAGTATCATAAAACGTGTAACTCAAGGTAATCATTAAACAAAGGGAGCACAGGTTATTCAATCATTATCAAGATATAATTATATATGCTCAACCAATATTACTCTTAGTTCTCACTCAGTGTGCAACAAAGTCCTGATGTCAACTAGGCTTGTTTCTTGCACGCGACTGTGCTGGAGTGTGACCGCTGAGTGCTGTCAGGGCAGGGCGGATCCCTACTGTAAGTCATGCTCATCTGGAGTGTTAGAAGTGTGAGCCAGACGGTATGCGTTCCATTTCTTTCCATCACTGAGCAGAAAGGTGCTTTTGCCAATATTTTTTTTCACTGTCATTGGTGCACTGTATCTCGGGTGTGCTTTGGGGACGTGATGTGGTGTTCTAATCCTGACTCTCTCCCCCTCCTGAAAAACAGGTGCACAAGCGCCACGCTTAGCATCTGTGTAGCGCTTCATTTTGGCTTGCTTGTTTTGGACCGTTTCTCTCACAGTCTCGTCCTGTGAACTCACAGTAGGCTGCAAGGGCAGTACGTCCAGTTTGGTGCGCATTTTATGACCGTAAAGCAGTCCATGTGGTGACGTGGGGAGTGGCTCTGTATATTTGCAGACAACCCAACACAGCCTCTTTCCACGGTTGAGACTGCTGGATCGCTGTCTGAATGCAACTCCTCAGAACACGATGGAAGCGTTCGACAGCACCATTAGCCGCCGGATAGTAAACTGAAATCCGATTGTGAGCAATGTCTCTTTCCTTGAGGTACTCGGCGAAGGCTGCTGATGTGAATTGAGGTCCATTGTCTGTGACGACGCTCTCTGGGTTACCATGGCGACCGAACACAGAGCTTAGGAACTTGGTTACATCCATAGTTGTAGCGTTGTGAGAAAAGGCTACCTCTGGCCACTTAGAATAGTAGTCCGTCAGTGTGATCGCGTAACGGCAGGCTGGCACAGCTGACTCGAAGGGCCCGACTATGTCGAGGCCTAGCTTCTTCCACGGGCCGTCTGGCAGTGGAACTGGCTGTAGAGGTGCAAAATAAATCTTGGCCGTCTTGTCATTAGACTGACAAGAGACACATTTGGATATGTCGGCCTGAACCTGAGAATCCATCTTCGGCCACCAATAGAGATCCCGCAGACGCTGCTTAGTGCGTACGACCCCCTGGTGGCTCTCGTGTGCCAGTGTGAGCAATGTATGGCGTAAGGACACGGTTGCCTCTGAGGACGTAATTGTCCTTGACTGACAGTTCCTCTCTGATCTTGAAGTATGCGATCAGATCTTGGCTCACTGATTTCGCTGAGTGAGGCCAACCCCTGTTAATCTGACCATGCAGTGCAGTCACTTCATGGCAGGTAGAGCAAGCAGCCCCAAACTCAGTCACCGACAGGGCACTGAGTGTAGCAGAGATGTGTGCTACTATCTCGGGCTCCACATCCATAGCAGAGTCAGTAGAAGCAGTAATAGTAGCAGCAGTATAGTAGCAGCAGTAGTAATAACAGCAGCAGTAGTAGCAGTAGTAGTAGTAGTATCAGTAGTAGCAGTAGTATCCGCAGCAGCAGTAGTAGCAGTAGTAGTAGTAGTATCAGTAGAGACGGCGTCCCTGACCGTGAAAGGTAAGCGGCGTAACTTCTGGTTGACTGGCTTAACAGTAGGGTACATTTTTACACAATGCACAAAGCCTTTTGCACAGTAGTAGCCATCACAGGGGCAGGTGTAGACGGCGTAGGAGCGGAGGAGGGGAGGACAGTAGTTCCACTAATGCAGAGGTGGAGTGCAGTCAACAGGTCCATTCCCAGCAGGGGAGTTCCTTTATCCACGACGTAAAATGTAGCAGGGACCGTGACATTGTCTCTCCTCACCTGAGCCTGTAGGCACCCCATGACAGGTATGCTAGCCTTGGTGTACGACACCAGCCGAACAGTAGGTGCAGATAGGGTAGTTTCACTGAAGTATTTCTCATAAGTAGACAGTGGCATTATGGATACTGCTGAATCTGTGTCCACAACCAGTCTCAATTCTTGAGCCTGGGTAGTAGGTGTGTGTACATGCACATTGCATACAATCCTTTTTGTAATGTCAGAAGCTTCCAAGCATAGCACTGTAGTTTCAGGAATTTCCACTGTACTCACCGACTGTGTTTTAGCACGGCAGACACGAGCAAAATGTCCTGTTTTCTGGCATAATTTGCAAGTCACTTTTACTGCTGGACAAGAGTTTGCCACATCGGTAGCAAGAGCGAGTGGAGGCAGAATCAGTAGCAGCAGCAGGTTTAGCTGGACGGGAGCGCTGCCAGTCCCGTTTCTTGAAAGTATTCTGAGACCGCGGCATCACGGCATGTACTGGAGCAGCACGCTCGGTACTTATAGCTTTAGCGTGCAGTGCAGCTGCTTCAAATTGTGTAGCTAGATTGATAGCCTTGTCCAGCATCAAACTTGGTTCAAGCAGCAGACGTTCCCTTATCTGTGGGCTAGCTACATGTTCAATCAACTGATCCCGGAGATTTTCCTCAGTTTTATTATCAAAGTCACATCTGGTAGCTAGGTCACGCAAAGCAACAACGTATTGTGCAATGCTTTCATGCGGTGCTTGTGCACGCTTTCTGAACGTGTGTCGCTCGACTACTACGTTGATTCTTGGAGTAAAATGTGCATCCAACGCTGCCACAGCGTCAGCCACAGAATCACCTGTATCTGGCAATGTGTAGAAAATCCGCTGACCCTCTGTACCAAGGCAATGTAGAAGGGTAGCTCTCTTCCGAGCTTCGGACCAACCATTTCCAGTCGCATGTATTACCAGCATGTAATTCTTGAACATCTGGTGCCAAGTCTTGAACGGCATAGTAGGTTATCCGGGGCATGGTAAAAACGACGTTGGAGAAGGCACATACATGTTAGCCATTTTCTCCTGCAGTAAAAACGTCTGTTAAAAAATTCCCCGGTTCAACTTCACTTGTCGCCAATTGTTATGATGTACGTACGTAGTATTTTGTAATGGTGTAGAGGTGTAGTAATAAGACTCCGGATACAGGATTACTCTTTAGCCTTTAGCATATTTAGTAAAGCATAGCAGGGTACAAGCATCGTCTATCATCATACAGCATCGTGTACTCTTCTTCTGCTCTTCACCTGTATGCATTACAGGGCATTGTATTAACTGCGCCCCATAGTGGAGACTCTTGGGAGTACAGCTTCAACATATAATGTTAGAGAACACAACAAAAACTTTATTAACAGATTGCAGAATGGGTACAATACAGTACGGCTCAATACACACAATTGTTAAGGGGATGCAGACCAGAGAAATACTTTCGTCTTGTTTACATCAGGGTCCCCCATTTTCAATTCATAGTGAACTTCAAGCTTCAAGCTAAAAACTTCAAAGACATGTTTGGGGGGAACCTCAAGCCAAGGATGTACCTCAGTCAAAATATAGACTTAGTTAACACAGATTTATTTAACTCAAACAGAGTATCGAAATACAAGTAATCAAGAGTTATGGCGGATGACTCCACAAAGATACAGGCCTAGTATCCTCCATAGAGCTCCTAGAATCATGTCTAACGTAGACCTTTATACCAGGACAAAAGGGTGTGTGGCGAGATAGGAGGATTTGGGGTTGGTGAGGGGTTGGAAAGGGGTGAAGGAGGGAGGAGGGGTGAGCTAGGAGGGGGGATAGTTTAGGTGTTGGAGGTGAGTTGGGGAGGGCTGGAGAGGGGTGAAGGGGGGAGGAGGGGTGAGCTAGGAGGGGGGATAGTTTAGGTGTTGGAGGTGAGTTGGGGAGGGCTGGAGAGGGGTGAAGGGGGGAGAAGGGGTGAGACAAAGGGTGGTGACTGATTGATCAAAGGGATTGACTGGAAGACAGGACATTTGGGTATTGGGGATTAATCAGGGGAATCTGGGATGGGGATATGTTTTGGGAGGGGGGCATATAATTCCACACTATATTAACTATATTAAAAAAGTACTACAATATGGGACCTTTAATTGATGTGTATTATTGACAGCCATCACCACGGAGACGCTGGCTGCTGAGGATGCTGAGTCGTCGCCTGGCAACCTGGTCTTCACCCTGCTGTCTCCTCTGGCACCTAGCAATGGTTACATCATCAGCACCGACGACCAGAACCAGCCAATCACATCATTCTGTCAGCGTGATGTCATGGATCTGAAGGTTAGAAAGGAAAATATATTGGACTTTATTTATATCCTATGGTGAGCCGTTTGAACATTTATTACCCAGGGTTTACAGGTGGCACCATGCTGCCACCTAGAGGCATCTCTAGGGTACTGTCACAGCTCAACACCTGTTCTACAGAACCAGCGTTGCGTTGTTATTATGGGCTGAGCCGCCACGCAGGATAATGACGCCGCGCGCACGCGCGCGCGCACACGCACGCGCAGCCCCGCGCGCATGCGCATATGTTCCCTCGCGCACAATAATACACTTTGTTTGTATAGCCTTTCATACAGAAACTGCAGCTCAAAGTGCTTCACAACAGAATTAAGACAGGCATAAAATGAGCACATAAAGTGCAGACATATAAAATCAGTTTTTCACATTAGGATCTAACATCCCAACAGGCAACCTTGTTTATGGTTTGATTCAGTTTTAATATAAATAATAAAAATAAAGAGAAGATTAATTAATTATCTACTCAGTCCCGAAGTTTGTGATGTAGATATGGAATGTCCCGGGTTGCTGCTGTTTGCAGAGTGTGTTGTTGTCCGGGGGTGAGTGGTGGTGGGTGGGGGGTTGAATCAAAACAGTTGTCAATTCGGAATTGACGGCTGTTTTGATTTGGCCCTTCGTTCGCCGTCGTTCACCTTTGGACGGCGGTGCACTCTGTGGGCAGCGGCAACTTGGGACGTTCCATATTTACATCACAAAGAGTCCCAGACTGGTTGAAGACACCAGCCTATAGCGGCTATTGTTATGATAATGCGAGGTAGCGCCGCAGGTAAACACAACGATCCGAGCCGAGCGCAGCGCGTTCTCGCGAGCGCGTGCATGTGCGTGCACGCGCTTCTGCTCAAATCTTTAATACTCAGTGAGGTACCACTGAGTGGTACCCCGTGCCATGAACAACGCATGCCTGTACAGAACACCTCCACCTGTCAACCCACACTCCAGAATGCGCGCCTGCCGCGGGGCATGGCGCAGCCAATCAGGGAAAACGCGGAAGCAAAAGCAGCACTACTGACCTGTCATTAAGGAATAGGCCTCCAGCATACCACTCTTAGCTATTTATTCATTTATTTGGTTGTGTATATTTCCGGATGGCCTATGTGCTTCTATTATTTATTTATGTATTTCTAGATTGCCTATGTGCTTCTATTATTTATCTATACATTTATTTATGTATTTCCAGATAGCATAATGTGCTTCTAATATTTATTTATTAATTAATTTATGTATGTATTTTACAGATAGCCTATGTGCTTCTATTATAATAATAATAATAATAATAATAATAATAATAATAATAATAATAATTATTATTATTATTATTATTATATATATTTTTTACATTTATTGTAAGTTGTAAAGTTGGTGAAAGCATACTTCCAAGATGGCAGAGACTAGCGATAGGCATTATGGCAGGGTGTACTATCTCCCCACTAGCGTTCACAATGGTGATGGAAGTAATTATTAGAGCCTCAATACGGGTGTTAGGTGGGGAGAGACGGCAGGGCAGGCTGCACCTCCCACCTATTAGGGCTTACATGGATGACATGACATTAGTGACCAGGACGCGTCTATTCTTTTACTAACGGATTTCCACTTCCGCGTTCGCGTTCTGCGATCTGATTGGCCACTGACGTTTCTGGTGCGATCTGATTGGCCACTGACGTTTTTGGTCATGTGACATGTGCGCCCAATCGCGTGACGCGCCCATTTCCGCCTCGAACAGCAGCAAACTACCTAACGCCTAGTTTATCACTGGTTAAGCTTAGGCAACTCTTTCGAAGTTGGTTAAGATTAGAGTTTGGAATCAGGGCTGGTGTTCTATCGCCCTGCTCTAAGACAAACTCTAACCTTAACCAACTTCGAAAGAGTGCCTAAGCTTAACCGGTGGCAGAACTTGCCGTCACACGATTGGCGCGACCAGAAACGTCAGTGGCCAATCAGAGCGCAGAACGCGAACGCGGAAGTGGAAATCCGTTAGTAAAAGAATTCAGGCGACCAGGACAGTGCCTTGTACAAAAAGGTTACTATATAGAGAAGTTAAATGATAATAATAATAACTTTATTTGTATAGCACTTTTCATACAGAGGTTGCAGTTCAAAGTGCTTCACAACAGTAAAAATACAGGCATGGGTGAGCATAGCAGGGTATGGTAAATCACAGTGTTTCACATTAGGATCTAGCATCCTAATAGGCTCTCTATTCAGTAATACAAATAATAAAGTAGTTTAAAATGATTAAGTTTAAAAATAGTCAAAACATTATAAAATAGAACGGACATACAACAACAGTAAAAAATGTAAATAGCAAGGTTACAGTAAAAAGTGTGAAAAATAATTTAAAATGATAAAGTTAGCATATTCAGTTTAAAAATAGTCATCAGTAAGAAGTAAAAGGTGTGATAACCGACACATGAATTTGATAGGCAGTGTAAAATAAGAGAAAAGTAGGCAGGGTAAGAATAGTGCAGGTAAGTCATTGAAATGCCTGAGCAAAGAGATTTTTTTTAAGCTGTCTTTTGAAGATGTCTAGCGAGTTGGCTTCCCTGATGTTTTGGGGTAGTTTGTTCCACAGTTTTGGGGCATAGTTGATAAAGGCTGCATTACCGATCCTCTTTTGACTGTTTCTGGGAGCCTCTAGTAGTCCAGCAGCTGATGATCGCAGTGTTCTTGCTGGTGTGTAATTTATTAGAGTGTTGGTGATGTAGCTAGGTCCCTGTCCATTTAGAGCTTTGTATGTAAGGAGAAGGACATTAAAGTCAATTCTAAATGTTACAGGAAGCCAGTGTAAAGCAGCTAAGACTGGACTAATGTGCTCTCTCCTTTTGGTTCTAGTTAGCAGTCGGGCTGCAGAGTTTTGGATTAGCTGAAGCCTCTCTGTGGTTTTCTTAGGGAGACCTGTGAAAAGTGCATTACAGTAGTCTAACCGGCTAGATATGAATGCATGAATTAGCTTCTCAGCATCGTTCTGATTAATAAATGGTCGTACTTTTGCTATATTTCTGAGATGGAAGAACGATGTTTTCGTTACTTTGCTAATATGAGAATTGAAGTTCAGTTCTGAATCTATGACAACCCCGAGACTAGTGACCTCAGATTTGATCCAAGGGGTTAGTCCTCCTAGGTTCTTTATTATTAACGTTTCTTTTTTAGTTTTGGGGCCGATAATTAGAATTTCAGTTTTGTTCTCATTTAGTTTCAGGAAGTTCTTACTCATCCATTTATTTATTGCCAGTAAGCAGTCTGTAATGGAGCTAATCGCTGTATCATTTGGTTCAGCAGATATGTACAGTTGTGTATCATCCGCATAGCTATGGAAATCTACATTATGTTCTCTGATGATATCACCCAGCGGTAACATGTAAAGGGAGAAGAGTAAAGGACCTAAGCAACTCCCTTGTGCAACTCCATAGTTGTTGTCGTATATATCAGACATGTGCTCTCCTAGTCTAACATAGAATTTCCTCCCTCTGATGTATGTTTTGAACCAGCTTAGCACATGTTCTGAGAAACCGACAAGGTTTTCAAGACGATCGATTAGAATATCGTGATCAATTGTATCAAATGCTGCACTGAGATCTAGCAGGACAAGGATGGAGATCTTATTCTCGTCAGAGTTTAGCCTGAGGTCACTGATTATTTTGGTGAGGGCAGTTTCAGTGCTATGATATTTTCCGAATCCCGACTGAAATTCTTCTAAGATGTTGTTTTCTTCAAGAAAGGAATTTATTTGAACTGAAACTATCTTTTCAAGTACTTTGCTAATGAATGGTAGGTTGGATATTGGACGTTATTTGCCATTTCATTACTATCCAAGTTAGTTTTTTTTAGTAATGGCTTTACAACTGCTGTTTTAAAGGCATCTGGGAAAATACCAGTTCTAAGGGAAGTGTTTATGATATCTAGCACAGGGCTTGAAACACTATTAAACACCCGTTTGAAGAAAGCTGTAGGTATAGGGTCAATGTCTGAGGTGGAGGAGTTACATTCTGAGACAGTTTTGCAGAGTACATCTAATGTGATGCATGTGAAACTTCTCATGGTTACATTGCACGGTTTGCTGCAATCAGCTTTATTTCCATCATGAGTAATGCTGGCCCTGATCAAGGTTATTTTGTTGTTAAAGAATAGTGCAAGTTCTTCACACTTAACCGTTGATGACTGAGGAGGTGTAGGGGCAGTGTTGAGTAGTAGATTAATAGTGGAAAAAAGGATTCTGGAGTTTCCAGCATTTTCTGTAATGATTTTAGAGAAGTACTCTTTCCTTGCTAAGCGGATGTTTTTATTATAAGCAGTTAAAGCATCTTTGTATATATCACAGCATATGGTGGTTTTTGTTTTTCTCCATTTTTGCTCTGCTGCACGACATTTCCTTTTTTCTTTGTTGACAGCATTATAGTTCAGCCAGGGCGAGGCTCTGGTTTTTTTCTTTTTCATTTTTAGTGGGGCGACAGAATCTAATACAGATGACAGTGCATCATTGAGATTTTCTACCATTTCATTTAGAGAGCTGTCATGATTGTGTGGTTCATGTAATCTGATAAGATTAATGAACTTTGATTCAGCCTTGTCGTTTAGGAGCCTCTTTTTAACTATGATTTATTTTTTTGTTTTAGTAAGGGTTATTTGAGTATCAAAAAATATACAGTGATGGTCGGAGACAGGTAATCTCAAGTGTGCTGAAGGTCAAGGATGAAGATGAAGATTAAACCTAGTAAATCGAGAAGGATTTCATTGACCAGAAGGAAGGTAGTAGAGAATTGTTTTTTTACATAGATGAGGAGGAAATGCCATCAATAAGGGACAAGCCAGTGAAAGGTTTGGGTAGGTAGTAAAATGAGGAGTTGAATGATAGTGAACAGATAGAGCAACTTAGGAAGGATGTTGTAGAGGGGATAGGAAGTTGAAGTTATGGTGTTTGCAGTTTGGTTTATTCCCTAAATTGATGTGGCCATTGTCAAAAATATTGAACTGCTAATATCAAAGGTAGGCTTGATGGAATTTGAATTCTAGAATTTGAATTAATCTATCAGGAAAAACGTTCATTGGTGTATTAGTAGTGTGGCATTGTATGGGAAATGTATTATCCAGCTACCAGTAACTAGTCTAACAGAGGCTTTTAACCCTGCAAGACCAGGATATATTTCTACTTGCAAAGAAATATGGTGTTGTAGGAGTACTTATTTGTTTTTGTAAAGTTTTATTGAAATGTTGTAATATTACAACTGTGGTTCTATCAGGTAGCAGCATTTCCTATAGGCCATTTTTACTCACTGTCAGAATAACATGGCAAATGTCTATATACTTCACTAAAACAACTTTGTGTGTGGAGGAGAGTTGCTGCTATTAGGGAGAAAAGATACAGTAGTTAGTAACTTGGTCCTAAAATTAAACTAGAAGGGAGGAAATGGAATCCAAGACAGTACAGGAAGCAGATGCAGCTCTTGGGCAACCAGACATTGTAGGTAAGGTGCAACAAGGCAGGGGGGGCCTAGGGCACAGCTCAGGTAAACCAGTATGGAGTAAAGCAGGTCCCACAGAAAGGAGGAAGCTGGTAGTGGAGCAGGTACGATGACAAGAGGATGAAGTGAGGTGTATAAAGGCTGTGGCCCAGGCTAAGCAGGGACAGTGGAAGAACTAGGAAAGTGTAGTGAAGAGGAAGATTAGCTAGAAGGACCTGTGGAGTATGGAGGGAAAATAAAAAAAAAATCCTAATAGGAGCTACTTTATTTATTATTATTATTATTATTATTATTATTATTATTATTATTATTATTATTATTATTATTATTATTATTATTATTATTATTATTATTATTATTATTATTATTATTATTATTATTATTATTATTATTATTATTATTATTATTATTATTATTATTATTATTATTATTATTATTATTATTATTATTATTATTATTATTATTATTATTATTATTTATTTATTTATTTATTTATTTATTTATTTATCTAACTATGTATTTATTTATGTATGTATTTATGTATTTCCAGATAGCCTACGTGCCTCCCGCAGAGGACTCTGACCGTGAGAGGGTGTTCCATCTGGAGATGGAGGTCTCAGACCCAGAAGGTGCCTCCTCAGACCACTTCTCCTACATGGTTCTGGTCCGGCCCATGAACACTCTGGCACCGGTGGTGACCCACAACACCGGACTCACTCTGTTTGAAGGTCTGCAATATATTGCAATATATCACACTATCGTGATATTACAATATTGTGATGTTAGTATCGTGATCATATTGTATCATGGGTCCTCTGGTGATCCCCCCCCCCTAATGAACCCTTTCACTACCACACTACCAAATGGTTAACCCTTTCACAACCACACTACAGAAGGTTAACCCTTTCAGTACCACACTACAGATGGTTAACCTTCTGTTGTGTGGTAGTGAAAGGGTTAACACCAGGTACTGTTGTCACGTGGTGACTCCAGATATACTCCAGTGAGTCATAGCTTAGGAATTTTGATCTACAGGAATATTTTGCTCATAAGGATCATTTATACAAGAACACTTCAACAAGGATAATTTACAAGAAAGGGGTTAAGGGTTAACTCAATGGACGCCAACAACGATTTAATACGTGTTAGCCCGCCAATCGCTGAACGCCAACCACGTGATCGTTATTTCTTTTATTAGCTATTTCCATTCATAATTCATCCTGCTGTGCTGTGGAAATGTGTGGCACTGTGTCTGAGATCGCAACGGTCCGATACCGCCGCCTAGTGGTATGTGGCCGGTGTTGCACTTACTTTCTGAAGGAAGTATGACTCTGTGCGTAATTGAATGTCTTCTGGGAGGAGTTATCTCGTAACGTGGATCAAGATATACACTCGATCGCATTGAATCGCCTTCGGGACGCCAGAATCATTATGCTTTTGGGGGTTATGGCATGGGCCAAATGGACATACGATCTAGCAGATGGCAATCAAATAATTGGAATATTCTTTTTGCAGTCTCATCGGCCACAGGTAAGAGCAATCTAACGTTAATTTCAGCTTGGTTGTCCATTGTTCTCATAGCCATCGCTCTGATCAAGGTATGCTCTTGTACTAACGAATGCCGTTATTGATTAATTATCAATTAATCATAAACAACCCCCCCCCCTTCATGCATGCATGATGGAACATAATATACCGATCATATGCATTTGAATTTTTTATTGTAGCATGTATAGGGCTGAAATGCCAATGGATTAAGTATAATATGCGTCGCTGCCTATTACTAGCGTTCCAGGAATTATCCTAGACCACTCTAAAACTATACTTATATTCACCACGGTATAAAACGACAATGTATGGATGGAAAATATATTCCTTTTTCACATCTTGAACGATAGATACTCGATGTCAAATGGGCCATAGTATTGCATATAGCTATAATATAGCCCTGCAAACAAGGTGAGCGACTCCAACCGTTTACAGTGCTGGTGTCAGCTGCTAAGGATGAGGCTATTGCGTGGCAGAGAAAGAGTTAAGCTAAGGGCTAGGTTTATAAACAACTGCCCCTGGGGCAGAATGGTGTGAAAATAGGGACTCTAACATATACTGGTGTTGATCAAATAGCTCAACTGCCTCCAGTCATTGGCCAATAATAATTGAACATACTAATAAGTAATTATTGATATTTTACTCAGTTAGTATTTTTTCTGTTAGTATTTCATACATTATTGTGATTGACAAATTTTTAATTTTTTTTTGCTTTAGGCCAATCCAGACCTCTTGGAGGCGGGACCAATCTACGCATCAGCGATGAGGACAACCTGTCAGACGTCAGGATTTGGGTAGCCCAGGGCTTAAAACATGGCCGCCTCACCCTCCATGGACCATCGCCCGGCAACAGCAACAAGAAATACTTCACCGTGTCTGAGCTCGATGCGGGATTGGTTGTTTACGAGCACGACGGCAGCGAGTCGACCAGTGACAACATCCTGTTCACGATGACGGACGGGATCAACAAAATCCACTTCCTGTTCCCCATTACTATCATCCCGTTGGATGACCAGCCGCCTGTCATAAACGTCAATATGGGATTGGTTGTCAGGCGCAAGGAGATGGTGAAGATCACGCCCCTGGTTCTGAGCACAACAGATGTCGACTCTGAGGACTTGAACCTGTGTTTTACACTCGTACCGCCTCTTCCCAAGTTAGGAGTGGTGGTGCTCAGACAGACGGAGAGACCTGTAGACTACAGAGAGACAGACATGCAGACAGGATGGGTGTTCAACCCCACAGACCGTGTTTATGAACACGTGGTGACAGAGTGGACTCAGAGACATCTCGTCACGGGCCACGTCTTCTATCGACACACTGGCCCCCACCTCACCTCCGCCGCAATTGACCAATTACTGTTCACCGTGAGCGACGACAACACGCCTCCCAACCAATCGGGACCGACCGTCTTCCTGGTCAGAATCCACCCGGTCGACGACAGCCCACCCGCTCCCTATCCCGGCGCCACCCTGAACTTAACCGTCAAGGAATACCAACTGACGCCTCTTGGGAAAGCCTGCCTGTATTACACCGACTTAGACACTGATGATCGAGAGTTAAAATACGCCGTCACTTCTCCCCCCACGGATACACACAACCACTCTCCCCTCGGCCACATCGTGCTCACTGACAGCCCTGATGTGGCGATAACTCAGTTCACCCAGTCTCAAGTCAACCACCTGAAGGTCTCGTACAAACCTCCAGACGCAGAGTTGGGTTTGTCCCCTGTATCGGTTCAGTTCACGTACACGGTCACAGACCGGGCAGGGAACTCCGTCGATGGTGTGTTCACGGTCCATCTGCATCCCGTAGATAACAAACCCCCGCGGGTCACCAGTACGGGTCTTCGGGTACACGTTAAGAACACGTACGTGCTCACCAAGGATGTCTTGGATGCGAGGGATGAAGATACGAGGAGGGAGAATATAACGTTCATTGTGACTCGGGTTCCAAAGTTTGGAGTCTTGAAGTGTTTCGGAGTGGATTTGACTGTCGGAAAGACGTTTAGTCCGTTGGATGTCGACAGGGGTGTTGTTGTTTACGTTCACCATGGCAACAAGGACCGCAACAGGTTGGCGTCACCCGTCGATGACATCATTAAAGTCGATGTGAGCGACGGGTTCCACAGGGTTCCAGTGACAATCAGGGTTAATGTTGTCTCTGTTGCCGTAGAAATTCCGCCCATCACTTCAACCCCTCCCCCTCCAGGTGAGATTGACGTCACCCTACAGGTGAACGAGACAGGTGATGCCCACTTTCATTTAAATTTGTCACATGCTGGTGACCTCACAGTTACCTTTCTCATTGACCAACCACCTCGCTTTGGGGTCGTCTGGGTGCGAGGCCAACCGTCTGATAGGCTGACAGCTTATGACATCATCAACAGAGCGGTGACATACGTCCACACTGCCGGTGAGGGCGGGCAGAGGAAGAGAAACGACACTTTCAGCCTCACCGTGATAGATGGGTGGGTGGTTGTCGGGGGAAAAAAAATTCAAAAGGTCAAAGTCCAGATCTCCGTGCTTCCCGTTGACAATATTCCGCCCATCCTCCATTTTGGAACTGAGCTAAGAGTTTTGGAGGGAAATAAGAGCGTCATAACAACAGAGAACATCAGGGTAGAAGATGGTGATACTGAAGTGGACAGTATTCTCTGCACCATCATAATCCAGCCTATATCTGGCTACATAGAAATCACATCTCCAGGCCCCGGGTCTGAGAAATCTAGAGCAGGTGTTCCTGTTTTGGCATTCCTGTTCCGGGAAGTCAGACTTGGGAATGTCGTCTACGTCCAGAGTATCCACAAAGGAACCGAGCCTGTCGAGGATAGGCTGACCCTGCAGTGTTCCGACGGCCACAACCAATCGGATCGCCTCATTTTCCCTATCGTCATCATCCCGGCCAATGACGAGGAACCTCGGGTGTTCTCTCGGGAGTTTGTCGTCGTGGAAGGCATGGGTCTCACCGTCGACGTTCCCATCCTGAACGCCGTCGACCTGGACGTCCCGAACGACCGCTTGGAGTTCACCGTCCTGGTCGCGCCCAAACACGGACGTCTGGTCCAGCACAACGCCGCGGACAGTTCCGTCGCCGTGGTTACCTTCACCCTGGAACAGATCCAGACGGGTTCTTCTAGAATCGTGTACGAACACGATGGGTCAGAGATACGGCGGGATAACTTTACCGTCCGTCTGACCGACGGGAAGTACACGGTTGAAAAAAACATCCTGGTTCTGGTCGTTCCCGTCGACGACGAGACTCCCAGAATGACGGTCAACACGGGGTTAGAGATAGCGACGGGGGAAACTAAGATCATTACCAATAAGATACTCAAAGCAACAGATTTGGACTCTGAAGATCAGGACTTGGTGTACATAGTCAGACACAGTCCTGGACGAGGCTGGTTGCAGAGACTGGATTCAGAGAGAGGGAGGCTGGTGAATTTAACAGTAGGAATGAACTTCACACAAAGACAGATTGACGTGGGTTTGATTAGATACACGCACACAGGTCTTACGTACACACACACACTCCGTGGAGGACAGGTAGACCTGCACCACAGTGGAGGAGGTGGCGGCGATCGTGACCTTATCAAATTTGACGTCACCGACGGTCTCAACTCGCTGATCGACCGGTACTTCTACATCACTCTTCCCGGTGAGGATACGGTGTTCCCCGTGGTGATAAACCGGGACGTGACGTTACCGGAAGGCGGTCGCATCCTCCTCACCACCGACATCATCAGCGTGTCGGACCTCAACAGCCCCGATGAACTTCTGACCTTTCAACTCACCCGCAAACCCGTCCGGGGCCGGCTGGAGTGCACGGACCGGCCCGGCATCGCCGTGACAACGTTCACTCAACTCCAATTGGCCGGAAGTAAAATATTCTACGTGCACACGCCCGATGGAGACGAGGGACAGGCGCGCACGGACGGGTTTGAGTACCGGGTCACGGACGGTAGGAACGCTGTGTCCCGCACGTTCCGGGTGTTGATCGAGGGGGTGGATAACAGGAGGCCGACGGTAAGCGTCGATTGGCTGTCGCTAGGAGGCGGGGAGAGGAAGCTGATTACACCATTCGAGCTGAATGTGGAGGACAAGGACACTCCTGATTGGCTGCTGATTGTCAAGGTAATAAAGGACAAAGGGAAAATTCAACCAAGATTACAAGATTGCAAGATTATAAAATGTCCGAGATTAAACAATACAATACTGTTTAAAAATGATTTTGATTCGCATTTAAGGGAAGAGCCTTAAATGTTATAGATCAATATAACCTAGGTTCTTAAAGGGGCACTTCACCAAAAAACAATGCTGATTACTTTGCACATAATCTCACACACATCCAAAAACTCTAAAAAAATGTGCACCCTTGTGTTAATTACAACTCAATGAAACGATGTAGATGAAAAAATAGCAGCAATACTTTGTTTTATAGGGACAGGCTACTTTATAATCTCTTTGAGCTGTAATTAACACAACACAAGGATTCAACGTCCCAGATGACATCATTGGTGGTTATATTCAAACTCTGTTTAGAGTTTTTGGATGTGTGTGAGATTATGTGCAAAATAAATCAGCGTTGTTTTCAGATGAAGTGGCCCTTTCCCTTTTTTAGCCGAATGAGAAATGTAAGTCTTTCACTCTATAGAACCTAGTCTCATTAAACATACACACTACATGCTAATACTCCTGTCATGTGGGGACCCACACATGGTCCTTAAAGTTCTTCAATCATAGTTTAAGGCACCAGGCTATATATACTGTGTGTTTAATGACTGTACCGCAGGGGTGTAAAAAGTACCCAGAAATGATACTTAAGTGAAAGTATGGGTACTGTCTCAAAATCGTACTCTAGTCAAAGTCAGAGTATCTGGCTAAAAACACACTTGAGTAAAAGTAAAAAAGTTTCTACTTTTAAATGTACGTACTAACTACTGACTGTCTATTCTTCTGATAGCAGGTGTTTAATCAAAGATCCCCGCTTTCTAGTCTTGCACAAGGACCAATCAGCATGGGTATGGGCGGGTTCATTTTCCATTGATGGGGATTTGATTGGCTGTCTTTAAATAAAGTGCGGCCGCAGGATTAATAACGTTTAACGCCAGAGAGACAAATATACTAATTCAAATAGTTGGACCTGCGAGATTTGTACTTTGTACTTTGTAGGTGTGCATTTTAAATGTAAGGAGTAAAACGTACAAGTATACAAACCTAATAATACTTGAATAAAGTACAAATCTCCAAAAACAGTACTTTTGTAACGAAGTACAATTACTCAAGTACTTTACACCCCTGCTGTACAGTGAGACAAACTATAATATTTTTTAAGGTCATTCGTCCCCCAAGATGTGGCCACCTGCTCTACAACGGAACGAGACGACGGGTGAAAACCTTCACTAAAGAGGACCTGATGCGGAACATGCTGACCTACGAACACGATGGCTCGACCGGCGCCACTGAAGACGACTTCCTGTTCGTGGTGACGGACGGGACACACGCCGGGTTTTACGTTTACCCGGAGGTCGCCAGGGAAACGGTCCAACCCCAGAGGTTCCGTATCAGGATCAACATTCCAGAACTGTCCATTCCTACAATAATGGTTAACAAGGTACAGAGACATTCCTTCCTTACATACAATGCTGCTATAATATAATATTATGTGATCTACTGTATGTGTGATCAAGATGTGATTATATGTGTGATCTATGCAGGGCCGCCTCAGGGGGTGTGCGAGCAGTGCGGTCGCACAGGGCCTCGCGGGAAGGGGGGCCTCGCACAAATTATAATTTAATTTTTTTAAATTTTTTTTTCGAGGCCCCCCTTCCCGCAAGGCCCTTTTTCATCACAGACCTAAAATCTAGTTTTGCTTATATGCTTATATATTTCACATTAGACACGTTTGTAGAATGTTCCTGGCTCTGCGGCTCTGCACTATTCTCTATTGGAGCTCTGGGGCTCTGCAGATTGGTTTCAAGAAGGGAGGGGTTACATCATGTGTATGCCGGCGTGCGTCAGCTGCGTTTGACTATTTCGCGCGTGCAGCTTTGGAGGTTATGCTTAGTTATGCCAGCCAAAACGAAGAGGACGGTCATTCGGCAGATGGACTGAAGATGAAAGTTGTTGCATGTTAGACAGTTCAGTCAGGCTAGCCATCCAGGCTAAAGGCAGGGACAGCTAGTTAGCTTTAGCTACGTTATAATATTGAGTGCTAACGTGTGGTTCAGTCGGGATAGCCATGATGATGTCGGCTAGTAGCTAGCTTAGCTAAAGGCTAACTAGCGTTAGCTAACCTAGAGAGAGCGCGTGCAGCATTGTTATGCCAAGATGAAGAGGACGGTCATTCGGCAGATGAACTTCGTCAACTCCACGTGGTTGTCTCCATCCTCTTGGACGTTTGGTGAGTTTTTAATGCACTCTATTCTATTCCCGCCGTGGATATATCTCTCTCTCTCTCTCGGGAGCCAAACGGGCCGGCTAGCTGTTGTAGTAGCTAACGGTGTGTGGCCTGGTGTCAGCACCTGGTGCGAGGGAGGTGAGCTTGGTGTTTCATTATGAGAATATCTCCATGCTCAAGTCGGCTATAGTCCGCGAGGGACTTGTTGCCGGCACCGCTATGGTAAACACCACTCTGTAGTGGGACGTGTATTGCCTTCTTTTTCCCTTCCCTCTTCGGATGAGAAGAGGAAAACACAGCGGCTGTCTGAAGTGTTGGCCTGTATTGCTTTTCTCACGTTGTACAGTTTTTCAGTGGTAGCCGCATAGCTTGCTTCTGCGTTAGCTAATGGTTAGCGATAGCCGGGTTGAGCTAACTGTTAGCCAGTTAGCTGTTTAGCTACGACGTTAGCTGCTCGTTTTCGCTCGGCTGGGAACGTTAGCTTGATGCTATCAGTTAGCCTAGAGTTAGCTGTTAGCTTGTGCTACGACCATTGACATTAGCCGTGAGAATAGCAGGCCCTGGCACTCTGACTACGACATCATCTTTGACAGAAGATGTAGTCGGGCCTGCACCATGACAAGGCTCCGGCCATAGCTTCTTTTTTTCCCGCCAGCGAGAGGCCTTTCGTCAACGTGGAGACCTGTGTTGCGGCCTTTCGCCCTGCGTTCCTTGGTGCAGGTAAGATGTCCATTGGACATTACCCCACTCTTCCTTCCTTCCCCTCCCGAATGTTTTGTTAATAACGATGTTTTTTTCCAGGCAAAACATATGTTACTTCACAACATTTGGAGATACGACATGTGCTGTGTGTGAATTGTCTTGGTAGTTTGTGTAGCTTGGGTAGCGTTGGCCAAAGCTGTGTGTGGCCTGGTGTCAGTACCTGGCTACTCTATTTGCAGTTAGCCTATTTAGCTGATGTCGGCCATTGGCTCCTTGCTACTTTGTTTTCTCTGGTATAGACCCTCTTCTCTTTGGATTTAAGTGTTGATCTTTGTCCTTTTGGATCTATGTATATTCATGTTGCCTTTGTGAAGTTATCTTTTCCTTCTGTTTTGTTCTTCCATTAAAAGTTGAATATCCTTTAGGGGCTCATCTTTGCTTATCTCTCTCATACATGCTCTCTCTCTAACACACACACACACAGACATGCTCTCTCTCTCTAACACACAAACACACATGCTCTCTCTCTCTCTCTCTCTCTCTCTCTTTCTAACACACAGACATGCTCTATATCTCTCTCTAACACACATATACATGCTCTCTCTAACACACACACAAACAGACATGCTCTCTCTCTATCTCTCTCTCTCTGGCCTTGCTCTGGTGGAGGGTCAGGGGCATTGCTGGGTCTGTGCAGCGATAACACTGTATATTGACTGTAGAACGGGAGCTCTCTCTCGCTCTCTCTCTTGCTATATGTTGACTGTATCATGCCCAGCCTCGGGCAGCGCTATTATTTAAGAATAAATTTAAATCTCGTACAGGGCCTCGCATTTCTCCCAGGCGGCCCTGGATCTATGTGTGATCCATGTATGATCTAGATGTGGTCTAAGCGTGGTCTAAGTGTGATCTATGTGTGGTCTACAGTATGTGATCTATATGTGATCTATGTGTGATCTACATGTAATCTATGTGTGATCTAGGTGTGATTATATTTGTGATCTATGTATGATCCATGTATGATCTAGATGTGGTCTATGTGAGATCTATGTGTGGTCTACAGTATGTGATCTATATGTGATCTATGTGTGAACTATATGTGATCTATGTGTGGTCTATGTGTGGTCTATGTGTGATCTATGTGTGATCTATGTGTGGTCTATGTGTGATCTATGTGTGATCTATGTGTGAACTATGTGTGGTCTAAGTGTGATCTAAGTGTGATCTATGTGTGGTCTATGTGTGATCTATGTGTGATCTAAGTGTGATCTATGTGTGGTCTACAGTGTGATCTATGTGTTGTCTATGTGTGATCTATGTGTGGTCTATGTGTGATCTATGTGTGGTCTATGTGTGGTCTACAGTGTGATCTATGTGTGCACTAAGTGTGGTCTAAGTGTGGTCTATGTGTGATCTATGTGTGATCTATGTGTGATCTATGTGTGGTCTATGTGTGGTCTATGTGTGGTCTATGTGTGGTCTATGTGTGATCTATGTGTGGTCTATGTGTGGTCTATGTGTGATCTATGTGTGATCTATGTGTGGTCTATGTGTGCACTAAGTGTGGTCTAAGTGTGGTCTAAGTGTGGTCTATGTGTGGTCTATATGTGATCTATGTGTGGTCTATGTGTGGTCTATGTGTGATCTATGTGTGGTCTATATGTGATCTATGTGTGGTCTATGTGTGCACTAAGTGTGGTCTAAGTGTGGTCTAAGTGTGGTCTATGTGTGGTCTATGTGTGATCTATGTGTGGTCTAAGTGTGGTAAAAGTGTGGTCTATGTGTGGTCTATGTGTGATCTATGTGTGGTCTATGTGTGGTCTATGTGTGATCTATGTGTGGTCTACAGTGTGATCTATGTGTGGTCTATGTGTGGTCTAAGTGTGGTCTATGTGTGGTCTATGTGTGGTCTATGTGTGGTCTATGTGTGGTCTACAGTGTGATCTATGTGTGGTCTACAGTATAATTGTATCCGTTGTATGATATAGTTGATTACTCCTATTGTATTCTATAAAAAAGCCAAGGTAGTGAAATATTCTCTCCTCTCCTCTCCTCTCCTCTCCTCTCCTCTCCTCTCCTCTCCTCTCCTCTCCTCTCCTCTCCTCTCCTCTCCTCTCCCCTCCCCTCCCCTCCCCTCCTCTCCTCTCCTCTCTCCACTCCTCTCCTCTCCTCTCCTCTCCTCTCCTCTCCTCTCCTCTCCTCTCCTCTCTCTCCTCTCCTCTCTCTTCTCCTCTCTCCTCTCCTCTCCTTTCCCTCTCCCTCTCCCTCTCCCTCTCCCTCTCCCTCTCCCTCTCCCTCTCCTCTCCTCTCCCTCTCCTCTTCTAATCCAAGGTGGTGACATCGCTCAGGGTTCTGAGTCCTAGTCAGACTGGGGTGGTTCTGACCAGTAAGGTTCTGAGGGCCGAGGTCCAGGGGAACCAGGGGACTGGGTGGAGAGCCAAGCCCAGGGGGAGTGTGAGGTTCTGGGTGCACCAGCAGCCCAGGTGGGGGGTCCTGGTCAACTCGTCCCTGGGGAACCACAGCATCAACTCCTTCTGTCAGGGTGAGAAACACATACAGGCAGGAAGACATGGAGACATTCTTTATTCTGACTGACTCTAGCTCTTGACACAAGGACTAACACTTGATAGTCTTGCATAACCATTACCTCTCTCCACACTACGTTAGCGCTGTGCCAGCACCGGAGAGAGGTTTGCCAGAACCTATTATCATTCTACTGTAGGGGGAAAAAACACTCAGGCTTGTTTGTATTTCTTTAAACCAATCACAATCATCCTGGGCGGCGCTAAGCAGCGATGGTGCCCTTGCAAAATAGTGTCACAGATAGCGGAAGGGGAGGATAATTCTGACTGAAATAGTCGGTCAATGGCAACTTATACCCACAGTATCATGGCACAGATCAAAACAACAGACAGTGTTTTTATTTTATTTGAATTCTTTTTACATTCATGTTGCTGTAAAAGGTTTGTTTACGTTGGTAATGTTTGTAAAACAGATCTATATTCTGATTTATAATGTGTTAAGAAAGTTCCAAAAAGCTTCTTTTCATCTTTCAAAATCTAAATCTATGTAATATATGTAAATTGATATGGTCCAAAGAAATCACAGAATGAGGCTTTTATCTATACTTTAACAATGATGTAGTTCCTCATCAGTTCCCATGGTGGTTATTGTGCCCCATAAGATAAAGTGTGATGGATATATATCTCTCTATTTCAGACGACATTGAGCAGATGAGGATCTGTTATATTCTGAACCAAGGAGTCAACTCTACTGATGATGTGTTCTACTTCACCATACAAAACAACGGTAAGCTACGGTACATATCTGGTCATATCTGGTCATATCTGATTACATCTGGTCATATCTGATTACATCTGGTTATATCTAGACAATAACCAGGTTGACTGGATATAATCAGATATGACCAGATATGACCAGATGTGACAAGATATAGCCAGGCATGACAAGATATGACCGGATATGACAGATATGACCGGATATGACCGGATATGATCATCTTGTCATATCTAGTCATATCTGGTTATATCTGGTTATATATCTGGGTATAGGCCCCCACTCTGCAGGTGTTTAAATCACACCTTAAAACATATTTATTTTCTTTGTTTTTTGGTTTTGACACAGCTTGAGAGACCTGCCTTTTTATGTGACATATTGTATGCTTTATTGTGTTGCTTTTTATCTCTGTGTAAATAATTGTTGTGTGACTTGTACAGCCCTTTTGTCAACTTTGCTTTGCTTATATCTGGTCATATCCTCATGCCAAGGGAGGTCTCGTGAAAATTCACATGATAATAAGTAAACATTTACTGGTAGCTATGTATATTATAGCTATGTACTGTACTCAGTACGTATGCAATGCCAATACATAATAATATATATGTAACGGTTGTGATATCGTCTGTCGTATATTTCTAAATGAAAACATGAACATAGCCAACTGAAATGTACAAGGTAATGATTAGAAAGACAAAATGCTGATTGATAGAAGGGCCATTTAGATATCCCCTTGTGAGTTATTTCTGTGACCCTAGGCTTGAGAGGGAGATAGGGCAAAAGACTGTTTATGACGTTAATGCACATTCCACTGGTTGGTTAGCAGCTGTGGTTTAGGCCACCTCCAACTGACAAGAGAGGAGATCATTATCTTTGAAGGAAGGAACTAAAACAAAACGGAAATAACAGTTGAGATACACGGCAGCTGCTGACGAAGACCCAGAGGTCAGAAAGGTGACACAGACTATTTGGAAATCTCCCCTTACACAGTAGAATGCCACCAGTTACATCGTTTGTTAATTAATGTTAATACTGAACAAAATACTTAGTGATCAAAATAGAGCTACAACCTAGATTACAGATTACTTTAGAATAGGAAAAACAAACAGTAAGATAAATAGTTCAATCAAATAAAGTAAAAAGTGGACCCAACTAAAGACAAGACAGTGAGTCACTGGCTAGACAATAAAGAATTATCTTAGTATTCTAAAATGCAATTACAGAATGGTAAAGAGTTTGTAGATGGAAATAGCTCATGTTTTATTATCTATGCATCAAGAGCCAGTCTGTCTCCCCATAGACTATGAAAACTGTTGTCACAAGAAGCATGAAGAGATGGCACGCATTAAACTAATCAATGATTAAACAGCCCGGCAAGATTCTATGGTGAAACGGTTGTGTCAGCAGAATAAGTGTAACATGTTGAGACAAGCCAGCTACAAGGAATATGGCCAAATAAGGAAAGGCAGATTATAGACGTGAATAGGCAGGCAGGGACGCTCTCTCTCTCCCCCTCCCCCTCTCTCTCTCTCTCTCTCTCTCTCTCTCTCTCTCTCTCTCTCTCTCTCTCTCCCCCTGATAAAAAGGGCTGATGGACACACACAAAAAAGAAGACACACACACCAGAAAGGACCTGGAGAGACACACCGAACTCGAGAGCCGAGCCTGAGACACAGCGAGAAGGATCCTGAGAGCATGGAGACACAGAGCCATGGACACAGACGATGACAGAGATCGCATCGCAGCTGGAGCGCTGAAAACCTCCACCGACAGAGGGAGACTCGCCAAGCCGGCTACTGAAGAGCCGATGACACAGAGAGCCATTTGAGACCAGATGACCGAGCCGAGGTTCATAGCAGACTCCGCCGATACGAAATCGAGCGCTCCCTGCCTGATCGGCGAGGAGACCAGGTTGCCTTGACAACCAGACCAGCGAACCACGAGAGAGAAGGC
>NC_140165.1:79767355-79792355 GCF_963971535.1 Notolepis coatsorum
AGACCATAATACTAAAGGCCTCAAGTCAACTATCTCTCGTGGAGCAATAATGTTGTGTAGTATTATCAGTTGTACGATATTACAAACGGATGTTCAAAGATAACTAGGCTTCCCTGTACAAACTAAATGTCCAATGAATAACACTAACGCCTTACCTCTCACAGCTGTGGGAATCAGTGACATCACCACAGAGCGTGGACGGGACTACCAGGCCACGCCCCCGCGGCAGGTGCAGTTTAACCCTGGCCAATCGCGATCTGTCTGGAGACTGCGTATCCATGGCGACCGGGTGTACGAGGGTTCTGAGAGCTTCCGGGTGGTTCTGTCGGACCCGGTCATGACACTCCTGGAAACGCCCAGCTCTGTCACAGTGGAGGTAGTCGACCCTGATGATGGTGAGAAACCATCAGTTTGTACGTCTCCACCCCCCCTCTCTCTATCCCAGATCTCTCTCTCTCTCAATCCCACATCACCTCTCTCTCTCTCTCTCTCCTGTAGAGTGTGTGGTGTTCCTCTCCCAGCCAGAGGTGGCGGTAGAGGAGGATATAGGAGAGGTGTTCATACCAGTCAGGAGGAAAGGTGACCTCAGCAGTGACCTCATGGTGACCTGCTACACTGTCTCAGGTACGTAAGGCTTAAAGATCCCCTCCACTCAAAAACATGTGAAAAACCCACATTAAATCAGAGTCCAAAAAATTAATCTGAACACTGGAGGTCAAACAGCGAGGCCATCATGGGCACCCTTCATGTCCAAACACATCCAGCATCTTTTCAGCAGTCGTATGCTGCGCTCGGCAGTGGAGTGAGTGCGTGCGTGGCTCTCATTGAGTGGGCATATCCGCAATCTCCTAATAAAACAAGTCAAATCACTCCACCGCCAAAGTACAATTAGAAGAGCAAGACAAATTATCTCTGACCCCACTCACCTGTAATGTTTCTTTCTAGCAATGAAGAAACTGGGGTTCTTTCAATATCATTTTATTTAGGTACTGGTAGCAAGTAGGTAGCATACAGGTCAGCATCAAACAGGTGTCTCATTAGCTTCTGTTTGCGAAGACGCTCTCTGATTGGCTAGGCCAAGTACAGCGAAGAAGAAAAGACCCTCTCTGACTGGTTTAGCTCCAAAAGGTCTCTTCCGCCTTGTACATATATTCTCTGCTTCGAAGTGGTTATGCTTAGGCATTCTTTCGAAGTGGTTATGCTTAGGCCCTCTTTCGAAGTGGTTATGCTTAGGCCCTCTTTCGACGTGGTTATGCTTAGAGGGTTAGGGTTAGCCAATCGGAGAGCGTATTTTTCTTCTTCGCTGCAATCAAAGAGCGTCTTCGCTCACAGAGGCTACGGAAAAAAATCATGCTGTTTGGGGTGTGGCCCATGTAGCCTGGTAGATGGGGCCATCTAGTGGTTAGTATAAATCACATCACATATATCACAACATCCCCATTTCTTTAGATGCTAACCATACAACAATAAATGTAAACATTTCTGTTGACTCAAAACACAGTCACCTTTTATTTTTTTTTCTACTGTTGCTATTTCCAAATATAATAATTTTTTATATTTGTTTTACATGCATACCACAAATTAACGTCATATATATCATGCTTTATAATAATTTTCCCTTTTTTTTTTTTTTTTTTTTTTTTTTTTAATGCAAAAGGATACAGCTCTGTGCTGTTCTTTACAAATACTGAAGTCTGTCAGGTGGTTTAGACTGACGTGTAGATCTTCTCAGTACTGGTGTTGAAGGTGTCTGGTCAGCTGGTGGTGGCAAGTTTGTCAGCCCAGCTGTCGGTGGTGCTGCTGTTGTGCAAACTTCGTCATCAGCTGTTGACTGTTCTTCAAGTGTCTCTGGTGTTTTTAACAAGCTTCGTCGATTCCTTCTTAGGACTTGACCCTCTTCTGTTCTGATGGTGTAGGATCTAGGACCCACTTCCTCCAGAACTGTGGCTTTCTTGTTCCAGTATTTAGAATCTTGAAGTCTCACTGTGTCACGCTGTGACAGTGGTACTAAACTTTTTGACACTTTGTCATAGTTTGATTTCTGTCTGTTTTGCAGACACTTTTGTTTCTGTCTCACGATGTTATTCTTCTTCTGTTTTGCAGTGTAAGAAAGTGTGGTTCGCAGCCTCCGTCCCATCAGAAGCTCAGCAGGAGACAGTCCATGTTCTAGTGGTGATGCTCTGTAACTCAGTAGAGCTAGATATGAATCAGAACCACTCTCTTTTGCTTTCTTGAGCAGCTTTTTTACTATGTCCACACCTTTTTCTGCTTTACCATTGGATTGGGCATACACAGGGGACTTGAGGTTACATGCTGGAAATCATATTATTCTGCAATATTTCTGGAAGTCTTTACAGTTGTAAGCTGGTCCGTTGTCAGAAACGAGAACCTGGCAAATTCCATGTCTCGCAAAGATAGATTTCATATGTGTAATCACACAAGTAGCTGTCATGCTGGAAAGCAGTGCTATCTCTGGATAGTTAGAAAAATAGTCTATGACCAGTAGATAATTCTTTCCATCCAGGTGGAACAAGTCAGTTCCCACTTTCTGCCAAGGCACATTACAGTAGGTAGGTCTGCAGTTACAGTACCATGGGCTCTTTCTGCTGCTTTGTATGGTGTTTCAGACAGGTTTCACAGCTCGAGACCATCTTGTCAATGTCTGTGTTGATGCCTGGCCAATATATTTCTGTTCTGGCTCTTCTCTTACATTTTTCCATTCCGAGGTGCCCCTTGTGAAGTCTCTTCAACATCTCTTGTCTCAGTGACTGAGGAATGACAATTGTGTTCTTTCTGAGTAACAGTCCATTTATCACACTCGGCTCTGCTCGGATGTTGTAATATTGTTGACAGTCTCCTTTAGGCCAGCTCTCTTTCAGATTAGTCATGACCCTCTGTAGTATTGGGTCCTTTTCTGTTTCTGCTGAAATCTGCTTAGATTTTCTGTCTGACACAGGTAGTGATTTTGCAATCAAGTTCACATGTAATTCAACATCAATCTCTGTAGAGCTCACTGGTGTGTGTCAGCTCGAAATCATATCGTTGCAGCTTCATCATCAGTCTTTGTATGCGTGGTGACATCTCACAGGTTTTTCTTTATGATGGAGATCAACGGCTTGTGGTCTGTCTCTGCCACAAATCTTGGTAGGCCATACACGTAACTGTGGAATTTTTCAAATCCATACACTAGTCCTAAGCACTCCTTTTCTATTTGTGCATAGCGACATTCAGTTACTGTCATCGTTCTTGACGCATAGGCAACTGGCCTCCAATCCTCTCCATCAGCTTGTAGCAGCACTGCTCCAATTCCATTTTTGGATGAGTCAGTGGAAATCTTTATCCTTTTGGATGGGTCAAAAAATCTCAATACTGGTTCTGTTGTGAGCATGGTTTTCAGTGTTGTCCACTCCTCTTCATGACTGTCAGTCCACTTGAAGTCACACTTATGGTTGTCACATAGCAATGTCACAAGACAATATAGAATAAGCTGGAACGGGCTGTATGTGAAAACCAGCCCGTCCCAGTAGTGCTTTTAAAGCACCGGTCCCAGGCAGGTAAAGAAAATAACACAAGGCGTTGTTCCAAATAGTAAATGATATTTATTATAGCGGGGATTTAAACCCACTGTTCCCAAAAGGGAAATAATATTTATTATTGTGGGGATTGAAACCCACAGCACAAACACAAAGGGGAAAGGGTAATTGGAGAACAAACAAAGTGAGGTTGGAGAATACTAAATATATATATATATAATACCATATGATATAAGATATAGTATAATTCCGATAGATATATATATATACAGATACTTACTTCCACGCAGGAAGGCAAATGGCTCTAAGGCCCACAACACAATACCTATATATCTGGCTACTGGTAAGTCCACACACAGTGGCCAACATAAGCACAAGGTAATCCACACACAGTGGTCAATCAATGGCAACCTCACGAAACTCTATCAGTGTCAACTGACAGAGTGAGGCGCGCGATGTTGTGTCATCTCCACTCTATTAACCACCCATCTCCTCTGCCTGCTCCAAGGTGCACCAATCAGATGCAACCAATCCAATCAGGGGGAGATGAGTGGCATCTGTGAATAGAAACAGAAATTAGGAGATGACACGACACCACACATAACAGACAACACAAATAATATATTACCCTGATGTTACATGGTGTTAAAATATATGGCAATAATGATAATGAACAACCCACGTACGTGACACCTCCCCCCATAGAAGCGAACCCACCGGGTGAACAAAACATTATTACCTATACAACCAACATCAGAGCAGTACCCCAAAACCTACCCTCTGGATAAGGCATCGGCCACAACATTGTCCACCCCCTTTTTGTGACGGATGACAATGTTGTAGCCCTGCACCAACAGGGCCCAACGCATCAACCGCTGGTTATGGTTATACATGTGCGCCAAAAACACCAGGGGATTGTGGTCCGTGTGGACCAACACTGGGATAGCGCTGGAGCCCACGTACACCTCGAAGTGCTGGAGAGCGAGGAGCATCGCCAGCGTCTCCTTCTCGATGGTCGAGTAGTTCAACTGATGCAGCTTGAACTTCACAGAGAAGTAGCAAACCGGATGATGCACCTCGCCCTCTCCCGCCTGCAACAGCACAGCTCCAGCCCCAGCAGCACTCGCGTCGACCTCCAGCTGAAAGGGTAACGCAAAGTCAGGGGCTGCCAGAACAGGAGCACTGCAGAGGAGAGACTTAGCAGCCTCGAAGGCGCTCTGACACTCCCCGGACCACACATAAGGTACTATAGGACTACATAAAGAAGTGAGGGAAGCCACCACCACAGAAAAATTCTTACAAAAACACCGGTAATACCCTGCCATCCCCAGAAAACGCCGTAGCTCGCGTCTCGTGGAAGGAGCCGGATACGCCAGGATCGCTGTCACCTTAGCGTCCACCGGGCGAACCTGTCCGTGACCCACCTGCTTCCCCAAGTACGTCACCGTGGCTTTCCCAAACTCACACTTGGCGAGGTTCAGAGTCAACGAAGCCTCCGCCAAGCGTGCAAAAACCACCTGCAATTTGTCAATGTGCTCCCCCCAAGTGTCCGAGTACACCACCACATCGTCCAAATAGACGTTACACTTAGACACTCCCCCCAACACCATGTGCATCAACCGTTGGAACGTGGCCGGTGCGTTCCTCATTCCGAAGGCCATGACGGTGTACTGCAAAAAACAGTCTGGTGTAACGAACGCCGAAATATCAGATGCTCGCTCCGTCAGGGGAACCTGCCAGTACCCTTTCAAGAGATCGAGCTTCGTAATAAATACAGCGGGACCAATACTGTCAATGCAGTCATCCATTCTGGGCAACGGGAACGAGTCAGGCACAGTTACCGCGTTCACCTTCCTGTAATCAGTGCAAAACCGGGGAGACCCATCAGCCTTAGGAGCTAAAAGGCAAGGAGAGCTCCAGGGACTACGGCTATCCTTAGCCATCCCATGTTCCAACAGATACTCAGCCTCCTTCCTCATTACCTCTCTCTTCGCCACCGGACACCGATACGCGTGTTGTTTAATGGGGGTCGCACCACCCACATCAATATCATGCTCCAGGACGGTCGTTCTGGAAGGCACATCAGACAACAACACAGGGTAGGATAACAACAGTTGACGTACATCATCACTCTGTGACTCAGGCAGATACAACAGATGGGCAGTGACCTCACTCATGAACTCTGAGTTAGTCAAACGCCCCGTCTGCTGACCCTCGGACAACGCCTTCAAATTGTCGTCCGGCAGGGGATTAACACACGTTAACAAAACAGCTGGCACAGCTCCTGGGCTGCCAGACTGCACCTCCTGCTCACTCTCACCAGCACGGGTGAGATACTTCTTCAACATGTTAATGTGACACAACCGTGTCTTCCTGCGCCTCTCGGGCGTACATATAACATAATTGGTGTCTGATACTTTCCTCTCCACCTTATAGGGCCCTGCAAACTGGGCAGAGAGAGCTGACCCAGGCATGGGCAGCAAAACCAGCACTTCATCGCCAGCCTTGAACTGCCGCCCCACCGCCTTCTTGTCAAACCTCACCTTCATCTCCCCCTGAGCAGAGGCGAGGGCCTCCCTAGCCAGCGAGGACGCACAGCGGAGGCGCTCCTTGACCCGGGAGACAAAATCAAACACAGTCGATTTAGGAGAAGACCCAGACAACATCTTCTCTTTGAGCAGTTTCAATGGACCACGCACACTGTGACCAAACACTAACTCTGCTGGGCTAAACCCAAGTGACTCCTGTTTAGCATCCCGAATAGCAAACAGTACAAATGGCACACCCTCGTCCCAACCACAACCCGTATCAACACAGTACTTCTTCAGCATCGCCTTCAGCGTCTGGTGCCAGCGCTCCAGCGCCCCCTGCGATTCAGGATGGTACGCGCTCGACACCGTGTGACTGATACCCAAAGCCTGTAATGATTGATTAAAGGTCTTAGACATGAAATTCGAGCCTTGATCACTTTGCACGGTTTTTGGTAGCCCGTAAGTCGAAAAAAACCTGTTTAATGCCTTGGTAATGGCTGGGGCAGTAATCTTCCTCAGAGGTATCGCCTCTGGGAAATGGGTGGCAAGACACATGATAGTCAACATGTATTGGTGACCTGCCTTTGTCTTAGGCAGGGGGCCAACACAGTCAATGATCACATGTTCAAAAGGTTCCCCTATCGCCGGAATGGGGTGCAAGGGTGCTAAAGGAACCCCCTGATTTGGCTTACCCACAATTTGACATGTACTACAAGTACTACAAAATTTTACCACATCGGCCTTCAGACCGGGCCAAAAGAAATGTTGCAGTATTCTGTCATAAGTCTTTGAAATACCCAAATGACCAGACCAAATATGTTCATGAGCCAACATCAAAACGTGAAGTCTACACTCCACTGATAATACAACCTGGTGCACTACATTCCATGCATCCCCACACTCTAAGCCTGTCACACCTGGCCTAGCTACCCAAGTTCGCATCAACACCCCTTCCTCCATTAAGAAGGTGTGTTTCCTACTATCAGTAGTGCTGGCTACTGCCGCAAAACAACTTGTTAGGGAGGAATCATTTTTCTGAGCGTCAATCAACGCTAGAGGCAACAGCACGTCGGAAAACTTGGGATTTACCAGTTTCCCCTGAACGCTACTCACACTAGACGTCCACCTGTCCTCAGCGAGCGCCTCGCCACAGATGGAGTCACGCAGCGTCACCGCCTGCCCTCGTTTCGCCTGAGCCCTAGTCACAGCACAGACAGGAAAAACATTAGGGTGACTTTTGACCAATGCATCGCACAAAAACTCAGACACTGGGGTATCCACCATCTCCAGGGATGGAATCACCTTCCCCCCAGCTATATCATTTCCCATGATAAAATCAACTCCGGCCATCGGAAAAGAGGCACGAACCGCCACGGGAAAACAACCTGTGACCAGTTTTGATGTCACATGTATCATATGTAACGGAGCGGGTATGTAACCCATTTCTATCCCGCGCACAATAGCACTTGAGTTACAAGACGACTCCTCATTTAACGGCAATACATCCGCCAGCATAAAGGACTGTGAACCACCTGTATCACGAAGGATCCTCACCTCGCGCTGGTCACAGACTTTACCCGACAGTGACACAAAACCAGTAGACATAAAAGGATCAAAACAACTGTCTGGTTTCTCCCGCTCTGGGCGTGAGACAGTGCTAATCAACCCCACCCCCTTTGGTTTCTGAGCTGGCCTTTTATTATCTTGTCGATCGCGCACAAATGCATAACAGTCCGCCACCAAATGACCTGGCTTCTTACAATAATTACAATGTCTCTTTTCAGACGGAGGCGAGCGTGGCCGATACGCACGCTCGCCACTTCCCCGAAATGGTAATTCCCGAGAGGGAAACGCACCGTTTTTAACACACACAGTATCGTTACGCACCGAAGCATGTTTGTGCGTCAACGCCAATTCATCCGCCAAAACAGCAGCGTCTTGGAGAGTAGACACTTTCTGTTCATTCAGATACAGTTCGGTTCGTTCGGGCATACAGAGTTTAAATTGTTCCATGAGTACTAACTCGCTCATGGCTGCAAGATCCTGCACCTTACTCGCCGCGCACCATCGTTCAAAAAGATTCCTCTGTTCATGGGAGAAATCAGTATTTGTTTGAGAAGGGGATTTTCTGAGCGAGCGAAAACACTGTCTATATGCTTCGGGAACCAACTCATACACACGTAAAACAGCATTCTTCACCCGCTCATAATTTTGACTGTCAGCCATAGTTAACGACGCAACCGCCGCACTGGCTCTGCCAGTGAGCCTGGTCTGAAGTAAAATTACCCACATATCCTCCGGCCAATGCAGAGCCTGTGCAATACGCTCAAAAGCAGAAAAATAAGCCTCTACTTCTGATTCTCGGAACATGGGTACCAGATTAACGTGCTGGCTGATATTGAAGTGAGCCGGGGAAACCCCAGCAGGAGAGGAGGTAGCACTACTACCACCAGCTTCCAACCGCATTCTCTCTATTGTCAGTTGAAGTTCCCTGTCTTTTTCCTCCTTTCTCTCCAGCCCGGCTCTCTCCTCCATCTCCTTCCTCTCCAGTCTGTCCCTCTCCTCCTTTCTCTCCTCTCTATCCCTCTCTTCCCTGTCTCTCTCCTCCCTGCGCAAAACTGCTCTCTCCTCCATCTGGAGACGGGCAAAACGCAGGCTAGAGCGCGTATGGCCAGAAGAGGTGGATTCTTTATCTGAATCCCCCGCGCCCTCACTTTCAACTCTGGGCGTACTACCATTCTTCCTAATAGCACCACCCTCTGGGTCAAGATCACGCAAGGGAGATTTATCGCCAGTGTGTTTAACCCCCTGGTCTTCTAACAGTGAGTCACTATGACTCACTACTCCCCGAGCCGTGCTAAACACCTGTTGCTCTACCAACTCCGCTATTACAGCCGCTTTCATATCAGCCTTGGACTGGGAACTTTGCACAGTGATATTATAATGCTTAGCAATAAGGCATAATTTCCTCCTTAATGCAACCTTCCACCTGATCCTCTGTTGGATCCGCCACGAAGACTTCAAAAACAAACGCTGACGCCGCCATAATATGTCGTTCTGCGTGCCTTCGATACACCAAAAAAAATATATCTATATAACGTCCTCACTTAGTTAACCATGACCGTGCGCAATAATAATAGACACATTCTGCTTTTATACCTCTTAACCAAAACAATCAAACTGACCACATCTACCAAATGAAAACAATAACAAATGTTCCTAACCACTCAATTAGGAGTCACCTGTGTCACTCTAGCCTATCCCAGCTAAACTACTCCACTACCTGGATGAAAGGCTACAAATATCTTCAGTCGCTTACCGATTTCATTGCGCACTCCACCGGAATCACGACTCGTGCCCCCCACCCTCTAGCCAAGCAGGTGACCCCCCCAGTTACCTATGTGGTAGAAAAAAGAGATCTGGTTAAGAGCATACACGAATGGTTAATTATTATATAAAACACAGCATGGATACATAAATACTAATAAACAACAACGCCACTTTACCTGATACCATCAGCCCCTATGTCAAACGTACACAGCAGACCGGCATTGAGCCCCCCATGTCACAAGGACATGAAAGACCGGAAATGAGCCCCCATGTCACATAGCAATGTCACAAGACAATATAGAATAAGCTGGAACGGGCTGTATGTGAAAACCAGCCCGTCCCAGTAGTGCTTTTAAAGCACCGGTCCCAGGCAGGTAAAGAAAATAACACAAGGCGTTGTTCCAAATAGTAAATGATATTTATTATAGCGGGGATTTAAACCCACTGTTCCCAAAAGGGAAATAATATTTATTATTGTGGGGATTGAAACCCACAGCACAAACACAAAGGGGAAAGGGTAATTGGAGAACAAACAAAGTGAGGTTGGAGAATACTAAATATATATATATATAATACCATATGATATAAGATATAGTATAATTCCGATAGATATATATATATACAGATACTTACTTCCACGCAGGAAGGCAAATGGCTCTAAGGCCCACAACACAATACCTATATATCTGGCTACTGGTAAGTCCACACACAGTGGCCAACATAAGCACAAGGTAATCCACATACAGTGGTCAATCAATGGCAACCTCACGAAACTCTATCAGTGTCAACTGACAGAGTGAGGCGCGCGATGTTGTGTCATCTCCACTCTATTAACCACCCATCTCCTCTGCCTGCTCCAAGGTGCACCAATCAGATGCAACCAATCCAATCAGGGGGAGATGAGTGGCATCTGTGAATAGAAACAGAAATTAGGAGATGACACGACACCACACATAACAGACAACACAAATAATATATTACCCTGATGTTACATGGTGTTAAAATATATGGCAATAATGATAATGAACAACCCACGTACGTGACAATGGTGTAACAGCTGCCTGAGGTGCACTGTCTTGGTTGATAAAGTTGGTATGAACTTTCCAATGAAATTGATCATTCCCATCATTCTCAACACACCTTGCTTATCTTCAGGTCTCGGCATCTCCACTATGGCTTTCACCTTGCGGATGTCAGGCTCGATACCTGCACTCGAAAGCTTGTCTCCCAGATAGGTGATTTCTCCCACACCAAACTGGCATTTTGCTCTGTTGAGCTTTAATCCATGCTTTTTGATGTTTTGCAACACTTTGATGCGTCTCTCATTGTGCTGCTCCAGTGTGGATCCCCACACCACTACATCATCCACATACACCCGTGCTCCCTCTAAACCTTCCAGTATGTGCTCCATAGTTCTGTGGAACACTTCAGGAGCAGAGCATATTCCAAAAGGCATCCTCTGGAACGAGTAAACGGTGTATTGAATGCACAGTACTTTGTGCTGTCTTCATGCAGTTTGATCTGCCAAAAGCCCTGTGAAGCATCCAATTTACTGAAGTACTTTGCACCGGCCATTTCACTCGTTATTTCCTCTCTTGTTGGAATCTGATAATGCTCTCTTTTAATGTTTGCATTTAGGTCTTTTGGATCCATGCACAGACGTATATCACCATTTGGCTTCTTGGCACACACCATTGAATTCACCCACTCAGTGGGCTCCTCCACTCTCTTTATAACTCCCAGTGACATCATTTGGTCGAGCTCTTGCTTCACCTTTTCTCTGAGCGGTGCTAGAACCCACCTGGGAGCATGTATGACTGGCTGTGCATCCTCTTTTAGTTGGATCGTGTAGGTGTATGGTAAGACACCAAACCCTCGGAATACATCTGTATACTGATCCACTATTGTCTCTACGTTGTTCTGTGCATTTGTTTTGATGCTATACATCCTCTTGACTAGACCCAATTGTTCACATGCCTCATCTCCCAACAGTGAGTCATGTCCATCTGGAACTACTACAAACATGAGGTGATGCTCTTTGCCTTTGTCGTCTCTTCTATTGGACTTGTCTCGTGAAGTATAGTATTATCTTAACAGTTCAGTACTCTGCTGTTGTTCTGATCTAAGTTGCTGTTTACGTTACCCATAGGAGAACAGTACAGTGATGGATGAATCATCAGGCAGAATCCAGAGCTCTCATCTAAAGTTGTTGCATTTATTGCACATAAAACACAATGTATTCCTATATTAAAAGGTTGAAATCCAACAAAACTCAAGCATGAGTCTTTGTTGAAAAGAGTCTATATCCAAATCAATGATGTTCAGAACAGCGTTGAATCTATCTAACTGACTCGAGTTATTTGTTCTCTAGAAACCAGGACGTTTTCAATGTCCTTTGTTGTTGTTTTTCCCGTTGCTATGGTGATGAGTTTTCTCCGTCTGTTCTTGTTGGCCGTCCTGCCGCTGGGGGTGGTGTCTGTTCTGTGTCTCGTGTGTTTCCAACACTCCCCTTTTATCAATGAGTTGAAACCCCTTAGTGTGAGGTCATCAGTGACATCACACATATGGTCTCAACCAATTACAAGCTGTCACAGTTTGAATCTCAAAGGGGGTTGGACTTTGTCCAACTACTCAGTTTTTTCATTGTTTCAAATCAGAGTAATAGAATTTGTCAACATTAGGCTTAATACTTTTGGTATTAAGCCTCAAGATATTTATGGTTGAATTCTGATTAATTCCCTAAACACATACATTTTATTCTTGACTCAAAAGCGATTTCAGATGAGAGTCACTCTCTTGCCATCAAGCCCAGTTTTATAGTGTTCTAATTATTTCTTTTAGCTTAAGTTAATATCTATATTAACAGTTATACTTAGTATCTTAATTATTACAGATTAGATTCCGAATTGACTTGATTTGTACAACTCAATGATCCTCTTCCTAAATACAACATGTTTCATATCCTTACGTTCAGCAGCCTTTGTACAATATAACAGTAATATTTGCAGTTTAATTCAAAGCTTCATTATGGATATAACCATACTTTAGTTACTGAAATAGTATACTTAAACTCCTCCTCAGACTTCTGTCTTCTAAGTGTGTGTCACAGAAGACTCCAGCGAGATAAGAGTCATGTGACCCATTGTCTTAAGCTCTTCCTTGGCCTGGCAGCTATGCTCAGGTTTCCTGTTGTAAATAGAATTATCTGACCACTCACTCTATATGTAAATCGAGACACACTCTCTAGGGCAACTGGAGTCCCACTATTGTTCCAGCTGTGTGTCCAACTACACTATGTAAATCGACCTCTGTTGTGAGCACAATGTCAATCAATCTCTGTAGACACACACTATGAACTAAGTTACCTTAGTCAAATCCAGGTCATCAATATTTTTGATTGCCAACCTACTAATCACTACTTGTTACAGTCTAAAGTGTAAAGCATTACTTTTGTACATAGTAATCTTTAGGGACATTTCTCAACACATTTTATGAGCTATAATATATCATAATATACGACACCTTTAACTCTCACCTTCAGTCTGCATATTCCTCTTGTGGGGATGGGCTGTCCAGTGTCCATTGTAGGCCTTGAGTGGAATGGGATTAGGACGAATGTGGGGCGTCACCTTCATGTTTCTGATGTGAAGTTAATTTATCATGTTAGCCTTTGCTCCTGTATCCAGTTTGAAAGCAATTATAGCTCCATTTATATGCAATGGCTCGGCCCACTTGTCCTGCTCCACTCTATTCACACTTGTCTGTTTGTCCTCATCCTGTGTCACCATGCCCACAAAGAAGGAATCACTGGTCATTTTCCTCTACTGTGTGTACACGTTCACCTCTGCCTTGTTTCCCCTTGGCAAAGCATTGCTTGGAAACGTGATTTTGTCCTTGACACTTATGGCAAATTTTTCCATATGCTGGGCATTGTCTTGGTGCATGACGAGTATCTTTTACATTGAAAAGTCTCTGATTTCTTTTGTTGATTGTATTGCCTCTCTCCTTTGTTGTAAGTCTTCCTCGAGACCATAGCGACTGCTGCTCCATCTTTAGCGTCTCCCGCAAATGTTCTGGCATGCTGCATTGCTAATTCACTTGCATGACATATTTTCACAGCAGATTCAAGGGTTAGCTCTGTCTCCCGCAGTAACCTCTCCCTCAGTTTTGAATCTTGTATGCCAAACACAAGCTGATCACGGATCATAGAATCATGCACATCTCTAAAGTTACACGTTCTAGCTTTTAGCTTTAAGTCCGTTAGAAACACATCAAAACTTTCAGCAGGCTGTTGCATTCTCGAGCTAAACACATACCGTTCAAAGGTTTCATTCTTCTTTGGTGAACAGTGTTCATCAAACTTCTTGACAACCTTGTCAAACTTGTCTTTGTCTTCTGCGTTGGTGAACACAAACGTGTTGTATACTTCCACAGCTTGTTGTCCTGCGACGGTCAGAAGCATGAAACGCTGTTTGAAGGTACGCCACTCATAATCAACATTACCAGTCCAATTCACAGCATCTGGCGGCTTCACACTTTCCATCATGATGACTTGTGATCATTCCTGGTACCATGTAATGTTTCTTTCTAGCAATGAAGAAACTGGGGTTCTTTCAATATAATTTTATTTAGGTACTGGTAGCAAGTAGGTAGCATACAGGTCAGCATCAAACAGGTGTCTCATTACTTCCTAGTTATACTGACTGTGTTTGGGGTGTGGCCCATGTAGCCTGGTAGATGGGGCCATCTAGTGGTTAGTATAAATCACATCACATATCACAACATCACCCAGCACACCACATTTACCAGCTGCTGCCTCCGGGAGGCGCTACAGATCCCTGACCACCTAAACATCCCTCTTTAAAAACAGCTTCTTCCCCACTGCCATACGGACACTGAACTCCCTGTAGCAACCCCCCTACCTCTGCTGTTATGGACATAAACTGTGATATTGTGGTCTTTGTAATTATGTATCTATGTATTTAACTGCATGTAGTATGTATGTATTGTAAGTGATTTTATATGTTCTATGTTGGAACAATGCAATGTAATGCACTGAAAACAAATTCCACCAGCCTGGCTGGGTGGCCATTAAAGAATCTAATCTAATCTAATTAGAAGAACAGAAGCCTATTGTTGCCGGAATGGTTAATTACGCACAGATACTCACCAATTAGCCACGTGTCTCCAGCGTCTCCTGGCTCGAGGTGCTCACCCACAGAGCTGTTCTGTAAGATGTAGGAGTCATGTACACCCAAGGCCAGATTAAGAATTCAGAGGCCCCTGGGCCAGATTCTTGAATACTTTTACCAACGGATTTCCAGTTCCGCGTTCGCGTTCTGCGCTCTGATTGGCCACTGACGTTTCTTAGGCGACTCTTTCAAAGTTGGTTAAGGTTAGAGTATGGAATCAGGGCTGGTGTTCTATCGCCCTGCTCTAAGACAAACTCTAACCTTAACCAACTTCGAAAGAGTCGCCTAAGAAACGTCAGTGGCCAATCAGAGCGCAGAACGCGAACGCGAATGTGGAGATGCAAGTTTTGACTTTTTATTGCTGTTTTTACCTCAAACGGAAAACCTCAAACTCTTATGAAGAGGAGAAAAAATACTCAAGATTAGCCACTTGCAGACGGCAGGGTGTGACGTACTGTATATTTTAGTTGATGAAATATTTTTGTTGACTAAATATTTTAGTTGATGAAATATTTTTTCATTTCAGTGTCACAGTATGACATCGATCAAAAATGCGTCAAAAAAATGTGGGGCCTCTAGTGACGAGGGGCCAAAAAAAAAAAAAAAAAAAAAGTAAAAAAAAATATATATATATATTTGGGGCCTCAGTGATGAGGGGCCTCCAAAAGGCCTCTAGTGACGAGGGGCCTCCAAAAAAATAAAAAAAAGTTAAAAAAATAAAATAATAATTTGGGGCCTCTAGTGACGAGGGGCCTCCAAAAGGCCTCTAGTGACGAGGGGCCTCCAAAAAAATAAGAAATAAAAGTTACAAATAAATAAAAACATGTTTTGGGGCCTCTAGTGACGAGGGGCCTCCAAAAAAAATAAAAATAAAATAAAAGATTTTTCTTTTTCTTTTTTGAGGCCCCTCGTCACTAGAGGCCCACGAGCCGCGGCCCAAACGGCCCGGTCGTTAATCCGGCCCTGTGTACACCTCCTGGGAAGTGGGAGACCACATTGAGCTGGTGGTTCTGGGCGTCGCAGATGATATGAACGTTGATGGAGTGGTATTGCTTTCTGTTGAGATATGGAAACGCATCTGGGGAGGGTGCAGTGCGTGCAGTTAATCCACAATGGCATGGAATCCTCTCTTGACTGTTGTTGTTCAGTATATGGGAATTGGATGTATGGTGTTGCCAGTTGTATGATTCCACCCACGATTCGCTGGAGGCTGCAATATGCCTCCTAGTGGCTAAAAAGCCCAAGGTGGACAGTACCTGGACGTGTGGTGGTGCAGGGTTTGAGCGTCTGGTCCGGCTCCTCAGTGCTGGCTCCATTAGGACAGGTCTTGGTAGCCAGAAGCGTCCCACTAGGTACTCATCGCTCTCTGTGAATAGGTCCGCATGGCCGCGGTACTGGTGCTCCCTACTCAGCGCACGATCAGCGGTATCTTCCAGCAGCAGTAGATATGCCATATTGTGTGTGTAGGCCTAGGGTGCAAACTTGGCCCTTTTAAATAGTGCAATTGATCACTGATTATTGGATGGCAAGGTTCAATTTACATGCTTGATCCATGTGAATGAATGAATGAATGAATGAATAATTTTATTTCGAATGTTTACAAATACAAATAAATAAACAAACAAAAAATAAATTCGAACATTTTTACAAATAAACAAACGAAAAGGATAGGTTTGAAGCCGAAGGCTTATAGAGCAACCTACCCCTAATTCACAAAACAAATTAAAAAAAGTTGAAGTTTTCAAAAACAAACAAACAAACAAAAAATCAACATCAACAATCAACAAAAAACGTTCCTGAAAAGAACATAAGCCAACATAGGAAAATCAAAAATTCATCTGCAATACCAGAGTTTCATGGTAGAGAAAAACAGATTGTAGGTTACATTTTACTATAAGATTCTAGAACCCTGTTTTTAAACATCTTTTTAAACGTAAAAATACTCCTGCTGTTTTTTATTTCATCCGGTATATTGTTCCAGAGTTTCACTCCTTTAACTGACACAGACATAAGTGTGGTTCCAGCTCTAGGCTGTTTCAAATTGAGTGTTCTTCTTAAATTATACGTCACCTCTCGTTCTTTAAACAAAATTTGTAAGTTACATGGCAGTTGATAACTTCTAGCTTTAAAAACTATCTCTGCTGTTTTAAGGTCAACTAAGTCGAGGAACTTTAATGCCCTTAGGTCAAAAAACAGTGTGTTTGTAGGATGGAGATAACTAACATTGTTCACAACCCTTATTGCCTTTTTCTGTAAAATGATAATAGGATTCAGATTAGTTTTGTATGTGTTTCCCCAAGTTTCTATACAGTAAGTTAGATATGGTAATAAAAGAGTACAATAAATTGTGTATAATGATCTCAAATTTAATATGTGTCTGGTTTTTCTTAAGATACCTAAGCTACGCGCTGTTTTTTTCTTTACATAGTTAATATGAGTTTTCCAGCTGAGGTTTTAGTCTATCACGACACCCAAAAAAGTATATTAATTTACTCTTTCAAGATGACCATTATCTATGCATATCTCTACTTGAGTATCCGGATGTATTTTTTTTAAGGCTGTCAAATATATCGGGTTAATATCGCGTTAACTCCCGATTCTATTAATGCCACTAATTTTTTTAACTCAAGATTAACTAAAACATTTTTTTTTTTTTTTTTTTTTTTTTACTAGACTTCACTCAGGTGTATTATTGATGCTCTCATTGATACTATGTTTGTTTCTGAAGTGTGTGTGTGTGTGTGTGTGTGTGTGTGTGTGTGTGTGTGTGTGTGTGTGTGTGTGTGTGTGTGTGTGTGTGTGTGTGTGTGAGATATATAGAGAGAGAGGGGGGTGAGAGAGATGAGGAAGGGGCAAAAGAGAAAAAGATCTGGGAGAGTGTGTGTGTGAGGGAGAGAGGGGGGTGTGTGATTAATCAGCCCTTGTGTGTGTGAATGTAACAAGTTCCTAACGTTTTCTTTCCCCTATTATTTCATGCACACTTTATTCATTGTTTTAAATTATTATTTCTTTTAAGTTATTTTGTGCATCACTCTGTTTTGAATTTGATGCAAATTTGCAATGCATGAGGGTCATCCTTTTGTGTTAAATGGCTGCACAAAGCAAGCATTTGTTGACTCGCATGTTGATAAGAGTATTAAAACTTGGAACTTGAAAAATATCTGTTTAAGGTAAAAAAGATATAAAATAAAAATGCGATTAATTTGCGATTAATCGCGAGTTAACTATGGACAATCATGCGATTAATCGAGTTAAATATTTTAATCGTTTGACAGCACACATTTTTTTATTACCAAACTAAATAAATGTATCAAGCCAACATTTCAGCTTCCCCAGTTCACCTGTAATATTTGTTAGCAACTGTTGTAACAACAGTGTGCAAGTTCAAGGTTTTATTTGTCACATGCAACATCATACCAGTAAGATGAGCAGTGGAATGTTTATCCACTGGCTCTTACACTGTGCACCCTAAGCAAGGTAAAAAAAATAAAACCAACAATAAAAAAATAACAATAGAGAACAAGATGGTATATATATAGCACCCGAGGAAGCAGAAGCAAAACGCGTTGTGCAAAAAAAAAAAGAAGCAAAAACCAGTCCTGAGGAGTGTGCGGCCCCTTCTTTTAGATTTATATATATAAAACATTTTTGTATTTATTATTATTCTTTTATCAATTTTTTTTCAATTTTCAACAACCAACACCAACAGTAATAATAATAATAATAATAATAATAATAATAATAATAATAATAATAATAATAATAATAATAATAATAATAATAATAATAATAATAATAATAATAATAATAATAATAATAATAATAATAATAATAATAATAATAATGACAAAACAATAAGAAATAAGAAATACAGATCTAAACTTAACTAATAAATACACAATACAAATATACCAAATAAAAATGTAAACAAAAACACAAAAGACATTAGACATTAGACAACAGACATTTTGTCGGGCTTATTGGTGACAGGACAACCACAAGAGGGTTTTAACACGATGCTGCTTAATAACAAGGAATTCATTACACAAATCAAAGAAGCTCTTACGGTATTCCTACGGATGAATGCGAACTCGGTGCAGGATCCCAGAATATTATGGATGTCGGCAAAGGGAATGATCAAGGATTTCACTGATAGCTTTTCCTCCCAAATACGCAAGAATCGATGCTCAAAACTGGCTGAACTGGAAACGCTTTACTCAACGTTATTTAATTCTTTACAATACAACAACTCGGTTCGACTGAAAAATCAAGTCAATATACTAAAAAAAGAGATTAACGCCATATACAGACAACAATCTGAAATGCAAATACGTAGCACAAGACAACAGCAGTACTCCCAAGGTTCCAAACCAAGTCACCTATTAGCTATGCGATTAAGAGTCAACGCAAAATTTGCAGATATAACTACCATTAGAGCACAACAAGGACTTGTTACAGAACCCAAAGAAATAAACACGACATTCAAAGAATTCTACTCCAACTTATACAAATCAGAAACGACCTTTGATCAAAACAAAATGGACACATATCTTAATCAAATTAACCTTTCTAAACTTTCAGAGGATGATGCTAAACAGTTAGAAACACCGATCACACTAGATGAACTTAGGGAGGCCATATCTGAAATGCAAAGTGGTAGGGCTCCTGGAAGAGACGGTATCCCACCAGAAATGTACCTCTCCTGTTGGGACATAATTGGTCCCTTATTACTAAATATGATTTTATACTCAGTCAAGGAGGGGAACTTCCATAAGAATGACAATATTGCACTCATAACAGTCCTCCTTAAAAAATACAAAGACCCCACCGAGTGCGGTAGTTACAGACCTTTAAGCCTCCTCGGAACCGATATCAAACCACCTCCAACTCAACACCAGTAAGACCAAGGAGCTGGTGGTGGACTTCCGGAGGGGCAAGAAGAGGCCCCCCCCGATTCCCATCTCCATCCGAGGGGTGGATGTGGAGATGGTGGACTCATACAAGTTCCTTGGGTTACACCTGAACAATAAACTGGACTGGTCGGACAACACAGAGGCCCTCTACAGGAAGGGACAGAGCAGGCTGTTCTTCCTGAGGAGACTCAGGTCCTTCAATGTGTGCAACAAACTGCTGCAGTCTTTTTACCAGTCTGTTGTGGCCAGCATCCTCTTCTATGCTGTGGCATGCTGGGGAGGCTACATCAACTCAAGGGACACCAACAAGCTCAACAAGCTGGTGAGGAAGGCTAGCTCCGTGGTGGTAGTCGAGCTACCTAGACTTGAGGTGATGGTAGAGAGGGGGATGATAAGGAAGCTGGATGCCATCATGGAGAACCCCTACCACCCCCTCTACGACGAGCTAGTCAAGATGAGAAGCTCGTTCAGCCACAGACTCATCCCCCCCCGACACTCAACTAACCGCCTCGGACAGTCCTTCATACCAGCGGCCATCAGGCTCCACAACAGTGGGCAGCGACTAGCAGCCTCCAGGCCCCACAACAGGGGGCAGCGACAGCGACTGCTACCAGACATTGACCTGGGACTTATAGGAACCCAAGGGGGACAAAGTAGACTACCCTGGTACTTTGATTAATGTATACTCAGTAGATAGTAAATTATAACACTACCTCATGCATACTGCACCTCATGTGACACTGTGAATAATGTGAATATTCCTCAGCTAGTCAGATAGTAAATTATATTGACCATATTGATCAAATTGTTTACACTGCCTGTGTTGTCTTTTACTACCTGTATACTGTGTTGTTTTACTACCTGTACCCCTCCCCCCTCCCCCCCATGCTGCTATGATGCCTGAATTTCCCCAAGGGGATCAATAAAGGAATATCTTATCTTTATCTCTATCTTAAACTGTACTCTAAGGTATTAGCCATCAGACTACAAAAGCATATGACGTCTTTAATTCATCCGGACCAAACTGGCTTCATAAGAGGCCGCTTGATCACTGATAACATAAGACGATTACTACACATACTAGATGCTAACAAGGAAGACAACACTCCTAAGGCGATGCTGTCCCTGGATGCAATGAAAGCTTTTGACAGGTTGGAATGGTCGTATCTATGGGCAGTATTAGAAAGGATGGGGTTAGGAAAAGGATTCATTGATATGATTAAAGTATTATACAAAGACCCATCGGCCATGATTACAACAGGCACAATCACCTCCGAAATCTTTCCGGTATCACGTTCTTCCAGACAGGGTTGCCCTCTTATTCCCGGACTATTCGATCTATCGTTAGAGCCTTTAGCACAATATATAAGACAATCCCAATCCATAGAACCAATCGTAATCAAGGGCACACAACACAAAATTAGTTTATATGCGGACGACGTAATACTGTTCATGCAAAACCCCAACACCGCATTGCCTCATCTTCTCAAGTTGATTGAGGACTTTGGAGATTTATCGGGATTTAGGATAAATTGGCCGAAGTCGGCCTTCCTCCCACTTAACGCCCCTGCAAAAAGAAATATAACCCTCCCAGAAAAGATACCGATGGTAAAACACTTTAGATGTTTGGGAGTTGAAATATTTCCTACCATAAGCCAAACGGTGAAGCACAATTACATAAAAATCCAAAACAAAATCAAATACGACCTTGTCAGGTGGTCAAAACTTAAAAACTCAGTACAGGCACGGATATCAATAATTAAGATGGACGTCCTACCTAGAATCAACTTCTTCAGCTCAATGCTACCGTTACCCCCTCCAAAGGGTTACTGGAAAGAATTACACTCCTCCACATACAAATTTATTTGGAATAACAAACCACCACGTATAAAAAGATCCACCGCACAGAGAAACAAAGCAGACGGTGGTATGGCATTTCCAGATTTCTACCACTATTTTAAGGCGTACACTTTAAGACCACTAACAACATGGTTTGATCCCCAAGCATCAGTATCCTGGAGAAATTTTGAAGAAAATATAGTAGCTCCATATAGGCTGAAGGACATAGTATACACCAAATTATCAATTAAGCAATGCGAACGGAAATTTGGCCCCATAATCACTCATGCGATCCGGATATGGCGTGAAACACAAAAAAAAGATTCTATCCCACATAAATGGCATAATCATACTCCCTTATTCAATAACAATGCACTCTTGATTGGAAAACAACCTATAAGATTCCCTAGATGGGAAAAGCAAGGCATACACTCATTAGGAGACGTTTTCAACAAACAGGGTCTTTGTAGTTTCGATGATATACGCAAAAAATGTAATCTCACCAAGTCCACATATTATTTTTACGCGCAGTTATTGGCATGTTTGAAGGCTCACGGTGTTCCATTAACGATACCAATTGCACACCACAGATACCACAAATTTCTCTATGAAAGAGAGACATCGAGAGGTTTTGTATCAGATTTTTATCATCAATTACTAACGGCCTCGTATGAAACCCTCCACCTAGACTCTATTTGGAGGAGGGATATACCAGACCTGGAAATAGACTTTGAGTGGCAAGAAGCCTGGGCAAATGTTCGACTTGCATCAAGGAACCCGGACCATCAACAAATCAATCTTAACTATATCCATAGGACATACTTGACTCCTATAAGACTGAACAGAATGGGTCTTAAACAAGACTCCAAATGCTCCTTATGTACAAATGGGGACGAGGGGACATTTATGCACATGTACTGGGACTGCCCACCAGTTAAGATATTCTGGAAAGAAGTGACCCAGCAATTATCAAATCTCTTAATTCTGAATATACCTGTACACCCCTCTGTATTACTGCTGAATGATGTTTTTGAATATGCAGAACATCCACAGCGAAAGAGATTGGTTTTATCTGGTATCACAGTGGCTAAAAAGCTGATAACATCATAATGGTTTCAACCGGAAAAAATGTGCCGGAAGGTCTGGATTCTTACATATCTCGATGTGATTTATCAAGAAATATCTACAGCAAGAATTTTGGGTCTCAATGAATCCAAAATGACAATGTGGTTAGAAGTGGTGGAGAGAATAAAACTAGCATATAATGGTAGTGTATGGTTAGGAACAAGTTATAATGGTTGGATTATCCAATGGGGGGTCCGGGAGGGGGGGGTTACGAGCTAGAGCATATGTGTATAGGTTTTTAGATAACAGGTATTAGGGGTATATCCTGTATAAGACAATTAACTAAATGGTGATTTCATTGGATGTGCACTGTCAACTAATGCTTGTATATCTTATCGTGTGTTGTCATGTTTGTTTATGTGTTTGTTTAAAAAATAATAAAAAAATAAAATACAAGAGGGTTTGTCTCAGATTTGTATATACATTTAATCAAATCCAAAACATTTACATAGATACAGTCTGGCGAGGGGACATCCCAGAGTTAGAACCTGAGTTTGACTGGGACGACGTTTGGACAAATGCTATATTAGCCTCCCGCAACCCTAATCACCAACAAATTCATTTTAATTATATTCATAGGACGTATCTCACACCTAGGAAACTGTTTGCTATGGGACTGGCGGTCGACTCCCGTTGCACTCTATGCTCTCTAAGAGCCACCGGCATGCATATGGTCTGGGAGTGCCCACCAGTGGCCCATTTCTGGAAATCTATAGCAGCTAGACTCTCGGGCATCTGTAACATATCAATTCCACTCACGGCAGCAACATTACTTCTAAACGATTACTACAAAAACGATCTAGAAAGAACTGTACGCACAGCGTCAAAAATCATCGGCTGTGAGCTCCCCTCTGTGGCCTCCATTTATGCCACACAAATCAGGCGGAAAGGGGAGAAAGTGATCGGGGACCCTTCTCACCCTGCTTACGACCTCTTTAACCCCTTTCCCTCTGGCAGAGGTGCAGGACATCCCATTTTAAAAACAGTACATATCCCGAGGCTGTCCGCAGGCAACCCATTTTATTTTTTTTATTTTTGCAGTCAGGCCACTGAACTTAGAAGCAGGCCAGGCCAGTGTTTCTAGTTGCACCAGCGCAATAGTTAGATAACCTAGGTGGGGAACAACCAGGAGATCACTGCAACTCACACAAGTTGGAGAACTATCTCTCTCTCTCTTGCTCTCACACACACACAAAGGGAGCCGCATGTGATTGGTGGAGGCGGGACCCTTACCAAAAACTGCTAATCATTGACACATGCTATAGCCTGTAATAATCCCCCCCAGAAAAATCTACTTTGCATTTGATATATTGCAAATATATGCCATCACACACACTGGCATTTAAAGGGTTAGAATTATCAAATGAATATGTGGTGTTATGATCAGGGCTGAAGTTGAATAAAATATTGTAGGCCTATTTATCACTTACAAAAAAACTGAAAATCCATAAAGATCGTTGTTGCTAATCATACATATGCTAGCCTGTTTTTTTAACAATAATTTGTGATGCCATCACAAACACTGGCATTTAAAGGGTACAAATAAAGAAAATTCTGCACCAGAATGCAGGAAATTAAGTCTTTGGTGGGGGACCCCCAGACCCCCTGCTTAAAAAGTGGCCTGACTGGGGCTATATTTTGCACTATATTTCCTGGCCTGAATGATTTCCCCAGTCCGGCCCTGGTTAAAAGCCTCCAATGCTTATTAGTGTGTGTGCGTTTGAACGTTTGCATGTTTCAACCATACATTTCCATTTATTAAAAAAGAAAAAAAGTTCTGAGCTTCCAAGTTGTCATCGGCGAACTGTATATTACACGAGAATTGTTCTTTTCCAGTGAGTGACATCAGTGGTTCCGTCAGCGCTCAAGCCAAAGAATAGGCTTTTGGATGCTTTGCCTCTAATTTGTCGCTGAATATCATGGGCAAACAGCTGTAAGATTTTGTTTTGGATGTTGTTGGACATCCAGTTGTCTCTCTTTTGGAGCCAATTCTTCAACTCGGGATCAGACTCGGTGCGCACTCTTTCCATCATGAGCTGCCATAACACCCCATCCCTATTTGCATCACCCCTCAGTGGAAGCCCCTGGCGCCCGAGGGGGGGTATAGGGGAACAGACTCAGTTAACTCTTCAATACCTGATGCTGAGGCTGAACCTGTCGTCTCTGTCTCTCTCTGACGTTTATCAGATTTAGTGGGACTGTCACTAGGACCGGCGGGACGTTTCGAAAAGAAATCTGATATTTTTCTTTTCTGCGAGTGAGACATTCTGTGCTAGCAAAGTCTGACTACTAGCTCAAATCGACTGACTGCGCAAGCACTGTATCACAGTAGCTCAGTGGTTCGTGGCGCGTGGGAAGGACGGGAGACGGGAGGTGAATACAATTAGTTGTTTCACCTGTCATTCAATCAGTCTGTGACAGTCTGTCATCACTCGAAAATCTACTCTGCTGCAATCTTGTCGGTTTTACACGTATGATTGTGTACGTACAGTAGTGTAATGAATGAATGAAAACTTTATTTAACAGATTGGAGAATG
>NC_140165.1:79794855-79799855 GCF_963971535.1 Notolepis coatsorum
AGAGAACAAAGGTTGTTCCTTCTCATCAGAGAAGGAAAAGAGATAAGGAAAATGTGACAAGTGACAGTGAAATAGTAGAAAAATAGCCGAATGTGATAAACAGCCAGACAGTTCCCAGTGGTGGGAAATAGTGATAGGGTGGAGGAAAATGTACCTGAATCAGTTGAAAAGGAAAAAGAAAGTGACAATAGTGGCTCTCAGGATAAAGAAGGAGTGACAAGTTTGGAGAGTCAGGAGGAGGTAGAGCAGGATGTAGAAGACACAGTTTTTTCTCATTGTAATGAGAATTATGTAAATAAATGTTTTTTCTAAAAATAAAAAAAACTCTCTCTCTCTCTCTCTCTCTCTCTCTCTCTCTCTCTCTCTCTCTCTCTCTCTCTCTCTCTCTCTCTCTCTCTCTAGTCCCAGTGGTGTCTCTCTCCCCATCCTCAGTGTCAGTAGATGAGAGTTGTGGTTTCCTGGTCGTCTCCATCTACAGAGCCGGCTCAGATCTATCCCACAATGCATCTGTCACCATCCACTCCCGAACCACCAAGACAGGAGGAGCGCAAGGTAGGAGAGTACATCTTCCTCTCTCTTTCTCTTTCCATCTTCCTCTCCCTTTTTCTCTCTCTGTGTTTATCTCTCTCTCAATTCAATTCAAAGGGGCTTTATTGACATGGGAAACATACGTTTACATTGGCAAAGCCAGCGCTAAAACAATCAAAACAAACATAATCAAAACGTATCAAACTTAACCTGTTAAGCCCCCAATTGGGGGGTCATGGGGTGTCATTGGAAAGCCACACTCATTGGCTACAACCCTGTCCAAATATTTTCGAGATCGCCAAATGATTGACGGAGCTAGAGCCCCGGGAGTCGGGGGTGGTAATGTGTACTTTTGCGTACTTTGGCGCACGCCTCACATATCGGTCACCTGAAAGGGCAATCGACAGGCAACAAATAGGGCTTTAATTCTATCTATATATTGTATTAAAAGAAATGCACACCCGAGCCGCTAGAGGTCGGCAAAGTGGCATCGCAAATCGTCCTCATGAGGGCCCACATGTGGGCCCTTGGATGTTAAGTTAATTAATGTTTTTTTTTTTTTTTTGTAGCCAAGAGTAAAGACCATAACCCTATCAAAACAGTAGTCAAAGTGTATATTTAAATTGTTATTAATGTTTTATATATGATTTACCGAAAATAAAAATGTATCTGAAAAATGCTAATTATATCTCTTTTATTGTAAAACCGCAAGTAAATGACTAAATCCAGATTTAACCCTGCCATTGGAAAGATGAGTCTTTTCCCTATCCATAGATGTATGATTTGGCCATAATAAGGTCAAGTTCAAGGTCAAATATGAATTTATAATTAAAATCGATTATCATTTATTACTGTATCTACAAATCCTTCTGTTTAATCATCTTCCCTTTATTCATTTGCTTAGATTTTCTTTACACTTGATCTCAAGAAGGTGCTGAATGAGCTCAGTGAGCGAGCTTTGTTCTGGCACAATTGTAACATGGTGTTATTCACCGGCACAGATGCAAAAATAAATCATAATTTATATTCTCCTTTTTTTCATTAAAATGTACTCAAGCCTAGTAACAGATACAATATTTGTGACACTGGAAATACATACCCCCAGGTCCCTAGATGTTCCTAGATACCAAGAACATGCAAATTGGCCTTGTAGAAGTGGAGCAATCTTCCATTTACTTAGGCATGTACCTTTAGACGAGATTTCTGTAAATAGGGCTACAGCTTAACAGGTTACCGGTAAGCACTTATCGAAAATATAGGCCTACTACTAGAATAAAGAAATGTGTGAACAGAGCTGTGTCACATTGCAACTTTGTAATCAAATCTCTCTTGCTCTCTCTCTCTTTCTCTCCCCCTCTCTCTCTCTCTCTCTCTCTCTCTCTCTCTCTCTCTCTCTCTCTCTCTCTCTCTCTCTCTCTCTCTCTCTCTCTCTCTCTCCCCCTCTCTCTCTCTCTCTCTCTCTCCCCCTCTCTCTCTCTCCCCCCCCTCTCTCTCTCTCCCCCCCTCCCCCCCTCTCTCTCTCTCTCTCTCTCTCTCTCTCTCTCTCTCTCTCTCTCTCTCTCTCTCTCTCTCTCTCTCTCTCTCTCTCTCTCTCTCTCTCTCTCTCTCTCTCTCTCTCTCTCTCTCTCTCTCTCTCTCTCTCTCTCTCTCTCTCTCTCTCTCTCTCTCTCTCTCTCAGCTGGTGTGGACTATGTTGGCCTCGTCAGGCTCGTCAGCTTCCTCCCCGGTGTTGCCACGGTGACTGTGAAGGTAGCCATCTTGGATGACCTGGGTGCTCCTGTCCTGGAAGGGGAGGAGTCATTCCAACTGGTACTGAGCATGCCCAGTAACGCCACGCTGGGAGGGACTGCCGTTACCACGGTTACCATCAACGACTCGCTGTCAGACTGTGAGTTCTGGGAGATGCAGGGACAATAAGTACATGAGGACCAGGCTAGTGTCCTTTTTATAATTGTTTAGGGCTCATGCTCATCTAATCCCACAACGATGCCTTAACCCTTTCACTACCACACTACAGATGGTTAACCTTTCACTACCACACTACAGACCGTCTGTAGTGTGGTTGTGAAAGGGTTAACCGTCTGTAGTGTGGTTGTGAAAGGGTTAACCGTCTGTAGTGTGGTAGTGAAAGGTTAACCGTCTGTAGTGTGGTTGTGAAAGGGTTAACCGTCTGTAGTGTGGTAGTGAAAGGTTAACCTTCTGTAGTGTGGTTGTGAAAGGGTTAACCGTCTGTAGTGTGGTAGTGAAAGGTTAACCTTCTGTAGTGTGGTAGTGAAAGGTTAACCTTCTGTAGTGTGGTAGTGAAAGGTTAACCGTCTGTAGTGTGGTAGTGAAAGGGTTAACCGTCTGTAGTGTGGTAGTGAAAGGTTAACCTTCTGTAGTGTGGTAGTGAAAAGGTTAACCTTCTGTAGTGTGGTAGTGTGAGGTTAAGCTTCTGTAGTGTGGTTGTGAAAGGGTTAACCGTCTGTAGTGTGGTTGTGAAAGGGTTAACCGTCTGTATTGTGGTTGTGAAAGGGTTAACCGTCTGTAGTGTGGTAGTGAAAGGTTAACCTTCTGTAGTGTGGTAGTGAAAAGGTTAACCTTCTGTAGTGTGGTAGTGAAAGGTTAACCTTCTGTAGTGTGGTTGTGAAAGGGTTAACCTTATGTAGTGTGGTAGTGAAAGGTTAACCTTCTGTAGTGTGGTAGTGAAAGGGTTAACCTTCTGTAGTGTGGTAGTGAAAGGTTAACCTTCTGTAGTGTGGTAGTGAAATGGTTAACCGTATGTAGTGTGGTAGTGAAAGGTTAACCTTCTGTAGTGTGGTAGTGAAAAGGTTAACCTTCTGTAGTGTGGTAGTGAAAGGTTAACCTTCTGTAGTGTGGTTGTGAAAGGGTTAACCTTAAGTAGTGTGGTAGTGAAAGGTTAACCTTCTGTAGTGTGGTAGTGAAAGGGTTAACCGTCTGTAGTGTGGTAGTGAAAAGGTTAACCTTCTGTAGTGTGGTAGTGAAAGGTTAACCTTCTGTAGTGTGGTTGTGAAAGGGTTAACCTTAAGTAGTGTGGTAGTGAAAGGTTAACCTTCTGTAGTGTGGTAGTGAAAAGGTTAACCTTCTGTAGTGTGGTAGTGAAAGGTTAACCTTCTGTAGTGTGGTTGTGAAAGGGTTAACCTTAAGTAGTGTGGTAGTGCAAGGTTAACCTTCTGTAGTGTGGTAGTGAAAGGGTTAACCGTCTGTAGTGTGGTAGTGAAAAGGTTAACCTTCTGTAGTGTGGTAGTGAAAGGTTAACCTTCTGTATTGTGGTTGTGAAAGGGTTAACCTTAAGTAGTGTGGTAGTGAAAGGTTAACCTTCTGTAGTGTGGTAGTGAAAGGGTTAACCGTCTGTAGTGTGGTAGTGAAAAGGTTAACCTTCTGTAGTGTGGTAGTGAAAGGTTAACCTTCTGTAGTGTGGTAGTGAAAGGGTTAACCGTCTGTAGTGTGGTAGTGAAAGGGTTAAGTCCATAGGCGTAGTTTGAACTTGACGCCAGGGGGTGCGACTGCTTGGCGAGCGATTTTTTTTACCTTTATTTTATTATTTTAGCGTTTTTACAATGCCCTAACCCCTAATTTTTTATTTTATTTAGGTAGTACAGCAGCACACACACACACTCACACACACAGCACTACGGGGGATCATTTTTAACTGACTTGAAAAATGGAGGCTCTAATTATTATTATTCATAGAGACTCTCGGTCTCGAGCAATAATAATTATTACAGCCTCCATTTTTCGTGGACGAAAAATATACCAGACTATAGATATCAATTTTCCCGAAATAACGCTACCTGCCTCGACAAAATCTGTGCATTGGTTATCCAGATACATTAATTATCATCTCAGAATAAGTGGATTTGGCGTTACAATCTATCGCGCGGGGCATTCTGCTGCTGCTGCTTGGTGCTTGGCTGCGCGTTAACCCTTTCACTGCCACACTACAGAAGGTTCGCCTTATAATGTGACATGATTACTACTATAAAATGAATGTATTGTAAAACAAAACATAATAGAATTCAGATTTGTTTCTCACAATTATTATAATTTTATTAAAATAAAAATAATCTTGATTTTTTTTAATTTTTTTTTTAAAGCAATTTCACCCCCGGCACCCCCATAAACTCCGCCCATGGTTAAGTCACCCATACATTGACACACATTAGGCTGTGGGCTCCCGTTTGATACGTTTTTGCTTGTTGGATATTACGATTAAAAGCAGAATTCTATCGTTTTCTTTAGGAGAGTGAAACCTATGATCAGGATAGTGACTACGGTACTGAAATTAAACTATTCCTCATTTGACTGGAGATCCCTGGAGCTGCAGCTGCTATACCTTGGCTTCATGGTATATATACTGTATATATATATATTTTGAATTGCCTCAATAATTAAATCAATACAAATAAGAAACAAATTAAAGCCAGCCTCCCTTTCCAGCACCACACAAAATAGTTAGGATGAAAGGCACT
>NC_140165.1:79804855-79807355 GCF_963971535.1 Notolepis coatsorum
ACGAAGTCGCAGGTGTCCTCCCTCATGGTGACCCACTAGAAGTGCCGCTTCAGCAGGGACAGGGTACGGTTGATCCCAGGATGACAGGCGAACCGGGAAGCGTGGACCCACTGGAGCACCTGGGAGCGGACAAGGTTGGGGACAAAAAGCCGGTTAGGTGGGCCGTTACCTGGATCAGGCTGGACGCGCTGGGCCTCCCGGACGACGGACTGGATCTCCCAGGTGGCGGCGGCCACCAGGCAGGAGGAGGGGAGGATAGTGTCCGGGAACCCTCTTCAGGGACAAACTGCTTGGAGAGGGCGTCTGGCTTGGTATTCTTGGAGCCAGGCCTGTAGGTCAGGGTGAAATTGAACCTGGCGAAGAACAGTGCCCAGCGTGCCTGGCGAGAGTTCAGGCGCTTGGCCGTCTGGACGTAGGCGAGGTTCTTGTGGTCAGTCCAGACCAGGAAGGGGATCTCTGCTCCCTCCAGCCAGTGCCTCCATTCCTCCAGGGCCAGTTTGACTGCCAGGGGCTCCAGGTTCCCGATATCATAATTGACCTCCGCTGGGGTCAGGCGGCGAGAGAAGAAGGCGCAGGGATGCAGTCTCTGGTCGAGAGCGGAGCGTTGGGAAACGACCGCCCCTACTCCGGTACATGAGGCGTCCACCTCCACCACGAACTCGCGGGACGTGTCCGGCTGGAGAAGGATGGGCGCGGAGGTGAAGCGCCGGTGCAGCTCGGCGAAGGCGGAGTCCACTCTGTCTGACCAGACGAAGGGCACGGAGGGCGAGGTGAGCTGGGTGAGGGGTGCAGCGACCCGGCTGTAGTCCCTGATGAAACGCCGGTAGAAGTTAGCAAACCCCAGGAAGCGTTGGAGCTGCTTGATGTTGGTGGGACAAGGCCAGTCGGTCACCGCCTTGATCTTCTCGGGATCCGCCTGGATCTTGCCGCCCTCGATGATGTAGCCGAGGAACCCGATGGAGGAGACGTGGAACTCACACTTCTCCGCCTTGACGAACAGCTTGTTCTCCAGCAGGCGTTGGAGGACCCGGCGGACATGCTGGATGTGCTCTTCCATAGAGCGGGAGAAAATCAGGATGTCGTCCAGATAAACAAAGACAGAGCGGTTAAGGACATCACGGAGAACGTCGTTGACAAGGGCCTGGAAGACAGCAGGGGCGTTGGTCAACCCAGAAGGCATTACCTTGTACTCGAAGTGTCCGAGCGGGGTCTTGAAGGCCGTCTTCCATTCGTCTCCCTCCCGGACGCGGACAAGGTGATAGGCATTTCTGAGGTCCTTGTTCTTGACCGTGATGTTGTTGAGACCCCGGTAGTCGATACAGGGGCGAAGGGAGCCATCCTTTTTGGACACAAAAAAGAATCCCGCGCCGACAGGAGAGGAGGAGGGGGTAATAATGCCCGAGACCAGGGACTCGTGGACGTATTTCTCCATAGACTCTCTCTCTGGGCGTGAGAGGTTAAACAGGCGACTAGCGGGGAGCGGGGCTCCCGGGAGCAAATCAATAGCACAGTCGTACTGGCGATGAGGTGGCAGGGAGAGAGCCTGTTGTTTACTAAACACAGCCTCTAGGTCGTGATAAATTGGAGGAACAGTCGAAAGGTCAATAGGTTCGTTGGGAACGGGAGAACATGCGGCTGCCAGTGGCGACCGCGCCGACCGTAGACAAGAGGCGTGGCAGTGAGCACTCCAGCTCGTGATTGAGCCCGTTGGCCAATTTATTACAGGGTTGTGTAGCTTTAGCCACGGCATGCCTAGCACGATGGGATTATGGGGGGATTCAATGACGTGGAAACGGATCTCCTCGCTATGATTACCGGAAAGTTGAAGGCGGAGAGGCGTGGTGTGGCGGGTTATTTGCGAGAGCAACCTCCCGTTTAGGCCTTGAGCATCGCAGGGGATTGGCAAGGCGTCGGTGGCAATGTGGTAGTGGGACACTACCCCAGCGTCAATGAGGTTTTCGGCATCGCCCAAGTCCACCAGCGCGGACAGAGGGAGTGATTGACCGTTGTGGTAGAGCGTGGCACTGAATTGCATATTTCGACCGGAGCTGGGAACAAATTTAAGGCTTGTGCATGCGCCCAGCGTCACTGTCGAGCCTCGTCGTTTGGGCGAACCGAACATGAAGCGATGGAGTGGCCTAGTTGCCCGCAGTACAGATATGCCCCTGACCTGAGTCTGTGACGGCGTTCGCGGAGAGGGAGGCGAGAGCGGTCGAGTTCCATAGGCTCCGAGTCGTAGGCTCTGCGGCTCTGCAGCGGCACACTGTTAACGGTGTGCTCCGGATCTGCGGCTCTGGGCTCTGCAGCGGCACACTGTTGACAGCGCTGGCTTTTTCACTGCGGCGCTCCCGAAGACGCGCGTCCAAATCTCTGGCCAAGTTAATCAAATTGTCAAGACGCCAATTCGTCTTTTAGGACGTCGCTAAGGCCCTGGCGGAAAGCCCCTAGTAATGGCTCGTCGGTCCACTGGGAACCAGCTGCCAGGATACGGAATTCAATA
>NC_140165.1:79814855-79845189 GCF_963971535.1 Notolepis coatsorum
CTTCTGAGTCTTTCTGTGCTTGCCATGAGACTCCGGTATCGCTTGCCTGACCGCAGCAGTTCAAAGAGGCAGTTGTTTGGGTGGCTGGAGTCCTTGATAATTCTCTTAGCCTTACCCCTGCACCGCTTGTTGTAAATGTTCTGGAGAGTGGGAAGCCCCCCTCCAATTGCGCTTTCGGCTGAACGTGCTCTCTATTGTACATGAGTAGAAGTTCTTAAGGATCTTCTGACTGTCTTGGAACTTCCTTAGGCGCCTGAGGAAGTAAAGGCGTTGTCGTGCCTTCTTTACAACACTGTCAACGTGTGTGGTCCATGTCAAGTCCTCGGATATGTGGGCTCCGAGGTACTTACAACTGTTCACTCTCTCAACCGGTGCCCCGTCGATGCTGAGGGGGCTGTAGTCCCTGACCCCCGACCTCCTGAAGTCCACAATCATCTCCTTTGTTTTGCTGACGTTCAGGGAGAGGCTGTTCTCCTGGCACCATCCCGCCAGGACCTTGACCTCTTCCAGGTAGGCCCTCTCGTCGTTTGCAGAGATCAGGCCCACCACTACTGTGTCATCAGCAAATTTGATGATTGTGTTGTTGTTCCGCTGAGCCACACAGTCATGTACAGGGAGTAGCGGAGGGGACTCAGAACACAGCCCTGGGGGGCCCCTATGTTGAGGGTGATGGATGAGGAGGTGCAGTTGCCTGCTCTCACCACCTGGGGTCTGCCCGTCAGGAAGTCTAAGACCCAGAGGTCTTAGTTCAAGCCCAGGTCCCTGAGCTTGGCTATGAGTTTGGAGGGGACTATGGTATTGAATGTTGAGCTGTAGTTGATGAATAGCATTCTCACATAGTTCCCCTGCCTCTTGTCCAGGTGTGATGCTGCTGTGTGCAGCACATGGGCTATGGCGTCCTCCGTGGACCTGTTGGGGCGGTATGCAAATTGCAGGGGGTCCAGGTTGATGGGGAGGGAGGAGCAGATGTAGCCCTTTACTAGCTTCTCAAAGCACTTCATGGCTATGGAGGTGAGAGCTACAGGGCGGTAGTCGTTGAGGCAAGCAGGCTTGGATTTTTTAGGTACAGGGATGATAGTGGACTTCTTCAGGCAGGTGGGGATGACAGCCTGTTCTAAGGACAGGTTAAATATGTCAGTGAATACCGGGGCCAGTTGGTCGGCACAGACTTTTAGGACGCGGCCGGGGATACCGTCCGGTCCTGCTGCCTTCCTGATATTCACTTTTTTAAAGGTCCTCCTCACCTCATGCTCTGTTACCCTGAACACTGAGTCTCCATCAGCAGACCCCCCTCCCCATTGCCGTGGCTTGTAGGCTGGTGTTGTTATTCCCAGCCTCAAACCTCGTTGTTCTGAAGGGCCAGATTAACACTGAGAATATACGTTTTATTATTTTATATAACTTGTATATTATTTATATATATAAGCTATATACCTTTAAGCCTCCGTTTGAATCATAGCATTATTCGCTTTCCTCATTGGACAACGCCCTTGGCATTGACGGCGCCAACAGTCGCGCCCCCCAGACAAGTTCAAAGACGAGTCCGGACAAGTTGAGACATGCCCTTGGCCAGCGCATTGATTCCGGACAAGAGATTCGGTTGCGCCCTAGAAATGACTCTAAGTATATATTGTGGAAGGCGCAAGCAGCCGTAGTGTGAACCTAATGTAGTGTGCAGCAGTAATGAGTTCATGTGTGAAACCTAAACACGTGAAGTGCGAAGTGAACCCAGTAACTAGTGTGAACCTTAGCAAGTGTGTGTGGACTTAACGTAATTAGTATCAGAACACGAGGTGAACCTAACAGCAGAACTATTGGACATGTGAGCAGTGGAACCTACCCGCGGTGTATCGTTACGGATAACTAGTAGCTCCTTAGATACGACCTTGATATTGTAGAACCATTGTTGGCGTATTATAGTGAATTGTGTAAACGTAGTACCGTGGAGAAGAGCATCGTTAATACCATTGTCGTTTGGATTTAACTACACCTGAAGATCTGCATCGGGCTAGCTTCGAGGACGAAGCTAGCTAGCTATCATCACTGCCGTCGGGCATTGGATTAAGAGCTATTACCCTGCTATCGAGCACTTGGATTACAAGGACTGGATCCGTATGAGACCCCCTTTCTTCAGTGACCAGCAGGAGTATCCGCCTATTCTTCAATTCCTCTGGAGCTTACCACTCCGTGGGGGAAATCATTAGTCTCCAGCTATACCCTTGTTTGCCCCTGTATCGCCATCTCACTCCATGCAGCGTTCCGGTCTAGTATTATTAGCCTAGGAATTATTCATTCCCACTGACTTTGATACTCTGACATTCTACTATCATTCGCCATAAAAGAGCAACGTACTAATTCTCAGTTGTACATTTGATATTGCTAATAAAATACTGTAAACGTTATCTCTTTGTCACCGTGCCGTCTATTGAGTGTCTGCCATATTTAACTGTACTGTCTGGCAAGTAATAATAATATTTAGTAGTGGTTTAATCTATCACAATCTTTAATACAGTCAGGGTTTTGTAACCCCTCAGTTACAATTGGTCCTTCGAGCCGGAGGGTATCAGTAATACTAATCATATTAATAATAATATGGCCAGCGGCGGACACTCTCCAAACGGCTCTCCCAAACTAGAGCGCCCTAGGCGCCAGCGTCAGCCCCCTCCACACTTGGAGAACTACGCTGTAGATCTACCTCCTAGCTTATCTAAAAGAACGTTAAGCACGGATAAGATTAGTAGCTTAAGTATGCCCAACCTTATCGACCTGTCAGCCCCACTAGTAGAGACCCAAGCTGGTTTAAGCGAAACTGACTTAGCTCACGGGGGGGGGACAAGCGGGACATGACTTGACTATGCCCATAGACCACCGCGCCACCGAGATGGACCTTCGGAGCGCCAGAAGATAAAGACCGCGCCTCCGAGATGGACCTCGGAGCGCAAGAAGGTACAGAACGCGCCCCCGAGATGGACCTCGGAGCGCAAGAGGATAAAGAATGCGCCCCCGAGATGGACCTCGGCGCGCACCAGAGAAAAGAGTACCGCGCCTCCGAGATGGACCTCGGAGCGCGGGAGAAGATAAGATACAGCGCCCCCGAGATGGACCTCGGAGCGCGTAAAGAGAACAGGTCAACGCCAAGCCCTGTCAACTCCAGATCACCATCATCAGCGTCATCCCCAAGCGAGGCCGACCAGAGGCTAGCGCAAGTCCTGATCGCCACGCTGACCGCTTCAACGGAAAGAGAACGTCTCCAAGCGCAACAAGAGAGTGAGCGTAACCGCCTACAGAGTGAGCGCGAACATTTCAGACTGGAAGAGAGTCGCCTCCAGGCTGACGTCGCGATGACCATCAGACTGGAAGAGAGGCGCCTCCAGGCTGAAGAAAACATGGAGCGAGACCGCGCCAATGCGCAACGCGAGGCACAGCGCGACGCAGCCAATGCCCAGCGCCAGGCGGAACGAGACCGTCTGCAGGCGCAAATGATGGAGCAAGCGCTCCAGAGGGTGACTCCCCACTCCTCCACCCGGAGCTCCCGGAGATCATCACGACAAGGGTCGAGGGCACCTTCCCCTCCCCGACCAATCTACACGGGACCCAGCCAACGGGAAGAACCTGCTTACGTCACCGAGAAACTAACCAAGCGACTACAAAGCCTAGCGGAGGACGAGGGAGGACATAAAGCCCACACGCACGAACCCATCTCAGACCAGGAGGAACAGTGCAGCCCCGATCTCAGCCCCGACACGCTGCGTTACGAACCCCCAACCCGTCCCAGGGGTGAGTTTGAGCAACAGACAGCACCGAGGAGCAGTACCTGGGGGCCCGGCCTCTGGTTCCCACCCAGCACGAACCCACGACCCCACGTACGGGGAGACTCGCCAAGGAGGCCTCTCCCCCTACGCGCATCAGTGTCACAGCCATCCATGGCATCCTACATTGGGACACCCACATTCCCAGACTTTACGCGAGAAGACAGAGCGCAGTATACCGAACTGCGCATGTGTTTAGAGACCATTATGTCCGGAGTACAAGACGAGTCCTACAAATATGCCATCCTCCTCAAGCACCTCAAAGTAACCAGAGCGCACAACATAGCGCTGGCATACTCGAATTCACAGACTCCCTACTCTGATGCCCTTGTTGGCCCTCGACGCGCGTTACGGACGTACATGGGACTATGTCATTCAGGAGATACGGGAGATTGAACGTCTCCCCCCAGCTAAAGACAATCGAGCCCTTGACGACCTATCCATTAAAGTACAATCCCTGGTAGGGATGCTCGGGTCACAACGAGAGAAGGGGATGTACGAGTTGTACGCCAACTCCAACGTGGAGCGGATATTAGAGAAGCTCCCCCCATCCCGCCAAGAACGTTTTCGGCGGCAAAGAGATCACCGTGACCCCAACGGCCCAGAACAATCACTCCTAGACCTTGCTGACTTCCTAGCCAGAGAGGTCAGCAGCCTACGGATCGACACCTTCGCGTGGGGCGGCTCTAACACTAAAGAGGGACCGAGAAGGTTTAAAGACCAAAGCAGGCCCATCACCGTGATGCACCAGGCCGAGGCGGTGTCACGGCAGACGAGTCACAACCCCCACGCCAAGGAGAAATGGAAGGCTGCCTGTCAATACTGCGACAGTGAACACTGGCTGTCACAGTGCGACGCCTTCAAAGGACTGACTACAGCCGAAATAAGTCAGTGGCTTAAAGATAACCGCCGCTGCTTCCGCTGCGCGCGCGGCCACATGGCAGCAGAATGCCGCCTTAAGAAAAAGTGTGGCAAGTGTGACGCCGCCCACCTCGAAGTACTGCACGAGAGCAATAAACGCCCACCAGGAGACCAAAGTAGGCCCATCACAGTGATGTACCAGGCTGAGTCGGTGTCACCACAGACGAGTCACAACTCCCCCGCCAAAGAGGAATGGCAGATCACATGTTTTTACTGCCACGGCGGACACTGGCTGTCACAGTGCGACGACCACAAGAAACTGACCCCCGCCGAAATGGATCAGCGGCTTAAGGCTAACACGCATGATGCCGCTTACTGCGATACACTGCGCAAGGTCCACAAGAGAAGATTAGCTCTACAAGGCAACTCACCAACAGAAGTGCTCCACATCGACCCCGCGTATAGTGGGAGCCCCAGAGTGCTCATCAAGGTAGTACGAGTACTCCTCAGCTACGGAGACAAGGTACTCGACACCTACGCCGTCCTCGACGACGGGTCGGAGAAGACACTCCTCCTCGCCTCCGCCGCGACCCAGTTGGACCTGCGGGGCCCAGAGGAGACGATGACCCTCCGTACCATTAGTCGAGACTTAAAGACAATAAAAGGTGAAAACGTCTCGTTCACCATAGCAGCGATCGACCACCCTGAGAAGCGGTACAGCATCAACAAGGCGCTCATGAGCTACGACATAGGTCTGTCAAGCTACGATTACCCCATCCCACAGCTGATGGAGAAGTACGACCACCTACGCCTACTGCCCATACCGCTCATCAGCGGAGCTACACCGACCCTACTCATTGGCTCCGACCACGCGGACCTCATTGTCCCAACCAAGGCGGCCCACATCGGACCCAAAGGATGCCCAGCCGCGGTTAAGACCCGACTGGGGTGGACGCTCCAGTAGGGCGGGCCATACTTTTTTTTTTTTGGAAAATCAATGGAGTGGGGTGTCTAAAATATGTGTTTTCTTGTGGGGAATTCAAATATGGGATTATTTTTCTAATCGGATAACTCCTACCTACATTGTTTTGGATTTCAAAATGGCCGATTTGACAATTTTTCACCCCTTGGCCATACATGGATGCCAACATGAATCTGAAGGAAATCCTAACATGCAAGGTGTCTAAATGATGTGTTTCTTAATGGGGAATTCAAATATGAGTTCATTTTTGGCATAGGATAACTCTAACCTACATCATTTTGGATTTCAAAATGGCCGATTTTACCATTTTTCACCCCTTGGCCATACATGGATGCCAACATGAATCTGAAGGAAATCCTAACATGCAAGGTGTCTAAATGATGTGTTTCTTAACACTTTGACTGCCATGAAACGTCTTTTCACGTCATTGCTGGCCATGCTCAAGTTGCCGGGGGACGCTGTACAGCGTCCTTATATCAATATTTCAAAAATCTGCGATCGGATTCATATGTCCCCTCCGCTGGCCTGAGATCCACCAGCAGGACCCACTGAGCTCTCTGGCGGTTCAGGAGCGCCATCTGGTGGCCGATCGGCGCAATCGCCAAACAGGATGTTGAATAGAGGTTGTCCTAGACGACCGTAGTACTTCCGGCGCTCGCTATAGGTCCCGCGACTCTGGCTCGTCACACTACACAGTGATCGATTGCCAATAACTCGATAAACAACATGATTTGGACGTATATACCATTATACAAGCTGGAGATGGACCGGGTAAATTTACATACCATAATGATAAGATTTCAACTCGACGATGATCGCCCAACGGCGCGCGGAGACTGGGGTGAGTTTCAGCGTGTAACGTTACCGTCTTCGATACTAACTGCTATTGTCAACATTTGACCCACATTAGATGATTGGTATAACGCTGCCCACGGAATTATAAACGCCCCCTAGCCCATCCGGTCAACATCAGATGACGTGTAGTAACTTCTAGAAGTACGTCTAGTTGGAATTTTTTATATCGCGCTGATTGCCATAAAACTGTATTGCATCATCAATATAATGCATTTGGGGCTATAGATCACGTTCTGGAGAAAGCTGCAGAAAGAGATGAAAACATACTTATACATTAGACCATACTTTACTATGAATATGTGAATGAAAAAGTTTAACGTTGCTACACAATGAACAATACATATAGGACTTTGAATGGGCCCTAATAATGGCAATGTAGCAATAGAATTTAAAAAGTTATAGCCATGCAAAGAAGGGGTACTTCTCCATAGACAAATAGAGCCGACAACCTATGGTATATCATTAATTTAACCCAAGGCAACCAAAGTGTTAATGGGGAATTCAAATATGAGGTAATTTTTGGGAAAGGATAAATATAACCTGCATAATTTTGGATTTCAAAATGGCTGATTTTACCATTTGAACCCATTGGTATTGTATTACAAATTTGCAAAGATAAAAAATATATGGGAAATCATTTATAATGACAAAGCCATCAAATTTATTAACAAGTGAACTGTATATAACTGGATACAACTCCAAAGATCAATAATAATAATACTAACAATAATACATTGTATTTGTAATGCACACAAACACCTAAGTGCTAAATCTCGATCTCCTGACTTCTTGAACTTTGCCAGGTTCCAATATCTTGATTGGACTCATTCTTGGATGGCAAGATCTCCTACTGTACTGCTTTAGCCACCAACCTACAAACACAAACTTAAAGTCAACGTCAGCCATAAATAGGTGAGCTCTTTCCAGAACTACTCAGCAGAAACCTCTGTAACCATTTTAACAAACGTCTCAATGTATTGAGAAAATCCATGGGGCTCCATCAATCCTCTATCTTCTTAAATTTGATCAGGTTGCACAAGTCCTGCTTGGATTCATTCTTGGACATCAGCCTCCTGCTGGTCTCCTGAGCCCTGATCCCTCCATCCCTTTTTTCTTGTGAAAAGTACTTAGCAGAGGCCTCAGTCACCATTTTAACAACCCTCTCGATGCTTTGTGTGTGGCAAGGCCAGTCGAGAACCTCCATGGGGGTGTTGATTAAGTTCTTCACCTCGGAGGTGCTTAGGGAGCAGGTGAGAGGTGGCTCTGACAAATCTTCTGACCAGCTGATTAAGCCACCAATGCTGGAAGCATCACTATTGATGTGAGGTGTTCTTCTGATCCTGACACAGGAGTCTCCCAGCTGAGTGTCTGGATCCCCCTCTCCCCTGATGGCCAGGATTCTCTCCACCCCCTCAATTCTCTCTTTTTGATCCTCAGAGCACAGCAGTGTTTGGAGGATGGCTTCACTGTGGGCATACCAAGCAGATCTTCTCACAGTTGGCATCACAACATCCAGCACCTCCTTCCTCTGAGACTTGAGGCAGTCCAGCTGAAACAGGATGTGCCTAGGCCCTTCGATCCAGGAGTGCTTGACCTTCATGTTGAACCAACATGGATAATACACTCCAATGATGAATTCCACAATGCATTGTAGATTATTCAGGTTCTTTCTTTTAAGTTGATGCTTTGACACCCAGAGCCTGAGGAGTCTGTTTGCTGTGGTGAGCCAGCGGCTGTGGTTTACCGGTCCAATCTCCAGCAGAGCCAGCCTTGCAGAAAGCACTCCATCCCTGATTGCACAGACCAGCTTATAGCCATAGTGTTGATCAGTTGAGAGATCTTGAATGATCTTCTCAGGCAGCTTGATCAGCGGAGGGCCAAGAAAGATCCTGGTGAAGTTAGGATTGATCTCCAAGTCTGTAACAGAATCAAGGAGCTGTCCTATTGGCCCAGACAATTTGTTGTCTGACAGAGTAGCCCCATCAACTTCAACAATGAGACGGCGCAGTGGAAGTTCACCAGTGTGCAGGTTGCACACCAACCAGACCAGCTTTCTCCCCAGGTGCAGCTCCAGCTTCCGCATTACACCTGCCTTCACTCCAGTGTTGACATTGGTCGAGTCTCCTCCAATGGCCCACAAGGTCTTATCAGAACCTCTCTCTTTCAGCCAGGCAAACAGGACCTTAGCAATCTTCTCTGCATGGGACTCCTCTTTAGTTGCTTTCTCTGGTGTAAAGTGGAACAGATAGTTGCTGCCAGGCTCACTAGCAACACTATAGTGTTCTTCCTTGATCTTTGCAGGAAAAGATTGGTCACTGCCCTCAGCTTCCATCATCACATTGGTCATGTCAATCCGGCCATCAAAGAGGATACAGGAGATCCCCCCCTCCTCCCTGCACTTCTCCTCAAACTCTTCCCCCAGCTCTTGCATCAACTTTTCTTGTGCTCTCTTAACCTTGTTCTTATCAATCACTTTACTTGTGTCATCTTCTAAGATGAGTCCTGCATCAATCAGAGCTGCAGTTGCTATAGCTGCAGTTCGCCTTAGACCTATGCCATACCTTACACTAGCAAGGGCGATGTTTGGAATCTCATCATAATTTTTCCGTAGCTTTGCTGAAGCTGCAGGGTCAGTTTCAGGAATGAGCTCAACTTCAGGGACTGTAAGGAAGCTCTCAACATCCGTCCTGGCAACCTTGTCTGCTGCTGCAAAGCTTTCTTCTTTGCCCCTTCTCCTTTTCTCTGCCTTCTTTTCCATCCCCTGCCTTTCCAATGTTTTAAGAAGATAGAGGATTGATGGAGCCCCATGGATTTTCTCAATACATTGAGACGTTTGTTAAAATGGTTACAGAGGTTTCTGCTGAGTAGTTCTGGAAAGAGCTCACCTATTTATGGCTGACGTTGACTTTAAGTTTGTGTTTGTAGGTTGGTGGCTAAAGCAGTACAGTAGGAGATCTTGCCATCCAAGAATGAGTCCAATCAAGATATTGGAACCTGGCAAAGTTCAAGAAGTCAGGAGATCGAGATTTAGCACTTAGGTGTTTGTGTGCATTACAAATACAATTTATTATTGTTAGTATTATTATTATTGAACTTTGGAGTTGTATCCAGTTATATACAGTTCACTTGTTAATACATTTGATGGCTTTGTCATTATAAATGATTTCCCATATATTTTTTATCTTTGCAATTTTGTAATACAATACCAATGGGTTCAAATGGTAAAATCAGCCATTTTGAAATCCAAAATTATGCAGGTTATATTTATCCTATCCCAAAAATGACCTCATATTTGAATTCCCCATTAAGAAACACATCATTTAGACACCTTGCATGTTAGGATTTCCTTCAGATACATGTTGGCATCCATGTATGGCCAAGGGGTGAAAAATGGTAAAATCGGCCATTTTGAAATCCAAAATGATGTAGGTTAGAATTATCCTATCACAAAAATGAACTCATATTTGAATTCCCCATTAAGAAACACATCATTTAGACACCTTGCATGTTAGGATTTCCTTCAGATTCATGTTGGCATCCATGTATGGCCAAGGGGTGAAAAATGGTCAAATCGGCCATTTTGAAATCCAAAACAATGTAGGTAGGAGTTATCCGATTAGAAAAATAATCCCATATTTGAATTCCTCACAAGAAAACACATATTTTAGACACCCCACTCGATTGATTTTCCAAAAATAAAAAGTATGGCCCGCCCTAACGCTCCAGGGCCCCCTCTACGGACCTGCCAGCCAACCAACGACCACACGCTGCCTTTACACCAAGGTGAGCGACACAGACAACACTCTCTTACAGCCCGTTGAGAGGCTATGGACACTAGACGCGATGCCATTCAAGACCGAACGCAAGAAGGTTCGGCCCAAAGAGGACAAGTACGCCATCACTCTACTAGATCAGAAGACTACGAGAGTCAAGGTCGACGGAATGTTCAGATACGCAACCCCACTCTTGAAGCGGGCGAAGAGGCCGGTGAGAGAACCGTGGGCCAAGGAGCAGGGCTGGGAAGACCCCATACCCGAGTATCTAGCTACCCCATGGAGAGAGTGGGAGGGTGAACTTATCTCACTCCGCGAGGTGGCCCTCCCGCGGAGTCACTTCCCCCCTACCGTGCGACTGGAGAAGTGTCAGACGGACCTGCACGTCTTCAGCGACGCCCCAGAAGTGGCGTACGGACCAGTGGCCTACCTGTGGGCTCAAGAAGAAGGAGTTCTGAACTCCACGCCCCTCAGCTACGCTCCAAGCGACGTAGCTGACATCGAACCCATCACCCCAAACTACCTCTTGATGGGGCGGCCGGACCCGGCCCTTCCTCAGACGGTGTACAGACAGGACGAGAGGAACGGACGGAGGATGTGGAGACACAGCCAAGTACTGGCCGACCAGTTTTGGACCCGCTTCCTCCTACACTATCTACCATCCCTTCAAGCCCGTCAGAAGTGGGTAAAGGACAGGGACAACCTGAAGGTGGATACAGTCATCATGATAATAGACCAGTCACTACCCCGAGCTACGTGGCCGGCCGGCCGTGTGAGCAGAGTGATTACTGGTGCCGATGGGAAGGTCAGAGCGGCAGAAGTCATCGTCCAAGGGCGGACTTACACCCGACCTGTAGCCAAGTTGATAGAGCTGCCGGAGATCCCTGACTCCCCTGACAACGACCATGACCCACTGACTTTGTAGATTGTTCCAACTCCTCATAACACAGTATGGAGAAGTTGACTGGACACTAATATTAATCTGTGCCCCTTTATTTACTAATTAGGTGCGGCTGTTCTGAAGGGCCAGATTAACACTGAGAATATACGTTTTATTATTTTATATAACTTGTATATTATTTATATATATAAGCTATATACCTTTAAGCCTCCGTTTGAATCATAGCATTATTCGCTTTCCTCATTGGACAACGCCCTTGGCATTGACGGCGCCAACAGTCGCGCCCCCCAGACAAGTTCAAAGACGAGTCCGGACAAGTTGAGACATGCCCTTGGCCAGCGCATTGATTCCGGACAAGAGATTCGGTTGCGCCCTAGAAATGACTCTAAGTATATATTGTGGAAGGCGCAAGCAGCCGTAGTGTGAACCTAATGTAGTGTGCAGCAGTAACGAGTTTGTGTGTGAAACCTAAACACGTGAAGTGCGAAGTGAACCCAGTAACTAGTGTGAACCTTAGCAAGTGTGTGTGGACTTAACGTAATTAGTATCAGAACACGAGGTGAACCTAACAGCAGAACTATTGGACATGTGAGCAGTGGAACCTACGGATATAGTGTATCGTTACGGATAACTAGTAGCTCCTTAGATACGACCTTGATATTGTAGAACCATTGTTGCCGTATTATAGTGAATTGTGTAAAATGTAGTACCGTGGAGAAGAGCATCGTTAATACCATTGTCGTTTGGATTTAACTACACCTGAAGATCTGCATCGGGCTAGCTTCGAGGACGAAGCTAGCTAGCTATCATCACTGCCGTCGGGCATTGGATTAAGAGCTATTACCCTGCTATCGAGCACTTGGATTACAAGGACTGGATCCGTATGAGACCCCCTTTCTTCAGTGACCAGCAGGAGTATCCGCCTATTCTTCAATTCCTCTGGAGCTTACCACTCCGTGGGGGAAATCACCAGTCTCCAGCTATACCCTTGTTTGCCCCTGTATCGCCATCTCACTCCATGCAGCGTTCCGGTCTAGTATTATTAGCCTAGGAATTATTCATTCCCACTGACTTTGATACTCTGACATTCTACTATCATTCGCCATAAAAGAGCAACGTACTAATTCTCAGTTGTACATTTGATATTGCTAATAAAATACTGTAAACGTTATCTCTTTGTCACCGTGCCGTCTATTGAGTGTCTGCCATATTTAACTGTACTGTCTGGCAAGTAATAATAATATTTAGTAGTGGTTTAATCTATCACAATCTTTAATACAGTCAGGGTTTTGTAACCCCTCAGTTACACTCGCATAGAAGGTATTGAGATAATTTGCTAAGGAGATGTCACTGTTCAGTTTGAGGGAGGTGCCTTTGTAATCTGTCATCGTTTTGAGGCCCTGCCACATAGCTCTGGAGTCAGCCTGTTCAAACTGAAGTTAAATTTGATTCCTGTAGCGCCGTTTTGCTTCTATTACTGTCCTCCTTACGTTGTATCTCGCCACCTTGTGGTCATTCATGTTGCCTGCCACGAGCCCGGCGTTGTATGCTGTGGTGCACGCTTTCAGAGCTTCACGGACGGATTTGTCTACCCATGGTTTTTGATTTGGGTAAACTCTAATTGTGGTAGTGGGGATTGTTTCTTCCACCAAAGTACGAACAAAGTCCAGCACTGTCTCCGTGTAGTCATTAATGTTATCTGTGTTGTCACGGAACACACTCCAGTCTGTACACTCAAGTGCAGCTTGGAGCGTCTCCTCTGACTCCACAGACCATTTCTGCACCTCTCGCGAGACTACCGGGGCGCGCTTGATACTTTGTTTATATTTTGGAGAAAGAAATATGGCCGCATGATCAGACTTGCCGAAGCCACTAGCCGAATGAGCCTTGTATCCACACTTGAATTGCAAGTAACAGTGGTCTAAAATGTTACCGCCTCTGGTGTTACAAGTCACATGCTGATAGAAATCCGGCAATACTTTTCTCAGATTGGCGCTATTGAAATCGCCGACAACTACAATGGCAGCGTCAACATTAGCTGCCTGGAGTTTATTTACCTCATCGTGGAGCTTCGAGAGCGCGTCGCCTGTGTTTTGGAATATACACTCCGACCAGGATGATCGACGTTAACTCCCTCGGGAGAAAGAAAGGCCGACACTTGATGGATATATATTCCAGGTTGGGGGAGCAGTGGTTCGAAAGTTCTTTCACGTTGGCTGGATCGCTCCAATTGTTGTTCAACATGAAGGCTATTCCACCTCCCCGCTGCTTACCGGATTCTGCTGTACGATCCTTGCGGTGGATGAAGAAGTGTTCGGCCGGTTGTATGGCGTGGTCTGGAACGTACGGCGTCAACCACATCTCGATGAAGCAGAGAACATTACAATCTCTAACGTCTCTTTGGAATTTAATCCTTGCTCTGATGTCGTCCAGTTTGTTGTCTATTGATTGTACATTGGCTAGCAATATACTGGGTAGTGGCGTTCGGTGTCGCCTGGTTCTCAGTCTGTTACGGACACACGCTCTCCGTCCTCGTCGCCTGGATCCTTTGTTCCATGGGTCGAGGTATGGTCCTGATGTTCTCAAGATCTCAACAGGCCATTGTTGTGGTTCGGAGAGCTGATCCAGAGAGTAATCCAGTTGGTAAGTTTCCCGTAATCCAATGTCTATGAGTAACTGACGGTCATACACATTAAATGCACCTACAGTTGGTACAAACAAAACTCTTAAAACTATAAATATTAACAAAAGTAAGCACAATCTCGACGGAGCGCACAGATAGGCAGCCGGTCGTTGCGGCGCCATCTTACTTCTCCTCTCCTCTCCTCTCCTCTCCTCTCCTCTCCTCTCCTCTCCTCTCCTCTCCTCTCCTCTCTTCTCCTCTCCTCTCCTCTCCTCTCCTCTCCTCTCCTCTCCTCTCCTCTCCTCTCCTCATCTCCTCTCCTCATCTCATCTCATCTCCTCACCTCAACTCCTCTCCTCTCCTCTCCTCTCCTCTCCTCTCCTCTCCTCTCCTCTCCTCTCCTCTCCTCTCCTCTCCTCATCTCACCTCCTCTCCTTTCCTCACCTCATCTCCTCTCCTCACCTCATCTCATCTCTTCTCCTCATCTCCTCTCCTCCTCTCTCCTCTCCTCACCTCATCTCCTTTCCTCACCTCACCTCATCTCCTCACCTCATCTCCTCTCCTCTCCTCCTCTCTCCTCTCCTCACCTCATCTCCTCTCATTCCTTCCCTCAGTCCATCAGTTCAATATTTAACCTCAACAGGGTCAAATTAGCATTATAATACACCTCTGGTAACTCTTTCTGTCTCTCCCCTATAGGCCTGCGACCCCCGACACCCACACTATCCTCGGACCTCATCTCTCTGTGCGTCTGAGAACATCAACAACTCACTGACAGAATACAGATGGATGCTAGGACCCCCAGGTAAAACTACTACTACTACTGTAGGACCCACAAGTAAAACTACTACTACTACTGTAGGACCCACAAGTAAAACTACTACTACTACTGTAGGACCCCCAGGTAAAACTACTACTACTACTACTGTAGGACCCACAAGTAAAACTACTACTGTAGGACCCCCAGGTAAAACAATGGTGGTTCAGGTATCGACCCGAATGACCTCCTCTTTTAAGAAAATGTTAAGTTAATTGATTGCATATCTTTATGTAAAACCTTTCATTAAAAGTAACTAGTTTGCAGGTGTTACAGTACATATACATGGGGTGCAGTAGAAAGTAATCCCCTACACGTTGACCCAGTACTGAAATATTTCCGCCACCTCCACTCCAGGGACCCTCGACGGCCCCGCTAGCCCACTGAGGGAGCTCGACGTTGGGACGTTTCTCACCAACACCCAGGCCATGGTGCTGGACGCCTTCTACCTGCAGCCGGGGGGCAGAGTGCAGTGCTGTGCCCGAGCCGTGAGCAGTGAGGGGCGGGCGGGACTGGAGGTGACCAGCCCCGTTCTGGAGGTCAGCCGAGAGGAGGGTGAGTGGGAGAGAGGGGGGGGGGGGAGATGGCGTGCTTTCTCTATTCTGTTTTGTTATATTCTATTTGAACCCTTTCACTACCACACTACAGAAGGTTAACTTTTTCACTACCACACTATAGAAGGTTAACCTTTCACTACCACACCTCATCTCCTCTCCTCTCCTCTCTTCTTTAACTGGTAGTGAAAGGTTAACCTTCTGTAGTGTGGTGGTGAAAGGTTAACCGTCTGCAGTGTGGTAGTGAAAGGGTTAAAACTAGGGATGCTCGATATTGGCTTTTTTACCTATACCGATATTGTCCAACTCTTAATTTCCGATACCGATATCAACCGACCCATATATGCAGGGTCCCCCCCAAAAACGGAATAATTTCAGGTAATTAACATTACATATCTCTTGTCGTGGAATTAACACAACATTATGCATACTTTTGACAATAAATAAAATCAGATCAAATATTTTTGAAAACCGATACCGATATTTTCCGATATCACATTTTAATGCCAATATTGGCCGATAATATCGGTAGGCCGATAATATCGGACACCCCTAGTTAAAACCACAAGTCACGTGTGAGATATAATGGAGCATGGGAATGATAATCACGACTAGGCCGTCACATAATGTCACAAGCCTGTCTACACTATTTTCATCATTTGAATAGAGATTCAAAACAATGTTTGTTGCATATTCAAAGATTGTTGACACCCATGGGCGATTTCACAAAGGGGTTGCGCGGCTTTTTCTGACGCAATGCCTGTGCAAATAGCCCCAAAACAAACCTTGCCATTCACAAAGCACTCACAAAGGGTGAAATACCGTGCATGCAACTGCATTGTCATCATCATTGCATCTCTGTGTGTCCTGTGCTATTTGCGGGTATTTAAATGGGGTAATATGAGCGGATAATGTGCCCCTTTCTATGCAAATGAGCCTCATTGCAAAAACACTCCAATTCACAAAGATCGGCGCTAATTGCCAAACGCAGTTAAAGTGGCGCTATTTATGTCTTCAGAGAGTTGGTGGTAACTAAGCGAATTTATAAGGGGTGTTATTGCCAGCGTCTCCGGTGATCTGTTGGGTTAGGTAATAATCACAATAAAGATTATTATATGCTCCAGAATAAACTTTTCATTCATAACGTTTCATCAGGTCCATGAGTAGTGTTTTCAGGAGTATATGAGAATGTGGGGTTCTATTCTCTAAACATTAAATACAACTTAATTTCTCACAAAATATTCCTAAATCTGAAATAATTTTCACTGGCACCGAGTGCCTAACTTCCGCTGAAAGATTCAGCACCATGGACAGGTCTGCTCAAACTAATTTATTTTGGGATGACATGACAAACCATCTGGGTGGGCAAATTCTAGATGCGATATTTTTTATTCCTATACATCCCTAGATTGTGTTTTGATATGATAGACATTGTGGTTTTGTAGCTTATTAGTGGTTACCTTTATGCTAACCTTCGCGCACCTACCGCATAATACCTCCGGAAAACAATGAGGCATTCACCTGCAGGGGGTAGGTGCGCGAAAGTTACTATAGCTCAGCGCAGGAAGGTCCGATCGACTCTGGGGTTATCTCTACGTGTTCAGGAGACTCGGGTGCATAAAAACGTGATCATGGTCATGTTTCTAGTATCCCCACAACCCGACCTATGAGCGAATCTATGAAGCGGAGCTAAATATGGCAGGAGACTTATTTTGCGAAAACTCTTTATTTACTTTATAACCACTAATAAGCTACAAAATCTAAATGTCTATCATATCAAAACACAATCTAGGGATGTATAGGAATAAAAAAATAAATCACATCTACAAATCTGCCCACCCAATTGAAACCAAAAAGGTATTCGGCCCAAGGACTAGAAGAGCTACAGTATTGATTCGTCAGGACTTCCAATTCACGATCAGATAATTGAAGCTTCTGTTTTCTGTCTGCCATTGTCCTAGGACATGCATACTGTTGCATGGGCAGTATTTGTACTATTTTACCATATCAGGAGCAAAATACACTCGGATGCTCCGCGAGCCAACTGGAGTAATCCGGAGCAAATTTCACTCCGCGAGCCAACTGCACTTACAGATATCAGGAGCAAATTGCACACCGTATGGGCTTTTTTGCGCTAGTATATCATTCATGCAATACCTTTAGCTGCATCTCAAAGTCCTTAGGGTCCCAGCTTCCTGATAGTGTATGGAATGCGTGTGTGGCACCTACTGTTGTCCTTGAGTGTCTCTCTCTCTCTCTCTCTCTCTCTCTCTCTCTCTCTCTCTCTCTCTCTCTCTCTCTCTCTCTCTCTCTCTCTCTCTCTCTCTCTCTCTCTCTCTCTCTCTCTCTCACTATCTCTGGCTCTCTCTCTCCCCCTCTCTCTCTCTCTCTCTCTCTCTCTCTCTCTCTCTCTCTCTCTCTCTCTCTCTCTCTCTCTCTCTCTCTCTCTCTCCCTCTCTCTCTCTCTAGGGGCGTGTCCCCCTCAGACTCCAGGCTCGGTGGGAGCAGAGCCCTACTCTGCTAAGATCCGGTACACCGGCCCAGAGGAGCCCCTGCACCCCAACATGATCCAGCTCTCTGTCACTATGGCTCATGTGGACGGTAGGTTAACCCTTTCACTACCACACTACCAAAGGGTTAACCCTTTCACATCCACACTACAGAAGGTTAAAACTTTCACTACCACACTACCAAAGGGTTAACCCTTTCACTACCACACTACAGAAGGTTAACCCTTTCACAACAACACTACAGAAGGTTAACCCTTTCACAACCACATACAGAAGGTTAACCCTTTCACTACCACACTACAGAAGGTTAACCCTTTCACTACCACACTACAGAAGGTTAACCCTTTCACTACCACACTACAGAAGGTTAACCCTTTCACTACCACACTACATCAGGTTAAACCTTTCACATCCACACTACAGAAGGTTAAAACTTTCACTACCACACTACAGAAAGTTAACCCTTTCACATCCACACTACAGAAGGTTAACCCTTTCACTACCACACTACAGAAGGTTAACCCTTTCACTACCACACTACAGAAGGTTAAAACTTTCACTACCACACTACAGAAGGTTAACCCTTTCACATCCACACTACAGAAGGTTCAAACTTTCACTACCACACTACCAAATGGTTAACCCTTTCACTATCACAATATAGAAGGTTAACCCTTTCACAACCACACTACAGAAGGTTAACCCTTTCACTACCACACTACAGAAGGTTAACCCTTTCACAACCACACTACATAAGGTTAACCCTTTCACTACCACACTACAGAAGGTTAACCCTTTCACAACCACACTACAGAAGGTTAACCCTTTCACTACCACACTACAGAAGGTTAACCCTTTCACATCCACACTACAGAAGGTTAAAACGTTCACTACCACACTACCAAAGGGTTAACCCTTTCACTCTACAGAAGGTTAACCCTTTCACAACCACACTACAGAAGGTTAACCCTTTCACTACCACACTACAGAAGGTTAACCCTTTCACAACCACAATACAGAAGGTTAACCCTTTCACTACCACACTACAGAAGGTTAACCCTTTCACATCCACACTACAGAAGGTTAAAACGTTCACTACCACACTACCAAAGGGTTAACCCTTTCACTACCACACTACAGAAGGTTAACCCTTTCACAACCACACTACAGAAGGTTAACCCTTTCACTACCACACTACAGAAGGTTAACCCTTTCACATCCACACTACAGAAGGTTAAAACTTTCACTACCACACTGAAAGGGTTAACCCTTTCACTACCACACTACAGAAGGTTAACCCTTTCACAACCACACTACAGAAGGTTAACCCTTTCACTACCACACTACAGAAGGTTAACCCTTTCACAACCACACTACAGAAGGTTCTATGTCGTTATGGCTTGCTCAGCACCTGTCTGCACTGTACTTCACTTCGTGCACGAGCACTGAATAAAAAATTCCACCATGTACCTTTAGATCCCAACATCCGTCTGACCACAACCCCTTCCGCTTACCTTCATAAGCAGGTGTGTGGTCACCTACTCGCCTCCTTCTTCACTTTCACCACAAGGAAGTGCCTTCGGTAGATCCCCACTTGACGAGGTTGTTAGCTGAAGAAAGTTGAGACGTGTTTACATTGTGCTTATTTTTTTCTTCTCTCATAAATATTCGATCGAAAAATCTAAGTCATAATGTCTACTTCGGAGAGTCGCAGAGCCACTCTCCACCAGCGGTTTTCCATTTCCGCCTCCGTTGTGCGTCCTGGTGCAGGGCTGTTGCCTCTCTCGTGGTTGGCAGCCACGCCCGGTAGGCGTCCGATGGGTAGTTTGCCTCTCCAAGGAGCTGGTGCACCGGTGGCGTCGCCTCTGCGATGGCCTGGTCCTGGCTCTGGTTCCTCTGCTTCCGGGGAATCGTCCGCTGTTGAGCGGCCGGTTCCTTTGGTTCCCGAGGATTTGAGACGCAAACTTTTTGCGTCTGCTCGCTCCCGTCGCAAGATGGTGGCTTGCAGACGCGAACGGCCTGGGTTTGGTGAGTTGCTGGAGCCCTGTGAGGATGCGTCGGTCTCTACCTGCCAGATGGAAACAGAGGATTACATGGTAGAGGCGGACGGGTTCTTATTTGAAGGCCCGGTGGAGACATGTATCCCGCCCGTCCAGGTAACACTGGAGGGGGGTGAAATGTCTCCTTGGGGCGCCTTGTTTGAAGATGTTGGAGAAGAACCTCTGACTCGTCGGCAGGATGCCCTACTATCAGCCACATCGGAGTGTGGCTCCTTGACCAGTAGAAGCCTGCTGTATGTGAGGGATGCGGGCTCGGTGGAGGAAAGTCTGCAGGGGGGACTTTGTTTCCCGAGCTTATGGCGGTGGCGGCAGTTGCAAACGGCGTGCCGCTGCCGCAGCCACTGCCTGTTCCTGATCTAATAGGTAATCTCTGGCAACGTCGCCCGGTGAGAGGGGTGGACGTTGTCTACCCATTTTTCCCCTCAATGGGGGCCTATGTTCGTCGGGGCCAGGTGGTGTCCCACATCATTGGCCTCACCCCCGCCTACGTACAAGTTACGCGGGTGGCGGGTTTGGTCAAAGGTATGAGAGAGGGCGTGCCACGGCTTGATAGGCCGATGGCCGCACTCCTCTGTCCGGAGGTGGTGTGGGAGCCGTTACGCAAGCCGGTTCCTCAAGGGAAATTGGCGAGGCGGTTGGCTTACTGGAGCGACCAGTCATTTATCGCCGGAACACAATCTCTGGCTGCCGCGTCTAACATCGCGCAGCTGGCAAGATTCATGTCCGGGGTATTGACGGGCGGCATGGAGCTGAGTGATGAACAACATGACCAGCTCACCCAGTCGGCAGGAGCTATCCTGCATCTGACTCAGCCGCAGGCCATAGCCGCTGGGAAAGTGCGCGCCCTGGCAACTCTAACCCAGCGCCACCTTTGGCTGGAGCAGGCCCGTGTGCCGGAGAAGAAGAGGATTCCACTTCTGACGGCACCCCTCTCCGATGCTGGACTGTTCGGGAAGGCCCTGCAGTTGATGACCTCGACATGCAGAGAAATGCAGGAGGAGCGCTCCGTGCTCCAACCTCATTTTCCCCCTCCCGACATCGCCGCTGGAGTCAGACGGCTGCCACGTCGTCGAGCTTCCTCCGCCGTGGCTGCTGCTGCTACCACCGCCACTGCTGGCCCTTCGAAGAAGGCCAGGAGGAGAGAGGGCGCCGCCGCTGCAGCCGGCCCATCTGCGCCTGGAGGAGACGGTAGGGATCGTCGTGACCAGCCGCCGATTGTCTACTGTCCCTCCGGGGCTCCCCGAGGTGGCAAATCCCGAGCGGCTCGAGGCGGCAGGCGCAGCTAGACCCAGTGACTTTTTTCCCCTGCGGTCCCCTCTGTTTACCCCTCCCCGGCCCTCTCATATACTTTTGTTCAGAAATAAAAAGTCCCCTCTAAAGGGGGACTGTATTTTTTGTTAACAAACTGTGTGTTTCTTCACCAAACATATGATGAGGTTGCAAAGTGTGAATCTTCACTAGTATGCATTGATAGGAGGGTTACGTTCGTGTTATGAGCTTAAGCAAGGTCTGCTGCCTACACTCGGTTATAGAAAGGTTTTTCTACCTCGGCCTGAGACTCCACATGCAGGTAGAGGCTAGTTGTATGGTCTGTTGCTTACACAAGTAATGTTGAGCTACAACACTGTTGTGTTAGTTGCAGTAATGCTTGTATGAACACGTACCACGGCCCGGCCGTTTCGCTCTCTCTATCAGTGTTTTTCGATGTACAACATGGATGCGGGTGTAGGATTCACACACACACGCGACTTGGTTTTGTTGTAAACCCTGTTCACAGTTATCTGTGGGTAGCGTGCATTGTATTAGCTTGCGCTATTTCATTAGCATTCTACCAAAGGTATCATATGCTCCTATTAAACAGGCGTTGAGTGTTGGGTTTCCCCCCGTCATAGCACATGTCACTACGCACGTTGCTGTTGACGATGGCTTCCGTGAGTTAGATCTGTACGTACGATCTATTGTTGTCAAAGTGTCGGGATAGAGCGTAGGACTTACGGGTCCACTACGCTCGATTTATGTGTAACTTGAGTCGGTTGGTCACATGACTCACAGTTACCATGGCTTTTTCATTCTATGACTCACGTGGGAAGGCTCTCTGGGGAATTTCAGTCTAAAATCCTCTGTGGTAGGGGTGACTGCCGTTTTTACCCTCAGCTGTGTCAAATGGGATTCATGTCAGTTGGTGCTTCCTTCTTTTTAAATAAAAGAGTGTGGAGTATAGGAAGCACCACACCCTTCTTGTCATTTCTCCCAGGCACCTTGGGGATTCAATGAAGGGTCTAAATAGCCTATTCATTGATGTGGTTGTGTCCCGACGCATGCATGGTGCTAGCTCGGGGTGTTTCTGTTTAGAATCATGCGGGTAGCTAGTACGCCTTGGTTGCTTGTTGTTAAAACGGCGTTTTTATAAACCAATTGGGATGGAGGTTGTCCTCTTCCGAGAACCTGTTACTGGTTCTCGACGGATTCTCGTTCATATCTGGGGGATGATAACGGAATGGATCTGAACATAGGTAGAGGGATCTCACGCCCTTGGGGTGGGGCACCGAGCGCGGTTCACACCGACCCGTCTGGGTGGCGCCCTCTTTTCATGTTTTAGATCAACACGCATATCTGCCCCTTCTCCTGGAGTAGGCATGTCGGCGTGGTTAGGGCACAGGACTGGTTCTGGTCACGCTGGTCCAGGTCAGTTAACCCGTTTGTCCGCCGGGGATGCAGATCTGCTGTTCTGGTACCCTGAGGGACTTGGGCTTTTTTCAGGGGGAAAAAGGCCGGGTCGGCCCGGGGCGTCACAAGGTTAGGCGTTATGGAGACCCTTGTTGGGTACTCTTTTGTACCTGGCACTATCATAAGGGGCTGGTTCTCTTCTCCGCACCTCTCTCACGCATGGCGGAGAGAGGGCTGTTGGGGTGGTCTTCTGGACCTCCTCTGGTAACCCTGTGTGCTTCCCGAGCCGCCGGGCCCGGTCCGAAGTAAAGTTTCGTTGATACCGTAGACCTGGGATAACCTTCTCAAATCTCAAATATCTTAGGGAGGTGTAGTGTTACGTCATTGTTGTTTCCGGCCGGTCCAACTCGCTTGAAATTGCAATGTATTTCCAAGGGACACATTTCTAAAATCGTCTCGTTTAACACTTTCTATGCCACTCATGGCTTTTCTCGGATTTCCGATAGTTACGTTGAAAGCCACTCACGAGATTTCTCTGAATTTTTTTCATTTTAAATTTTTTGCGATCTGAAATCATATTGCATCACGCGAGCCTACCCTAGCCTACCCGAGGGCCGCCGGCGATCAGATGTGAAAAAAGCGCCCCCTATCGTCTCCCAGATGACATTAGGGATTTTGGAATGGACTCAATGAAAATGGATGGGGAAAAAAAATATTCCAGTCCACATTTTCCAGTCCACTGATGCAGCCGGGGTTACCAGAGTTCATTCTGGAGACTCTGAGCCGCGGCAAGCATGAGTTCTACTGTACACACGTTGGATCTATACACTTATCGATTTTTTCGAATGGTGATCAGGAATTGGAATATACCAGTTGGATACCATCTGATGTCAGGTAAGGAATCTATGTTATCAGTGTTAGGATAATCAGACTCGTTTTGATGAAGATATAAGCTTTTTTCTGATATGTGCTCCAGCGGTTTCACTGTAAAATCCATGAGGAAATGAAAACGGCTATTATCAGCGCGCGCCTCGAATGTGCTTGCGCGCACGTATACTATTGATCAACTAGCGTTTATTTGAAAACGATTCATAAATAGGCCGACAAATATCAACATTCTGGATTATTCCAGTAAAAGGTGATTATCACAGAATGGCCTGTTTTTTACCTCAAACGGGTGCTTTTCAAAATGCTCTCAAACGGAAATGAAGCGATAAAAAACCAATCTGCCTTGACAGCACTGACTGGAAAATGATTCTTTGATAAGCGACGGGCAGATTAGACACATAGCCATAATTTAAAACATAGATTAGGCAATATTAACGTTAATGAAACGGAGGGCTAGGGCCTCCACGGGTTGCGTTTGATAGAGCTGGCGGACACTATGGCGTTTGTAACTCCGATTAAAGAATTACACAGAGACGTGCTGCAGGTATTGGTTGTATTTGGGAACAGAAAGGTGTGTGTGGTTGTCTACAAGGGAATACAATACAGTATACATTAGTAAACACAAAGGAATACAATACAGTATACATTAGTAAACACAGTAGTGGCGCACATAAACATAATGTCATAAACATGTGGTCTATAGCTGCAATAATATTCATTAGCAATACAGTGCAACTACTAGTAACCAAGACATTCACTTAACCGGAGTTATTATAGATAACCTACATAGCCTATGCAGGGGGATGACTCATGCAGTGCATGTAAACAGTATAGGTAGGCGGACTGTAAACCAGGTGTAAGATACATTCAATTCACTAGGAGTAGTGAGTGAGTTATATAGCCTAGGCTAGCTCACGTGCGGCTAAGCTAACCACGCAGCATCACTAGCAGGCAGCATATCATAGCAGAGGGAACCTAGGTTGGCTAATGTGTAGCTAAGCTAACGGCGCAGTGTTTCAATAACAGAGGGAACAACGTCGACAGGAATAGAACAGCGGAGACACACTATAAAGGTAGAGTAAGCTGAAGGGATGAATTAGGCAGGGCTAAACATAGGTACCGTACTCACGTGTCATTTACGCACACGTTCCTCAAAGGGAAAGATCTTACTGCTGCAACAGCAGCACTGTCGGGCAGCAGCACAGAGAACAGCTTGTGCACTCGTTTCTCAAAGGGAAACTCTTAAAGGGCCAGTAACGTTATCAGAAGACTAGAGTGCAACACTAGCACATCACGCTGAACGAATACACTGGCATAAATCAATTACCCTTTCCTGTCAACAACAACATATTAAAGGGCTATTACAGAACAAAGTAGTCTATTAACGGGCTTTCCTACACAGCCGCACCCAAAAGTCTACTTAGACCTTTTGAACTAAACAGGAAAGTCTCAGGGGTCCTCTGTATCCGGGAGACTCGGGAGCTGCACCGGCCGGGACACAGGGCGCAGGTATGTTCTGTCCTTCACCTGGACAGCTGCGGTGCGGATGCGCCCGTCAGTTCCAGGGTTCGTCTGAGTGACCTTCCCAACGGGCCAGAGTGCCCGAGGAAGCCGCGGGTCAACGATGAGGGCCACCTGGCCGAGTGACTGTTTCTTGCCGTCCTTCCTCCGCTTCTGTTTCTCCGGGGCCCTATCTTGGTGTGAAATGGCCCAAAACAGTCTACTCTGGTGGAATAGAATGGGGGCTTGTAGAGACGCAGGCGACAGGGCGGAAGGGCGGCCATTTTAGGCATGTCGGGCTTTGCTCGCCGCAGATGGCGTTCTCGGCAGGTGTGCTGATGCTTGCGGATTGCTTCTCTTCCACATAGAACCCAGAATCGGGATTGAAGATCAACAAATACCCTCTCAGGCCCGGGGTGGAGAAGAGTTTGATCATAATCTTGGATGATCAGCTTTGTCAGGGGGTGATGTGGATCCAAGACGATTGGGTGATGGTCATCCATCTCCAAGTTCTCGGCCCTGTGCGGCCTACCGCCTACTCCGAGGAGACATGTAGCCTTGTCATACTCCGGAGATAGAGAGCCCAAACGACTGTCTGGGGGAAGAGGTCGGTCAGACTTGAGGGCCTTGATCTCCTCTGGGAGTGAGTCCAGTTGAGCTCGTTTAAGGAGGACCTTCTCAGTGTTGAGGAAGTCGGCTGCTTCATAAGGCTGATCGGTGGTCTGGGCATCAGCCGCACCGTGAAGGGACCTGACTGTTGCTTGGACGAGATATTTCCGTGAAGAGAGGTCTTCAACGGCAGGGAGCGGAGGACTGGGAGAAGTCCTAGGTTGAGTTAGTCGAGTACTGGGTTGAGTACTGGGTTGAGAACTAGGTTGAGTACTAGGTTGAGTACTAGGCTGGGTGCTAGGTTGAGTACTAGGCTGAGTACTAGGTTGAGTACTAGGTTGAGTACTAGGTTGAGTACTAGGTTGAGTACTAGGCTGAGTACTAGGCTGAGTACTGGGTTGAGTACTAGGTTGAGTACTGGGTTGAGTACTAGGTTGGGTGCTAGATTGAGTACTAGGCTGAGTACTAGGTTGAGTACTAGGCTGGGTGCTAGGTTGAGTACTAGGCTGAGTACTAGGTTGAGTACTAGGTTGAGTACTAGGTTGAGTACTAGGTTGAGTACTAGGCTGAGTACTAGGTTGGGTACTGAGTTGAGTACTAGGTTGGGTACTGAGTTGAGTACTAGGTTGGGTACTGAGTTGAGTACTAGGTTGGGTACTGAGTTGAGTACTAGGTTGGGTACTGAGTTGAGTACTGGGTTGGGTACTGAGTTGAGTACTAGGTTGGGTACTGAGTTGAGTACTAGGTTGGGTACTGAGTTGAGTACTGGGTTGGGTACTGAGTTGAGTACTAGGTTGGGTACTGAGTTGAGTACTAGGTTGGGTACTGAGTTGAGTACTAGGTTGGGTACTGAGTTGAGTACTAGGTTGGGTACTGAGTTGAGTACTAGGTTGGGTACTGAGTTGAGTACTAGGTTGGGTACTGAGTTGAGTACTAGGTTGGGTACTGAGTTGAGTACTAAGTTGGGTACTGAGTTGAGTACTGGGTTGAGTACTGGGTTGAGTACTAGGTTGGGTACTGAGTTGAGTACTGGGTTGAGTACTGGGTTGAGTACTAGGGATGGTCGCACCATAGGTAGGACTCTGGGTACTGTGTGTAGCTACAGGGGGCCCGTGTGAGATTGTAGGTTGCTCAATTGAACCAGGCATGTTGGGGGCTGGGTACCATGACACAGGGGGAGCAGCAGAGCGAGGCGTCGCCTGTGCTGGATGGTGTATCACTGGAGTGATGGCGGCTGGATTAGCTGGCAGGGGATGCATGTACTGTGGTACGGTAGGAAGGGCTAGAGGCACAGGTGCCACTACGTGGTGCTGTTGTCCAGGCGGTGGATAGGTCGGCTCAGATGCTGCTGCACGTACAAGAGCCCTCATCTTTGACTCTTGAAGTGAGGTGACCAGTTTGGCTACTTGAAGTTCCTTCTCCTTCTTCTTAGGCCGCCTCTGCCTGTCCAGGCGTTTAACGATAGCTTCCCGTGCATCTTGTGCTTCCTGCTCTAGGCGTTGTAAGCGCTGGCACTCCAGGTTGGCGTCGTAGTCTTCTTTTACCTGGCGCTGTAGCTCCTCAAGCTCCAGGGAGTGGATGTACTCCTGAAGGATAGCTTCCTGGACTGGTGAGAGAGCATGTGGTCGGTGTACACTCCCAGATGAACTATGGGAGCCAACACCTGACCTTATGGAGGGTCTCGGAATTGACAGATGTGAGGACCTACTACCTTCATACGGAGCCCTTGCTTCGCTCGCCGGGTATGAACGATGGGAGCCGACACCTGACCTTATGGTGGGTCTAGGAATTGACTGATCCGAGTACTGACTGATCCGAGTACTGACTGGTCCGAGTACTGACTGATCCGAGTACTGACTGATCCGAGTACTGACTGATCCGAGTACTGACTGGTCCGAGTACTGACTGATCCGAGTACTGAATTCAGGTTCATATCCCACTTCGAGGTCACGTAGGTGGCTTGGTAGGTGGCGCTCTCTCTGCGGGTGAGCGGTGGTCTCTGTGGTGTCCTGGTCTGCCATAGCGTCTTGGAGGAGCTCTATCCGGCTCGAAGGACCATGAAACGGAGGGCTAGGGCCTCCACGGGTTGCGTTTGATAGAGCTGGCGGACACTATGGCGTTTGTAACTCCGATTAAAGAATTACACAGAGACGTGCTGCAGGTATTGGTTGTATTTGGGAACAGAAAGGTGTGTGTGGTTGTCTACAAGGGAATACAATACAGTATACATTAGTAAACACAAAGGAATACAATACAGTATACATTAGTAAACACAGTAGTGGCGCACATAAACATAATGTCATAAACATGTGGTCTATAGCTGCAATAATATTCATTAGCAATACAGTGCAACTACTAGTAACCAAGACATTCACTTAACCGGAGTTATTATAGATAACCTACATATCCTATGCAGGGGGATGACTCATGCAGTGCATGTAAACAGTATAGGTAGGCGGACTGTAAACCAGGTGTAAGATACATTCAATTCACTAGGAGTAGTGAGTGAGTTATATAGCCTAGGCTAGCTCACGTGCGGCTAAGCTAACCACGCAGCATCACTAGCAGGCAGCATATCATAGCAGAGGGAACCTAGGTTGGCTAATGTGTAGCTAAGCTAACGGCGCAGTGTTTCAATAACAGAGGGAACAACGTCGACAGGAATAGAACAGCGGAGACACACTATAAAGGTAGAGTAAGCTGAAGGGATGAATTAGGCAGGGCTAAACATAGGTACCGTACTCACGTGTCATTTACGCACACGTTCCCCAAAGGGAAAGATCTTACTGCTGCAACAGCAGCACCGTCGGGCAGCAGCACAGAGAACAGCTTGTGCACACGTTCCTCAAAGGGAAACTCTTAAAGGGCCAGTAACGTTATCAGAAGACTAGAGTGCAACACTAGCACATCACGCTGAACGAATACACTGGCATACATCAATTACCCTTTCCTGTCAACAACAACATATTAAAGGGCTATTACAGAACAAAGTAGTCTATTAACGGGCTTTCCTACAGTTAACATTAGCGCCGATGGTGGCATTCAAGCACTAAGTCGTGCGCCCCCTGGTGGAACTATTTTACTATTTCTTTCACTATTTGGGCACTTTTACACAATTCCTGTGAGTTTATGGAACACCTCTGTAATTATAATTTTTTTTAATTCATTGTTTTGTATTTCTAATCAAGTCCTCAAAAACAGCATTTTTCTACCTCAAGATCTCGAGCCGTTTTGAGGCTGGGCTCCTAAACCACTGTGTGGCCTGGTGGCATCTGCCACATTATCATGCAGCTGAGTCTCTCTGACATCACAAATCATCACATTTTCAGATGACTCAGTTCAGTGAGGGTGAATATTGTGAGAGGAGAATTGGAAGAATGCGCCAATATGAGAATTAGAGACATAGATCATATTAATATAAGTCCACATAGCTAGGAAACAATGCTAAACACTGAAAAAGGCCATTTATAAGATAGTTCCCCTTTAAAACAAATAAAGCATGAACATTGGCATGGTGTACCTTTCTGTGTGTATTCATCCACAATCTATAGCTCAACATGAAACAATTTGCAATTCATCGTAAAATAGTTACGTATATATAAGTACGTTATTTCAACCAGAAATGCTTATATCTGGCAATATCACCTCCTGGTTTGGGAATAGCACCGCACAAGACCGTAGCAGACTACAAAGAGTTGCCCGTTCAGCCGAACGCACAATTGGAGGTGGGATTCCCACTCTCCAAGACATTTACAACAAGCGCTGCAAGAACAAGGCGAAGAGAATAATAAAAGACTCTAGCCACCCAAACAACTGCCTCTTTGAACTGCTGCGGTCATGTAAGCGATACCGGAGTCTCATGGCAAGCACAGAGAGACTCAGAAGGAGCTTCTATCCCCAGGCCATCAGGATGCTCAATGACAATTAACACTATGTAACAAACCATCAAACACACTCACAGCACACACACCCACGTACACACTCACTTTAAATGGACAGCTCACTGTAGCACCCACTTTACACACTTTAGACACTAACACTTTATATTTATTGGCAACTCATACCCAATTGCACATAGCCAAGCCTTGCACCTTACCTTACCACCACAGGGTGGCACCACAAGCTACCTCATCCCATTTATATTTAGATTGTAATGTAACTACTCTGCATTGTATATTGAAATGTTTTGTCTTGTTTACACTTGTTTAAGTACTTGACTTTCTATTTTATACTTATTATACTTTTATAATTATCTATGTTTACCTAGCACACTCAGGAGCAGAACAGAAAGAAGCATTTCATACAAAAGTATCCTGTATTTCTGTATGACAACTAATAAAGAAACTTGAAACTTGAACTTGAAACTTAAACAATAATGTTAGTGATAGAAGGGAACTCATTTTGTGCAAAAGTGGAAAGCTTGCCAATGTTCATGAGGCAGAATTATTACAATAGCCGATAATACAGTTTCCCAATGATAAATCCCTATATGGGTTGACCGCGCGGGAAACTAAAGTGACATCAGACTACACCTCCCTATAAGGATAATGAGATAAATAGTTTTGTGCTTATAGATGAGTTTGGGAACATCCCCACTAGCTAGCCTCTCTGTCACGAAGTTCAGAGCTATACAGGAAATGAAGAGACAATGGAAGAAGGGCACTGTGGAAGACTTCTGTGGCCAAGTGCCACTGGGATTTAGTCTGTGATGGCCCTGTGTTTAAAGAGAGCGAGGAATGGAATCAATAGAGGGTAGCATAATAAATATGTCCCTCCTGTTGCATCCCTCACCTTACTCTCTCTCTTTCTCTCTCTTTCTCTCCCTTTGTCTCTCTCTCTCTCTCTCTCTCTCTCTCTCTCTCTCTCTCTCTCTCTCTCTCTCTCTCTCTCTCTTTGTCTGTCTCTCTCTCCCTCTCTTGCCTCTC
>NC_140165.1:79845389-79860389 GCF_963971535.1 Notolepis coatsorum
CTCTCCTCTCCTCTCCTCTCCTCTCCTCTCCTCTCCTCTCCTCTAGGTGATAAAGCTTCTCCTCTCCTCTCCTCTCCTCTCCTCTCCTCTCCTCTCCTCTCCTCTCCTCTCCTCTCCTCTCCTCTCCTCTCCTCTAGGTGATAAAGCCTCTCCTCTCCTCTCCTCTCCTCTCCTCTCCTCTCCTCTCCTCTCCTCTCCTCTCCTCTCCTCTCCTCTCCTCTCCTCTCCCTCGCCTCTCCTCTCCTCTCCTCTCCTCGCCTCTCCTCTCCTCTCCTCTCCTCTCCTCTCCTCTCCCTCTCCTCTCCTCTCCTCTCCTCTCCTCTCCTCTCCTCTCCTCTCCTCTCCTCTCCTCTCCTCTCCTCTCGGTGATAAAGCCTCTCCTATTCTCTCCTCTCCTCTCCTCTCCTCTCCTCTCCTCTCCTCTCCTCTCCTCTCCTCTCCTCTCCTCTCCTCTCCTCTCCTCTCCTCTCCTCTAGGTGATAAAGCTTCTCCTCTCCTCTCCTCTCCTCTCCTCTCCTCTCCTCTCCTCTCCTCTCCTCTCCTCTCCTCTCCTCTCCTCTCCTCTCCTCTCCTCTCCTCTCCTCTCCTCTAGGTGATAAAGCCTCTCCTCTCCTCTCCTCTCCTCTCCTCTCCTCTCCTCTCCTCTCCTCTCCTCTCCTCTCCTCTCCTCTCCTCTCCTCTCCTCTCCCTCGCCTCTCCTCTCCTCTCCTCTCCTCGCCTCTCCTCTCCTCTCCTCTCCTCTCCTCTCCTCTCCCTCTCCTCTCCTCTCCTCTCCTCTCCTCTCCTCTCCTCTCCTCTCCTCTCCTCTCCTCTCCTCTCCTCTCCTCTCGGTGATAAAGCCTCTCCTATTCTCTCCTCTCCTCTCCTCTCCTCTCCTCTCCTCTCCTCTCCTCTCCTCTCCTCTCCTCTCCTCTCCTCTAGGTGATAAAGCCTCTCCTCTCCTCTCCTCTCCTCTCCTCTCGACTCCTCTCCTCTCCTCTCCTCTCCTCTCCTCTCCTCTCCTCTCCTCTCCTCTCCTCTCCTCTCCTCTCCTCTAGGTGATAAAGCCTCTCCTCTCCTCTCCTCTCCTCTCCTCTCCTCTCCTCTCCTCTCCTCTCCTCTCCTCTCCTCTCCTCTCCTCTAGGTGATAACGCCTCTCCTCTCCTCTCCTCTCCTCTCCTCTCCTCTCCTCTCCTCTCCTCTCCTCTCCTCTCCTCTCCTCTCCTCTCCTCTCCTCTCGACTCCTCTCCTCTCCTCTCCTCTCCTCTCCTCTCCTATCCTCTCCTCTCCTCTCCTCTCCTCTCCTCTCCTCTCCTCTCCTCTCCTCTCCTCTCCTCTCCTCTAGGTGGTAACGTCTCTCCTCTCCTCTCCTCTAGGTGTTAAATTCAGTTCAGTCCTACGTGACTCTGCGCCTCCCTCTCTTCGTCTCCTACATCTATTTCTCCCCGTCTGCCCCTGATGGCTGGGTGACCTTTGACCTCAGGTCTGACCTCCGAATGACCTTCACATATGACACCTCCATTCTGTGGAGAGAAGGAATTGCTAGCCCACAAGACGCACCACTGAAGGGTAGGACACACACACACACACACACATACACACGCACACACACCACACAAATACACACACACACACACACACTCTGTCACACATAAACACACAATTGAGTCACTATGTAGACCTACATACATCGTATTCTCATGACGTGTTTTTCCACAATAAAAGCATGACAGTTATCATTTAATGATAATCACCTGTTGTTTGATTACAATCACCTGCTATTTGATTACAATCACCTGCTATTTGATTACAATCACCTGTTGTTTGTGACCAAAATGTCTGTGATGGAACACTGTGAATAGAGCAGGTGTGTCAGATGTCATGGGTCAAATGCATTACGGTTCCATGCTAATACCAATGTATGCTAACAAGCCAATGTATTAAAGGCATGTTAAGGAAGAGAACCTTGGACCCTTTAGCAAAGATATTTTGATTTAACATTTTAAATCAAAGGGTTTAAAATGCAATTTCCACATATTGTAAACTCAACCCACAGGCTGGATCAGACCACCTGGGTCCTGCGTGTTTGGTCCCTGCTCTCACCTGTGTGTTTGATCCCTGCTCTCACCTGTGTGTTTGATCCCTGCTCGTGTTTGATCCCTGCTCTCACCTGTGTGTTTGATCCCTGCTCTCACCTGCGTGTTGGTCCCTGCTCTCACCTGTGTGTTTGATCCCTGCTCTCACCTGCGTGTTTGATCCCTGCTCTCACCTGCGTGTTTGATCCCTGCTCTCACCTGTGTGTTTGGTCCCTGCTCTCACCTGTGTGTTTGATCCCTGCTCTCACCTGCGTGTTTGATCCCTGCTCTCACCTGTGTGTTTGGTCCCTGCTCTCACCTGTGTGTTTGATCCCTGCTCTCACCTGTGTGTTTGATCCCTGCTCTCACCTGCGTGTTTGGTCCCTGCTCTCACCTGCGTGTTTGGTCCCTGACTGCCAACGTGATTCTCAGTGGTCAACAGTGTCAAAGGCTGCACTGAGGTCAAGCAATAAGGGCACAGAGGTTACCCTTTTAACAGTCCTGCAGATTTTGCATAAAACGACCCTCGATTGCATACTGAAAGTAAATTGGACACTATTCTGGAACCATTTGTAGCATGGTACAAGTTTGGCATAGGGGCAATAGAGTTACAGAGGTTTGAACACACTGAAATAAAGGTGTTTGGCTGTTTGGTTTTATAAGCCGAGATTGGAAGCACGTAATAGGTCAAGCAGTGTGTCAATCAAACGGCGGCCATTTGATATTTCAACCGATGTGATGGTTGAGAGACAAAAACACAGCGTGGCGCCTCAGACGGCTGTAAATGCATAGGCGGAGTTTGAACTTGACGCCAGGGGGTGCGACTGCTTGGCAAACTATACCCGCGCGCACCTTTATTTTAGCGTTTTTACAATGCCCTAACCCCTAATTTTTTATTTTATTTAGGTAGTACAGCAGCACACACACACACTCACACACACAGCACTACGGGGGATCATTTTTAACTGACTTAGGCTCTAATTATTATTATTCATAGAGACTCTCGAGCAATAATAATTATTACAGCCTCCATTTTTATATACCAGGCTATAGATATCAATTTTCCCGAAATAACGCTACCTGCCTCGACAAAATTCGTGCATTGGTTATCCAGATACATTAATTATCATCTCAGAATAAGTGGCTTTGTATCGCGCTGCTGCTGCTGCTGCTGGCCGCGCGTTGCCGTTAACCCTTTCACTGCCACACTACAGAAGGTTCGCCTTATAATGTGACATGATTACTACTATAAAATGAATGTATTGTAAAACAAAACATAATAGAATTCAGATTTGTTTCTCACAATTATTATAATTTTATTAAAATAAAAATAATCTTGATTAAAAAGAAAAAAAGAAAAAAAAAGCAATTTCACCCCCGGCCACCAGGGGGTGCAATGCACCCCCTGCACCCCCATAAACTCCGCCCATGTGTAAATGTGTTGCAACGTGCACATGTTAAGAGGTTAAGTTAGAATCGAGAGAAAGCAGTAGGTCTTTTGTGACTTTAGTAAGTTGTTTCAGTGGAGTGGAAGGTTATAAAGCCAGATTGAAAAGATTTTGTGCAGGTTGTTGTTACTTGATATATGGTCAGTGAGTTGCATTGCGACAATCCATTATAATATTTTGGATAAGAAAGGAAGATTGAGATGGGTCTGTCATTTTTCAAAATGAGGGGGTCGAGGTTTGTTTTTTTAAGTAGCGGTTTAATAACAGCTGATTTAAAAGCCAAGGGCACCACGGCAGTACTAGACAGTGATATGTTGAACATTTTAAGTAGGGCGGGACCTAAAGTTGGGAGAAGTTCTTTATGGAGAGTTGCTGGAAGAGGGTCAAGCGAGCAGGTTGAGGGTTTAGCCGCACCAACCAAGACACTAAGTGAGACATTTTCAAGGCAGGATAGCGTATGGCTGGGTTGCAGAGCAGAGGGAAAGCCCTCCGGAGGTTGAGTGGGACTCTGATTGGAGAGTAACCCATCAATTGAATCTCTTATATAAGATACTTTTTTTTTGGTAAAGAATTCTATGAAGTCATTGGCCGTAAATGCAGGATTTAGCGCAGTTGGTTGTTTCTGAGTACGTTTTGCGACTGTATCAAACAGAAACTTTGAGTTATTTTTGTTGTCATTGATGAGCCTGGAAAAGTATGAGGTTTTGGTGTGCCCTTTTGTATTTATGTAGACTGTTGTTCCAGGCAAGGCGTAACACTTCGAGTTTGGTCGAGCGCCGTTTATGTCCAAGATTACAGCCTTTTTCATGGTACCTCCTCTGTAAACCAGCCAGGTAGATGCAGACCACGTTTCTTTTTAGGCTTAAGAGGAGCGACAGTGTCAGGCGTGCTATGAAGGGCGGTGTTGAGCTTATCTGTAAACAGATCTCTTCTCTCACTCCGGCCCGACCTACCTCCAGGACCTCCTCTCCCCTCAACCTGCATCCAGGTCACTCAGGTCTGGCAGCCAAAACCTCCTCGCCATCCCACACACCAGGCTGTCAACCGTGGGGCACCGTGCTTTTTCCGCACTGGGGCCGCGCTTATGGAATCAGCTGCCAGGATCCTTCAGGGCCTCAGACTCCCTTGCTGCCTTCAAGGCCATCCTTAAAACCCATTTACATTTACTCTGCCTTCCATTAGGGCCCGTTTTGACTGCTCCTATGTTTTTATGTTTTATTCATTTGAATGTTTTTATGTTAAACCTTTTTATTTTTCCTTTTGCTGTGAAGCACCGTGAGATCTCATTGTGTTTAAAGTGTGCTATATAAATGCAATGTGTAACTGAGGGGTACAATTCCCTGACTGTATTGTTAGATATGATACTTACTACCACTACCTCTTGTACTTTAGACTCTGGCCACCCAGTACTAGGCATAAATAATTATGGTAAACACTCCCACGTAGATGAAACGATCCAACACAAATGTACCAAGTCGAAAGTCTGCGTTTAATAATAATTAATACATAGCAAAGGGTATGTAGAGCAATCACTTAATTACATTTATGATTTGAAATAGGATGCACTTTTATGGCAAATGAGTATTCGTTGGTATATCAATAGAGAACGTCCAATCTCTGGTGGCGCAGGCGGTAAATATACAACCTGGAATATTTAAGGAATAATAGCAATGATACTTTAATGATTATAGAACTGGATACACTAGGGGGGGGTTCCGGTCGCTTGTAAGACAACTGGAGAAGGGGGGGGGGGGGGTAGAGTCTGGCTGTATCCGTCTGGCCGAGGGTATCCTGGGAGAACCCACGGTTGTGCGGCTCGGTGCCTCAGCGATCCTCGATCCACAGATGAAAGCAGTTGGACTCTCTGTGGGCCGGCTTCCTTCGGTCCACGATGGAGAGACGTGAAGCGACCTCGTCGTGTAGAGCGTCTCCTCACCTGTCATCCTCTCCGGGGGGGGGGTTTCCAACACACGGCAGTGTTGGTCTTTATCCATAGAATAATCACTGTATACAAAGCATAATCCGTGCCTGGGAAGGCGGGCTGTCGTCGGTAGAATAATCCGGTATGCAGGTCCACTCGCTCGTCGGCTCTGGGGCTCCTCGGGTGCAGCCTCACATGGGGTCGGCCACCCTGGATAAGCAGCCAGGTCTCTGCCCGAAACGATGGGGTACTGACTACGATAGTATTCTCACCGCACGAAGCACTACATATGAATAGACTATTATTAGCTTAATAGACTACGTCCAACTCGACGATATAGTGCCAAATATGACTATTCAAATATTAATATACACGATGTCTCAATACCGATGGTAGGCCGAACTTGGCCTTACTCCCACACGTGGCGTCGCGGGGAGGCTTTACGTCTGTCACTCTATTGGAGGGTAAGAAACTGGACTAAAAAGAAAGTCCTACTTTAGTAGCGCAGTATATATACGCACTATGAACAAATAGTACCGTTAGTGGTGCGGTAGCCAGATTCCTACGCGGAACTAGGACTTGTTCGTACATGTTGAGCGGTACGTTTGAACTGGGTCTGGGGGGTATGGCAGCCTGGCACCAAGGTCTCGACCAATAGTAGAATGGAGACTATTATGGGATGTTCAGTAGGCTAGAATGGATATTCAATGCATATTGTACAAGGAATATACAAGGGATATCAAGGAATATTAGAGAATATACAAATACAATTAAATATATATATATAATAAATATATATATTCGGTTTAATCTGGCCCTTCACAACAGCCACCCCCTGATTGGTCCCAGACCTAATCAGTTAAGCAGAGACAGATTAATCGCGTTGTCTATTTACACATAAGGGTTTGCTGTAGGGGTCAGTCAACTTCACAAAGTCATAGGGTTATAGGGTCATGGTCATCATCGATTGTGTCTGGGAGTCGGGGCAGTTCTATGAGCCTCGCCACGGGACGGGTGTAAGTGCGACCCTGGACAAGCACTTCAGCTGCTCGGACCTTGCCGTCGGCACCGGTGATCACTTTGCTTACGCGGCCGGCCGGCCACATAGCTCTGGGCAGTGATTGATCAATAATCATGACGACTGTTCCTTCTGTCAAATTGTCTCTCTCCTTTACCCACTTCTGGCGGGTCTGTAGAGACGGTAGGTAGTGCAGTAGGAAACTGCTCCAAAACTTGTCGGCTAATACTTGGCTGTACCTCCACATTCGTCGGCCGTTCGCTTCTTCAGGCCGGTACATTGTCTGGGGTAACGCGGGATCTAGCCGCCCCATCAGGAGTGTGTTGGGGGTAACTGGGTCGATATCCGCCACATCGCTGGAGACGTAGCCGAGGGGCTTAGAGTTCAATACTCCCTCAATCTCCGTGAGGACTGTCATTAGGACTTCTTCCGCCACAGTCTGGGCCCCAAGTACTGCGTACAGGGCTGTCTTTATGGAACGCACTTCCCGTTCCCAAGTACCACCGAAGTGGGGTGCGTTTGGGGGGTTGAATTGGAAGTCAATCTGTGCTGGAGCGAGGTGGGTCTTAAGTTCTGGGCCCATAGCTTGGAAGCTCTCTCTCAGCTCTCTTTCGCCGCCTTTGAAGTTTGTCCCATGATCGGACAATAGTGTAGACGGTCTTCCTTTCCGTGATGTGAATCTACGGAAGGCCATAAGGAATGAGTCTGTGCTCATGGTCGGGAGAAGCTCGATGTGTATCGCTCTGGTGGTCATGCATTTGAATACAATACCCCACCGCTTCTCGGTTCCTCTTCCTTTCTTTATGTGCAGCGGGCCAAAGCAGTCCATACCCGTTGAGTGGAATGGCTTGTCACCGATTCGGAGGCGACATGGAGGAAGGTCAGCCATCCTTGGTATGCTGGGCTGCGCGCGCCACTTGCGGCAGTCTAGACATGTTCGCTGGAAGCGTCGTACCGCCTCTCTTCCTTGTAGGATCCAGTAACAACGTCTGATTTCCGCGAAGACTCTTTCTGCTCCTGCGTGATGTACATCCTCATCGTATTTCTTTATAATCAGCTCTGTGACCTTGTGTCGGCTGTTCAATACGATCGGGTATTTAATGTCATCCGGTAGATTGGGGGCTCTGCGTAGGCGACCACCCACTCTGATGAGGGTATGAGCGTCGCTCTCGGGGGCCAGATGAATTAATCTGCTGTCGGATGGGACGGGCTTTCCTCCCTGTAGACAGGCCAATTCATCGGGGAACGAGTCTCTCTGGGCTCGCTGCAGTAGAAGCAATTCTGCTTCCTCGTAGTTAGCTGCTGACATTTCAGCGGGGGACTTACACTCCGGGTGGTGCCGCAGGAATGTCCTTTGTTGTGCACTCTCTATGGTAGTGCAATCATCTATGTTGGGGTCTGCGGAGATAACAGTGCTCAATCCACAGAACACAGGCTTCTTATTCTCAGCCTCCTCCTGACTGGCTTCCCTCGGGATAGGCGTGGGCCACTCTCCTTCCGGGAGCTTTAGGAATGCTGGGCCGTCACTGTAGACATTGCGACGGGTGAGGTCATCTAGGGGCATTCCCCGGGTGATGACGTCAGCTGGGTTCTGTTTTGTATCAACGTAGCGCCACTCTGTTTCTCCGGTTAACTCTTCGGTTAAGTCTTGAATCTCGGTGACTCTGACTCCCACGAAGACTTTGTACTTGCATGAGTCCGATTTGATCCAGGCGAGTACTGTCGTGGAATCTGACCACAGGATTGTTCTAGACACCGGTATGGTGAGCTCACGTTGGATGAGCGTGGCTAGGTGCGCTCCGGCTAGGGCTGCGCAGAGCTCTAGGCGTGGGATAGATTGTTGCTTGCGTGGGGCTATTCTCGAGCGGGCGAGGACAAATGCTGTGTAGATCTCTCCCCCCTCTTCTTGGGCCCGCAAGTAGGCTACTGATCCGTATGCGACCTCTGAGGCGTCACTGAAGACGTGTAAGTCCATTTTACATGTCTCTGGCCTCACCGTGGGTGGGAAGTAGCTTCGGCGCATATTAACGCCTGGGAGTGAGTGGAGCTCCATCTCCCACTCTCTCCAGGTGGATGCAAGGTGTGCGGGAATGGGGTCGTCCCAGCCCTGGTCCTTGTCCCACAATGCTCGTACAATCATTTTTGCCCTGGTGGTGTACGGTAGAATACATCCTAGCGGGTCATATTGTCGGGCGAGTGTTGTGTACACACTCCGTCTGGTGGTCGGCGCCGCCGCCGGCCTTCCCTGCTCCGTAGTCAGGGGCTTGTGTCTGTAGTGAAGCGAATCTGTTTTGAATCGCCACACCAATCCCAGGGTCATCTCCTGGGCTTCTCCCGGGATTGTAGCCATCCAGGTCTCGCTGCTGGCTGCCTTGTCCTCGGAGGAGAGGCTGCGCAGTACTTGCGGATCGCTGCTGGCCCACTGCCTGAGATCAAAGCCGCCTTTGATCAATGAGGCGCGGAGTTTAATCAGGAGAGCCTCGGCTTCTTCCTGGGTTGAAAGGCTTTGTAGACAGTTGTCTACGTAGAAGCTGTTCTTTACGCTGTGTCGGACCTCTTCGTCCGCTGCTGGGTCCTCTGCTACATGTTTCTGTAGTGCAAATGTAGCACAGCAGGGGCTGCACGTCGTTCCGAAGGGGAGGACTTCCCATTGGTAGATGGCTGGGTGCTCATCTCCTGGCTTCTCTCTCCATAGGAACCGTAACAGGGGCTTGTCCTCCTCTACTAATCTCACCTGCAGGAACATTCCTTTAATGTCCCCGCTGATGGCCACCTTTTCCTGGCGGAAGCGGAGTAGAACGCCGAGTAGGGAGGGGCCGAGTGTGGGACCGGGCAGTAACTCTTTATTCAGATTTTGGGATCCGATCTGGTAGCTGCAGTTAAATACTATGCGGTCTTTACCGTTGTGATGGACCTTGTGGTGAGGCACGTACCACGATTCAGTGGTCTGGTCAGCCTCTTTAATGTCCATCTTTGTGACGTGTCCCGCTGTGATGAGCTTCTCAATCTCAGCGCGGTATACACTCTCTTGGGCGGGGTTCTTGGCTAAGCGCCGCTCCGTGTTCAGCAGGTACCGTTCTGTGGCGTCTGTCTTGGCGTGGAAAGTAGGCATTCCTTCTCGCCGCAGGAGTGGCGTGGCGTATCTCAACACGCCGTTGACCGGGACTCTCTTGGTCCCTGTCTCGAGGAGGTGAATGGCGTAAATGTCATCTTTAGAGCGAATGTCTTTCTTTCCGTTCTTAAAGGGCATTTGTTCCAAGGTCCATAACCGCTCTACGTGTTGCAGGAGTGCGGTTTCTCCCTCTGTGACTCGGGAGTGGAGACATCTAGTGGCTGTACTTCGGTTGAGAGATTTGGCGAGCGGGCCTTGGAGAGTCCATCCCAAACGGGTCTCGACTGCTGCAGGACAGCCTCGGGGTCCGGTATGAACCCGGTCTATCGGGACAATGAGGTCTGCATGGTCGGAGCCTATCAACAGGGTCGGCATAGCATTGTCTATGAGCGGGATCGGTAACTTGCGCAGATGTGCATATTTCTCCATCAGCTTGGCGACGGGGTATGTGTACCGCGACAGTCCTATTTCTTGGCTGGTGAAAGCGTCTGTAATCTGGTACCGTCGCTCAGGCTGGCCGCTTGCTGCGATAGAGAATGAGACATTCTCGCCCTTTATCGTCTTCAAATCTCGTCTTATTGTCCGAATTGTCATTTGGGTTTCGCTTCCCCGCAGCCCTAGCTGGGCCGCAGCGGAGGCGAGCAGAAGGGTCTTCTCTGACCCGTCATCGAGGACGGCGTAAGTGTCCAGGACTTTATTCTGGTAGCTTAGTGTCACACGCACTACTTTTAGGAGTACTCGGGCTCCACTGCTGCTGGCGGGATCGATGTACATGACGCTCGCTTTGCTGCTGGATGGTGCGGGTGAAGGGCGCCGTCTGTTACTGTCGTGAAGTATGTCCAGATGGGCTCCATCGCACTTGGTGCACCTTTTCTTTAAGCGGCATTCGGCTGCCATGTGTGAGCGCGCACAGCGAAAACAGCGCTTGTTGGACTTTATCCATTGACTTGCTTCCTCCGCGTTCAGCTTGGGGAAGGAGTCACATTGCGCTAGCCAGTGTTCTTTCTCACAGTAGGGGCACACTATCTTCCACTTCTCCGTTCTGGAGGGGGTACTGTGGCTCCTGCTGCTCGGTACTGACTCCGATTGGTGCATCACAGTCACCGATCTTCTTCCATCATTTAGTCGTCTGGTTCCTTCTCTGGAGCCAGGGGTGCTCCGTCCGAATGTATCTAGCCGTAGGCTGCTGACTTCTCTCGCCAGGAAGTCTGCTAGATCGAGGAGGTTCGGTTCGGGGCCATTCGGGTCTCGGTGGTCTCTCTGCCGCCTAAAACGCTCCTGTCGAGCGGGCGGCAGCTTCTCCAAGATCCTTTCCACATTTGAGTTGGCGTAAAGTTCATGCCTCCCCTTCTCTCTCTGCGCTCCCAACATCCCTACCAGGGACTGCACTCTGATGGACAGGTCGTCCAGTGCTCGATTGTCTATTGCTGGGGGTAAGCGGTCAATGTGTCGGATCTCCTGGATCACGTAATCCCATATGCGCCCATACCTCTGGTCCAATGCTACCAGCGCTGCTGTGTATGGGGTGGTGGAAGTCGCGTAGGCGAGCGCTATATTATGTGCGCGGGGTACCTTTAAGTGCTTCAGTAGGATGGCGTATTTATGGCGTTCATCCAATACATCCACCAACATGGTCTCCAGACACATGCGGAGTTCTGTATACTGGGCCCGGTTCTCTTGGGTGAAGTCGGGTACCATAGGCGGGCCAATGTATGACGCTGACTGTGGATACATCGGCGAGCGTTGGGGGAGAGGCCTCCTAGGCGAGTCTCCTCCCGCTCCTTGGTATGGGCTGGTACCGGCAGTGTACCATGGCCCGCTTGTCCAGGTGCTGTTCCTCGGTGCGGGTCGTGCGTCGTGCTCACCCGGGTATAGAGTCGGGGGTCTGTAGCGCAGCTCCGCGGGAGTATAGCCTGGGCTGTACCGGACCTCCTGGTCCGGTAGAGTACTGTGCTGTCGTCGGGCGTGGTTCTCCTCCTCTTCCTCTTCGTCTTCAGTTAGGTCATCCAGTGCTTGTAGTCTCTGGTTTAGCCTCTCCACAGGATATGCTGCTCCTTCCCGGTTGCTAGGTCTCGCTTGGACCGGTGGGGGGAGGTGGTCTGTGGGGGGTATAGACCTCGTCTGTTGGTCAAGTTCAGGGTTGTTTACTCGGCTGGGGGATGCCGCCCTGGAGGTGTGTCTAGACGAGTTCCTGGAGCCTCTGGCGGAGGGAGAGGGTGTTGTCCGTCTGATCAGCTGTTCTATTAGTTGCGCTTGCTGTCTGTCGCGCTCTGCGTCCCGTAGAGCACCAGCAGCTGCTCGCTGGCTGTCTGCTCGGTCTCGGGCCACATTCTCCTCCCTCTGAATGCGTCTTATTTCTAGACGTATATGCTCTTCTTCGCTCCGCTGCTGGATCTGCAGTCGGTCGCGTTCAGCAGCGGCGTTCAGGCTGATGAGGAAGGCCTGCTGTAGGGTCCTCTCTGCCTCGCTGGGAGAAGGCGGTTGTATAGGGGAGCCTTCCCTCGGGGTACTCCTTGCGGAGCCTTGGAGCTCTATCTCCACGGTGCTCTCCCCGTCTTCTTCCGTGCCGAGTTCTCTCTCGGTAGCGTTGTATTCCTCCCGGGACTCATCGGGGACTACTTCTTCAGTACTGGCGGGGTGTGAAGTCATGTCTGGTTCCCACTGGTCCCCACCGTGAACTTGGTCAGTTACATTAGAACCCGTAGGGGCCTCTATGGTCGGGGTAGTCTGGGCGTTGGGGTTAGACATACTTTTACTTTCTAGTTTTACCGCGTTTACTGTTAGTAGAAGACTAGGTTGTTGACTGACAGCGTAAGCCTCTAAGTACTGAGGGAGCCGTCGTTCGCGCTGCGGGCGTTGGTTAGGAGGATCGTTTCGTGGAGTGTTCATCATAGGCCATTTCAATATTAATAACACTATATTAATATTACACTAATTACCCTCCGGCTCGAAGGACCAATTGTAACTGAGGGGTACAATTCCCTGACTGTATTGTTAGATATGATACTTACTACCACTACCTCTTGTACTTTAGACTCTGGCCACCCAGTACTAGGCATAAATAATTATGGTAAACACTCCCACGTAGATGAAACGATCCAACACAAATGTACCAAGTCGAAAGTCTGCGTTTAATAATAATTAATACATAGCAAAGGGTATGTAGAGCAATCACTTAATTACATTTATGATTTGAAATAGGATGCACTTTTATGGCAAATGAGTATTCGTTGGTATATCAATAGAGAACGTCCAATCTCTGGTGGCGCAGGCGGTAAATATACAACCTGGAATATTTAAGGAATAATAGCAATGATACTTTAATGATTATAGAACTGGATACACTAGGGGGGGGGTTCCGGTCGCTTGTAAGACAACTGGAGAAGGGGGGGGGGGGTAGAGTCTGGCTGTATCCGTCTGGCCGAGGGTATCCTGGGAGAACCCACGGTTGTGCGGCTCGGTGCCTCAGCGATCCTCGATCCACAGATGAAAGCAGTTGGACTCTCTGTGGGCCGGCTTCCTTCGGTCCACGATGGAGAGACGTGAAGCGACCTCGTCGTGTAGAGCGTCTCCTCACCTGTCGTCCTCTCCGGGGGGGGGGTTTCCAACACACGGCAGTGTTGGTCTTTATCCATAGAATAATCACTGTATACAAAGCATAATCCGTGCCTGGGAAGGCGGGCTGTCGTCGGTAGAATAATCCGGTATGCAGGTCCACTCGCTCGTCGGCTCTGGGGCTCCTTGGGTGCAGCCTCACATGGGGTCGGCCACCCTGGATAAGCAGCCAGGTCTCTGCCCGAAACGATGGGGTACTGACTACGATAGTATTCTCACCGCACGAAGCACTACATATGAATAGACTATTATTAGCTTAATAGACTACGTCCAACTCGACGATATAGTGCCAAATATGACTATTCAAATATTAATATACACGATGTCTCAATACCGATGGTAGGCCGAACTTGGCCTTACTCCCACACGTGGCGTCGCGGGGAGGCTTTACGTCTGTCACTCTATTGGAGGGTAAGAAACTGGACTAAAAAGAAAGTCCTACTTTAGTAGCGCAGTATATATACGCACTATGAACAAATAGTACCGTTAGTGGTGCGGTAGCCAGATTCCTACGCGGAACTAGGACTTGTTCGTACATGTTGAGCGGTACGTTTGAACTGGGTCTGGGGGGTATGGCAGCCTGGCACCAAGGTCTCGACCAATAGTAGAATGGAGACTATTATGGGATGTTCAGTAGGCTAGAATGGATATTCAATGCATATTGTACAAGGAATATACAAGGGATATCAAGGAATATTAGAGAATATACAAATACAATTAAATATATATATATAATAAATATATATATTCGGTTTAATCTGGCCCTTCACAACACAATGTATTATTATTATTATTATTTATTAGATCAAGGAGGCCGTAATAAGAAAGGAAGGAAAGAGGGTATTGACAGTAGAGGCATTAATATGACGGCTCATGTAGGATTCCCCGCTTTCTGGGAGAGAAACGGTCAAATCAACTTGAAATTTGATGAGGTAATGGTCTGATAGGGCAGGGACATAAGGAGAGACAGTCATGTCTGACACAGTGAGACCGCGGGCTAGGACTAAGGCAAGGGTGTTCCCACCACGGTGAGTGGGTTGGGGAACTGTTTGAATGATACCAAAAGAGTCAATGTTCTGTTGAAAAGGTAATGTTATCTGTATGAGTAACAAGGGAGTAAGGGCCTGGTGGACGATAAAGGACAGGCATTACAAAGGATGCAGTGGAGGCAGAAACCAGACCGCCACACTTACTGATAGGGGGAGAGGGAGCACCTCAAAAGAGGAACACGTACAATTTGAGTCGGAGAGAAATTTGAGCTTGGAATCATAAATCAAAGCAACTCCGCCTCATTTTGTGGAGGTGCGATATGAGAGCTACTGAAATTAGGGGGGAGCCTTGTTTAAAGACAGGAAGTCATTAGGTTTAAGCCATGTCTCACAGAGGCCCAGCATATCGAGACTATGGTCTGTAATATCACTAATGGCCGGCACCCTGGCATGCCCAGAGCTAAGGTTCTGTCTTTGTTTCTAGATAATCAAATCAAATCAAAGGTATTTGTAAGGCCCGACAACACACGTTAATGTCCCCATGGGTCGGACACGTCTTCTTTAAACAAGTCAAGAAGAAACATCACAATAAATCAAGAACAAAACAAAAACACCATGAAATCCAAAATAAAATCTAAAGTAAATAAATGAATGCAACACTCCCAGACATACATGTACCCCACACGAAGGTAAGGAAAAACTCACAAAGAATCTAGCAATAGGAAAAAAGCACCACAGGCAATGTGGAGGGGAGAACACTTAGAAGGGCTGTTCAAGGGGGGATCTCCCTTCTTGGATGTCGGTGATAGTAGTGTTGCTATAAAACAGGCGAAACAGTTGGTA
>NC_140165.1:79865389-79877889 GCF_963971535.1 Notolepis coatsorum
TTCTCCACTCTTCTCTCTCCTCTCCTCCTCTCCTCTCCTCTCCTCCCCTCTCCTCTCCTCCCTCAGGATCAGTGATCTATGGTCGTGTGATGGTGGACCCGGTTCAGAGGTTAGGAGGGTCCTTTCATCTTCAGATCCAGCAGGTGTTCCTGTGTTCTCCACAGCTCGGATACACCCCCAAATATCACCCTGGCAACGAAGAGTACGGCTGCATGGCCGACACCAAGTCTCTGGTACACAGGATCAAAATACTGGTGAGGAGAAAGAGAGAGAGAAAACCTTTTCTTTTTCTTTTTTTTCCTTTCCTTTATTTACAGAATACCACTACAATCAAATAAATACATTTGACCTAATCAAACAAAAAAATGCATGTGTAAACTCCAACCACATGAAAACACTACTGAACTCACCATCCACCACTGAGAAAATTACATTGTTATAACACCACAGTTCCACAAAAGTATCTACATTTTCCATTTCTTTATACAAATCTAAACTCTACACAAACCATTAAGTGCTAAAAACACACTGACCAAATCCTGAAACACTTCTCTTTTGATTTTGTTTCTTCTTGTAAGATACAATGCCATTCTTCCTTCACCGAACAGGAAATGTAACAGTTGCCCCTTACTGTAACAGCATCACTTTTCCTGTAACCAGCCCCAAATATAAAAACAGCCTTGGACCATTCCTCATTAAAAGACAAATACAAGGTTTCTAAGATATTAAATACAACCGCAAACCTTCTACACTCAAAAACAGTACTGTAAACAAACTATTGTACAGTAAAGTAAAAGAAAAAAGGACAAAAAAGAAAAAGCTGTATCGTGCTCAAGCAGCATCTTGCCTCTCCGCAGCATTTGGCCAAAGAATTTCATCGATGCTGATGTCTTCGTTTGCAAGACAGCGCTGATCAAATCTTTTGGAGCCTTATCCCCTCTGACACTGCTGGGCTGTGACGTCTTCACACGCCTCATCCATGGCCTGAAGGAGTGTTGCCTGCTCATATGGACGGCGATCATACACCTTCAGTTCTAAAGTACAGTAAAGATAACAATTACAAAAATAATTCACACCCACACTTTAGTATTTATGGAATATACTGTAAGAGACAGCAATATCAATTTTACAATTACTGTAATTTCAATATACAGTTACTGTACAGTAAATTACACATTGACTTATAATTATCTCTTGTAAAAAGTATTATAATGAATGCCACCGTTGACCTGTTCAGGTTTGGCTGCACCACCCTGCCAGCTTCAGCCAGTGTTAGACCTCGGTCAGTGGGCAACAATTGTGGCTCTAATTTCATTTGAGACAGATGTGGTTCTGCCTCCATGACCATGACCCTGTCCTTCGTTGCCAACCTCAGATGCACCGACTTGCTCCATGTTGTCAGAAACTGCCATTGGGGTTTTCTAAGCAGCCTTTTATGTAGTGGTGAAGAGATTATCAATTGTGTTGCAATGCTACTTACCTGGGCAAGGTTGTTGAAGGTAATGAGACATTAGACTATGTTTTAATATATAACGTTACATATTACAATCATGTTTTATGGTAAGTACAACGTACAACTATTAGGGGTGTAACAGTACACATATTTATACCGAACCGTTTCAGTACAGGACCTTCAGTTCAGTACGCGCTGTGTACCAAACGAAGTTCTGCACGCAAAAAAGGTTACGCACGTGGTTAAAGTAACGTTGTATTTGTTCGGTACACAGCGTGTACTAAACTGATGGTCCCGTACTGAAACGGTTCGGTATGAATACGTGTACCGTTACACCCCTAATAGTTGTACCTTGTACTTACCATAAAAACATGATTGGAATATGTAACGTTAGTGGTGGGACTCGATTAAAAATATTAATCGAATTAATTCGAGACTTTATAGTTAATTAATTGAAATTTATCACATTTTAATGGCATATCAATAGCAAAAATGTTCAATTCAAATGAATTTTGGTATACAAGTGAATCAATGAATATACATTATACATACGTTTAAGCAGCAAAATCCTCTACTACACAGACCAACAGATCAATGCAATTTTTAACAAAGTGCAGCAATTTTAGGAATAATAATATATATAGCGCAAAATACCTTTTGTAAACTCAGTACTTTCAAGTACATTCCAGAACAGTTGACCACTGAAAAAAATAACTCTTGATTGATCTAAATTTCTCTTATTTTAATTTTTTTTATGAACAAACCAGACTAAGGAAAAAAGTTATTTGCGATGTATTCTACTTTATACTTAATAGCACATGCATGAGTCTGGTCTCCTTTGAAAGGTAACATTCTTACACAATAAAGAAAAATCATCATGCGATTAAATGCATCAATTTTCTTCTGTAGTTAATTAATCGAAATTAATGCAATAAAGTCCCAGCCCTTAGGCCTATATATAAAAACATAGTCTCACCTGCTGCTCCCTCTCCTCAGGACAAGGGCCGTCCGGAGAGCCAGGCGGTACATTTTGGAGGCATCCGATTTGAGGCCCACTTGGCAGGGGACAGTCCAGATGACCAGTCCCTGGTCTCCCAGGCCGACACTGATGGATTCAGCCTCTCCTCTCATCCACTGTTTCAGGTACGAGCCTTCCTCTCCTCTAGTTCCAGATGGACATACTAGATTAACCCTCTGTAGTGTGGTAGTGAAAGGGTTAACCTTCTGTATTGTCGCAGTGAAAAAGGGTTAACCCTTTGGTAGTGTGGTAGTGAAAGGGTTAACTTCATATGATATAGGGATATCAGTAGCTCCAGATTAACATACTAATATAGTCTCTCCCTCCCTTTCTCCTTCCTTCCTTCCCTCTCTCCCTCCCTCCCTCTCCTCTCCTCTCCTCTCCTCTCCTCTCCTCTCCTCTCCTCTCCTCTCCTCTCCTCTCCTCTCCTCTCCTCTCCTCTCCTCTCCTCTCCAGGTGTCTCCTGGTGTGGAATGGTACATCCATGTGGTCTACACGGTGCGTTCCAGTCACCATGGTAATCCTCACCATGGCATTGCTAAGCGGAGTCTGCAGTACCACAGTGTGGCCAGCGGGGGGCGCTCCAGGAGAGACACTGACCCTGATGACCAGGTAGAGGAGACAGTGGTTTACTTAAAGCCCAACATCCAGGTTAAACCCTACTGATCAATTATGGATAGTTTACATCATTGGTATATAATTTCATTATTTATTTTTTTCCATTTGACACCGGAAATGCCACTCCGAAAGAGTTAAAAAGGTCCACGCACGAATAACATGCACGCGCGAATCAAAAAAGCTTATCAAACGCCGACGTCACTACAGGTGCATATTAATGAGCCGAATCTAAAAGCTTATCAGACGCTAGCACGGCCGTGACGTCACTTCAGGAAACGTATGCCTTGCCCGTCCGGGTCATAGTACTACTCGATATATGGCGCTGGCTAACGTTAGCATTATGTCTACTGTCGTGAACCATTTGAGATCGGGGCATGTAGAGGAGTTTGGGGAACGAGTAAAATCATGTGCAGGTCCTCTTCTCAGACCTGTGTGGCAAAGCACTGCACACGCATCATGCAAGCTACACGTCGCTGCATGTTGATCAATGGTGGCCCACTCGGTGCATCACAGTGGACTACTGTTGTGCTAACAACAACCGCGGTGTCCGGCTTGTCGACCGGCATGAGTGCTCGATTTGGGGTGGTTCTCTCCTCTTTGTGTGCCCCCGTTCTCGCGTGTGTCCTGCCGGGGAGCTTGTGGACGCGACAACAGCGGCGGCCGTAGCGTTAGTTAGCTCATAGCTATCGTGTACCACTAGCGTTACGGCGGGCTCGAGCACCCTACGGCTGCCGCCGTTGTCGCGTCCATGGGCTCCCCGGGCAGGGTACCCGTGGGGACGGGGGTGTACAGAGAGGAGAGAACCATTTTGTGTCGGGCGTTCATGCCGGACAGCGAGCCGGACGTCGGGATATGTTGTTAGCACAATAGCTACCAAGCTAAGCTATGTTAGCTTATAACGGTGTACACAATATGTACAACGACACAATGATTTACATTATTACAAATATGGTAACGTGGTTGTGGCTTTTACAAATAGTGGTTAGCTTTAGAGATGGATGGCTATGATCACGGAGCAATAGTGTTGTTAGGTGAAACAGATACATTTTCATTCGGCTAGTAGTAGCAAGGCTCTCAGTGCCTGCCACTAGCTGTGTGTGACTCTCAGTGCCCCCTGGTGAGCCCCCTGGTGCCCTGCACCTCTTGTGACGACGATTACACACGCACGTTATGAACCATTGATTAAAATATCCACGTGCGTGGTGATTGTGTTGGGCAGACAAAATGTTTGATAAAAACGCTAAAACTGGGTCAATTTCAATACTTTTTTTTCCCTTCTTCATGAAAGTCACCGTTGGCCTAGTCCACATTGTTTATTGAACAAAAATACAACATGAAGGTTGGCCTTTAAACTTTACTATTTACATTTACACTTAGTCATTTAGCTCAGTGGTTCCCAAAGTCGGGGTCGCGACCCAAAGGTGGGCCGCGAGCAGCCACGGGAGGGCCGCGAGATGATTTCCAAAATTTTTTATTTTTATTTTTTTGTCAGGCCACTGCCTCTACATGCTACAACAACTTCAAAGCAACTGCAACACAACATCAGCGCGATTTCAACGCGTTTTTTTTAGAGGGTCTTGTAGACTGTGTTGCGAGGATGTTGCGTACATGTCCCCAGAATCTAATCTGAACAACCGTTGCGTTGATATTGCGTAGCAGTGATTGGTTGGTAGTGAATGGGGGCGGGGCTGTCATAGAATAATATTGGTCCCGCAGGCAGGGAATACTATCCTCGAGTTAATGTATTTATACAAATGGAAGTATTGATTTCGCCATAATGAATCATTAAAAATATATACCGTTAACTGGAATATGTTAGTTTCACACATATGTTGGACTATGTAATTGGTTTGTCATGATAAACCAATAAAAATAATCGCGAATTATCCTATAGCCCTAGTTATGTACATTTCAACAAAGTGGAGCCGCAGGGGACTTCCATAGCATACGCCTTCAAATCATCTTACCTTGACGATTAAAAGCCTCCACAATTTAGTAAACAGTGTTCCCATGGCTGGTGTTGATATTTTACGTTGCCAGCTTGTGATAATTTGTTGTAGCCAGCCAGCTCAATGCTATCATACCCAACTAACGTTAATGCCATTCAGAATTTATTAACATAGCTACAACAACACACAGTAACGTTGATATAATTACATGCATCATTGTTTACAAAGGACTGGACACGGACAAGTTAAAGAGCAATCAATTAATTTAATATAACAGGTAGTTCGAGCTGCCGACGATCTACACAGACACCAACAAACACAGAAGTTACACAAGCAGAATACATCACATATATTTCCGGTCGGGGAATTTCAAAATAAAAGAGCGACGTCTAAAAGCACCGTAAATATGTTTATTTTGTACATTATCTAACGTTAACACGAACCTAAACTAACTTTAGATTAGTTTAGGTTCTTGTTAACGTTAGATAATGTACAAAATAAACGTATTACGGTGCTTTTAGACGTCGCTCTTTTATTTTTTGATTTTGAAATCCACCAATCGGAAGTAAAAATGATGCTTCTTTTTCTGCTTGTTATCAATGGGTTGGTTGAGAAGGGAAGTTTTATCTATCATCTATCTAGGCCATAGGTGTCAAACTCATGGCCCGCAGGCCAAATGTGGCCCGCCACGTCATTTGATGTGGCCCCCCAAGAGCTCTGGTAATTTTTTTTTTATTTTTTATTTTTTTATTAATCTTGGGTTAAAAAATAGCGGCGTTAAAATAATTGTGGGTTAATGCATTAATAAAGCTTTAACTTTGACAGCCTTAGTTATTACACATGCTTACACATACATGTATGTTGAACATCTGAGGTATTGATGAAGTAACAAAGGAAAAAAGCCAAAAGCACTTACTCCTCAGACATTCTTTGACAATTTTACAGCCCAAAATACAAAAAAGATCCAGGCGGAATAGGTAACAAAGGGTTGAAGAAATATTGTCTGAACTGTCAGATGCAAACTGGCTGTGTGACATAACTGAGCATCTCGCTCAATTGAATAAGAAGCTGTAGGGACGCAAACAAGTCCCACCCAAAACTTGACCAATATAGTTGTGAACTGAGACAACCCTTATTTTGTTATTTTTGAGTACAGTTACAGTTGTGTGTTCATGCAGACACATAATAGCAATTTCATTACGAATTGAAAATGGTGGACCCTGATGTAAACAAGTCGAAAGTCTTTCTCTGGTCTGCATCCCCTTAAAGGTCAACCTTCACGTTGTATTTTTGTTCAATAAACAATGTGGACTAGGCCAACAGTGACTTTCATGAAGAATGGAAAAAAAAGTATTGAAATTGACCCAGTTTTAGCGTTTTTATCAAACATTTTGTCTGCCCAACACAATCACCACGCACGTGCATATTTTAATCAATGGTTCATAACGTGCGTGTGTAATCGAAATTATCGTCACAACAGGTGCAGGGCACCAGGGGGCTCACCAGGGGGCGCTGAGAGTCACACACAGCTAGTGGCAGGCACTGATATATGCTTGCTACTACTAGCCGAATGAAAATGTATGTTTCACCTAACACTATTGCTCCGTGATTATAGCCACCCATCTCTAAAGCCACAACCACGTTACCATATTTGTAATAATGTAAATCATTGTGTCGTTGTACACATAGTGTTTATAACGTTAGTAGCTAACATAGCTTAGCTTGGTAGCTATTGTGCTAACAAAATATCCCGACAACCGGCTCGCTGGCCGGCATGAACGGCCGACCCAAAATGGTTCTCTCCTCTCTGTACACCCCGTCCCTACGGGTACCCTGCCGGGGAGCCCATGGACGCGACAACGGCGACAATGGTGGCAGCCTGTAGCCGTGCTCGAGCCCGTAAAGGCTAGTGGTACACGATAGCTATGAGCTAACAACGGCCGCCGCTGTTGTCGCGTCCACAAGCTCCTCCGCAGGACACCCGCGAGGACGGGGGCACACAAAGAGGAGAGAACCATAGGCTAACGTCAGTGTAGTGGTCCCGACTGCCTGTAGCAGGGACGGCGGAGCTATATAGGCTAACTGTGATGCACCGAGTGGGCCACCATTGAACTAGTACTATGACCCGGACGGGCAAGGCATTTCCTGAAGTGACGTCACGGCCGTGCTAGCGTCTGATAAGCTTTTAGATTCGGCTCATTAATATGCACCTGTAGTGACGTCGGCGTTTGATAAGCTTTTTTGATTCGCGCGTGCATGTTATTCGTGCGTGGACCTTTTCAACTCTTTCAGAGTGGCATTTCCGGTGTCAAATGGAAAAAAATAAATAATGAAATTATATACCAATGATGTAAACTACCCATAATTGATCAGTAGGGTTTAACCTGGAGGTTGGGCTTTAACAATTGTGTGTATTGAGCTGTACTGTACTGTACCCATTCTGCAATCTGTTAATTAAAGTTAATTAAACTATCTTCCATTAGTTGGATGTATGGCCTCTGCAAGGTTGTGTGCAGCCATTTGTTTTTGTAACATCTGCTACATCTGTCCCACGTGTTCTTTGCAGCTCAGTTGTTAGTTCTGCCCCTCTTGACTGTGACAAAAAGGTTTTGAACAAACTTAATGTCATAGCTTGTATTTGATGATATTCTTCTTTGTTATTTACTTGAATGGTTTGATCATTGATTAATGGAGTAATATGGGGTTCTGATAAACTAAAATAATTTGTTAAAATAACATAAGCTAACATATATTTTTACATCTATGCAAATGCATATGCAATATGTATAACTTGAATAAGTAATAAATACAGAAACAACATGTTTAACAATATGTAAATGAGTAGCTACATTTATTTTACATTACATTAACATTTATACGGTCTTTGGCCCTTTGAGGGCAACCATAATGCTCATGTGGCCCTCTGTGAAAATGAGTTTGACACCCCTGGCTGTGCGTCGATGTTGCAGAAGCATAAAGGCAGACTGTCTAAAACACCGTTGCTTTGTCGATGTTGTGGTGCAGTTGCTTTGAAGTTGCTGTAGCATGTAGAGGCCTTTAGAAGCAGGCCAGGACAGTGTTTCTAGTTGTATTCTAAAATTCTATTCTATTGTATTCTAAAATGTGACTATATGGTTTTATATTAACTTAATAAATAAACAAAAACGAAAAATCTACTTATTTCAACGAACATTTCAAACTAAATAACAGATTATGCACATAAAACGCTGAAAACAACCGAAGCAACAATAGTATTTTAATCAGGCTATTATTATTATCATTATTATTTTGCAACAAGTTAGCCCTCTCATAAATAGCACATATAAATGAATAACTAACTTGAACTAACTTAATAGGATTGAAGTGATATTTGGCTTAAAAAATCGGTCACCTGACAAAAAAAAAAAAAAAAAGCCTGACGATGTGCATTGGGCCGCAGCTCTCTGACGCCTTATTTTCTGGGTCCCGGCCTGAAAATTTTGGGAACCCCTGCTGACTGATATTGATTGAAGAAGTGTGTCCTGACTGGTGGGAAGTTTGTTTTACCATTGTGGAGCTTCTCTTTGATGACCTGGTGGTTGACTGTGTCGAAGGCTGCTGACAGGTCCAGGAGAATCAGGACAGAGAGGCCTTTTGCTCTTGCTGAGTGAAGAGCCTCTGAAGAGGAAGGACATTGTGGCGCGCAATTTGTGGAGGTTTCTAGCCGAGGCCTCGATCTTATGGTGAAAGAAAGAGGCTTTGGCAGTAGTAATGTTTTTGGTGAATGCTAACAAGAGGTTATGATAGGTAGTGTGGAACAGTGGGCAGGCTTCTTGGTGAAGGGACAGAGCCTGTTGAAGGAGGTTGAGAGGGCTGGAAGGGTGGAGGTTGAGAGGGCTGGAAGGGTGGAGGTTGAGAGGGCTGGAAGGGTGGAGGCTGAGAGGGCTGGAAGGGTGGAGGTTGAGAGGGCTGGAAGGGTGGAGGCTGAGAAAGCTGGAAGGGTGGAGGTTGAGAGGGCTGGAAGGGTGGAGGTTGCCGTATTTGGGGGGAGAGCAGAGAAAGTCTCACTCAAAGGTAGAGCGGACAGGATGTCAGGGAGAGGGTGGAGGGGGACAGGGAGCATAGGTTGTGTCTGAATGAGAGTGGTTTGGGGTTTAGCTTCTAGTTAGTCACCTTCTTGTAAAGGAATTACAGGGGCCGTTTTCCAAACATTAGGAAATCTGCCCGTTAAGATGGAAATATTAAATATATAAGATAAGATAAGATATTCCTTTATTGATCCCCTTGGGAACATTTGGAAATAGAAAACCGTTAATTGCTAGGTGATAATTGGAACGAATTTCTACAGTCTAAGATGGTCTAGAAAACAGAACTACTGCGATAATATGAAAATATAACCTTGCCTTCTCTTCATGTAAACCATTCTATGTTTAACCTTTATGAGCTGCTTAATAACCTAACCATACCACCACCAGGATCAGGGCACCAACCTTCAACACGTTCCCCTGAGAAGAGCGTCTGTCCTGGGGCACAGTCGGGCTGAAGGCCCCTCGCTGGGGGTGGAAGGTGTGGAGGGTGAGGACCTCCAGGAGGAGTGGGAACGAACCCAGGAGAGAAGCCCAGGAAAGGAGCCCTCTGATGGGCCAGGGTGGTCGGTCTCTTTGGGTGCTGTGGTGGTGGTGCTGGGGGTGGGGTGTGCAGGCGGGGTGCTGGTGTATCTGGTGTTTGGAAGAGGGGAGAAGAACTATTCTACCAGCCACCTCTCCACCTCCTCTTCATCCCCCTCTCCTCGGAGTAGAGGAGGGCTAGGAGGAAGGGAGAGGAGAAAAAGAGGAGAGGAGAGGAGGAGGGGAGCAGGAGGAGTGGACAGGAACAGCTCCGAGGTATAAGCACCAACTCTCCTCGTCTTGAAATGTACATCTCTCGGAAATATTTCAAATGTTTTATTTATTTATAAATGTCTATACTTTACTATCGTATCATCTATACTTGCCTATCATAATGGTAAATGGCTGCATTTATATAGCGCTTTTATCCAAAGCGCTTTACAATTTTGTCCTCACATGTTACCCATTCACTCACACATTCACACACTGATGGCAGAGGCAACCATGCAAGGTGCCAACCTGCACATCGGGAGCAGTTAGGGGTTAAGTGTCTTGCTCAAGGACACGCTGCCCGGGAATCTAACTGGGAACCTCCGGATTACCAGACGACTGCTCTACCTCCTGAGCCACTGTCGCCCCCATATCATATCATCTATACTTTACTATCATAGTATCTATACGTAACTTTACTATCATATTATCTATACTTTACTATCATATCATCTATACATTACTATCATAGTATCTGTCAGGAATGGAGGTAGGTGAGTTCCAATGGGTGAAGGCAATCACAGAGACGGAGAGTATTTACTCTTGAACAGGTTCGACTTTAATAGTAAGAACACAAGAGTAATTTCTAAGAGAGATAAATGCTAAATAGCACAGGCAGGAAATAAGGTAAATAGGAGCTTATTGGAGGTCCAGAGTTGAACCGTCCGCGTTTTCCCCGAACGCAATTAGTGAAGACCTGACAATGAACAAGCAGAAGACAGGTAGGTTACATAGACACCAAATACCAACATTCCACACACACCCCCGTGACAGCCAATCAGGAACCACCCCTAAGTGACAGCACTAATTGACAGGGAAAGGACAGGTGACAAGCCCAGTGACATATGCCAGGAATGTGGGTGGTCACCGACCTCAGTCGGTGTCCAGAACGTAACAAGTATCTATACGTAACTTTACTATCATATTATCTATACTTTACTATCATATTATCTATACATTACTATCATAGTATCTATACGTAACTTTACTATCATATTATCTATACATTACTATCATAGTATCTATACGTAACTTTACTATCATATTATCTATACTTTACTATCATATTATCTATACTCTACTGCCATATCAACTATACTCTACTATCATAATTTAAAGCATGGTGTAGTGGCCGCTTGTCGCTCCCCAATGTATCGACAAGCGTCACGATGCACCCACTTAGATATTTCTTACTCGGTTAACAAAGTTGTGAATGGTTGATAAAGTGGAAAGTCCAGGCTGCTTCTGATGTCATTTGCAGGGTTTATTGTCCACGGGAAAGATGATGATGATGATGATGATGATGATGATGGTTAACAGAACAGTTGTCAGTTGTTTGTTTAGATAAGCAGTTCCAACAATGAAAACAGGTTTGAAAGAGTGAATCCTCGGCAGGTGCATGGCTAGGCTCTGATTAACAGAGCCTCTTATAATAGAGGTGGTGTGCCCCCTAGTGTTCAAACATAAATACCTATTACCATATAATACAACTTCTAATATGTTGGTTTTGGCTTCTACACACATGGTTTGATGAAAATAAGTTCTCTTTAAATTTGAAGAAAATGAAGGTTATGGTTTTTGCATAAAAAAAGGAGGAAAAGGTTTTACTGTCTATATGGAATTGATATAGAAAGAGTATTTTAATTTAGATTTTTGGGTGTAATAATGGATGACAATTTGACATGAAAATCTCACATAACATAATGTAAAGACAAAGAATATTTATGTTTTAAACAAAGCAAAGTATGTGTTAGATTACAAGGCAATGTGGATTCTGTATTGTTAACTTATTTAGCTTATTTTAGTTACTGTGTAGAAGTGTGGAGCAACACATACATGAACAACATAAAGCCATTGTTTATATTACAGAAAAGAGCGGTAAGAATTATTCATGAAGTGGATTCAAGAGAACACACCAACAGACTGATTATTAAGTCAGGACTTAAACTTAAAGATATAGTTGAGTTACAGATATTATTAGTTATGTACAGGGCAAAAAGCAGAGTATTGCCAGAAAGCTTGCAGAAGTTGTTTGTTTCTAGTTCTGTGGACGAGAACCATAGAAGGAAATGTAATTTAAAATTTTAAAGCATCAGTATGTAGGACGACTTTAAAGCAGATGTGTATTTCAGTATGTGGCGTAAAACTGTGTGGAATTCTCTACAGAATGATTTAGAGAGTTGTACAAATATCTTTCGGTTCAAGAAAATTTATAAAGCAAGAACATTTAGACTTCATGAAGTTGAGGGGTAATAGCTTTCCATCTGACTATTTTCTTTCCTCAAGTATTTCTTGTTAAATATGTGTAATTGACAGACCATCTATTTCTATTGTTTATTTATTGTTTTGAGTAAGGGGGCAGGCAAAATAACATTTTCTTCTCCCTGCTCCTTTTCGCTCATGGAATGTGCAAATTGGGAGGAGCTTTTATTATGAAATTATGCTGTTGTGCTTTTGTGGAGCTGTGCATTGCCATGAACGGAATAAATACAAATTAAATGAATACTTTACTATCATATTATCTATACTTTACTATCATATTATCTATACTCTACTATCATATCATATATACTCTACTATCCTATCATCTATACTCTACTATCATA
>NC_140165.1:79885389-79915451 GCF_963971535.1 Notolepis coatsorum
TGGATTAGGAACAGCTTGGGAAACAAGGATACGTTGACATCATATCTTTATTTTCTCTCTCACTATTTTCGAGAAAATACGGCGATATTGTCTTCGTACTGGAGTGTCTAGAAGATGATGATCATTCTAAAAACCCTCCACCGGTTTTCGTATTGGGAGCACGCCGCTGCATGCTTCTCAACTGCAGTTCCTTGCTGTGTTTGTTGGGGTGAAACCTGTCAGGCCACAGCTGAACTGTCGGACATGCCGCTGTTGTGAGAAGCGGTGCGTTCCAGGTTGGGTGAGTAGTGTTTGCTGGCGGGCTCCACTTGTCTGTTAGTGCTATGGGGGCTACTTGACAAAGTTTATGGAAACCGGCCCCAGCTAGGGTCCTTTGTTTAGCCGCCTAGGCGACAGAAGGCCTTGGTCTGGAGACCATTATAGTTTTAACTAGTGGGCCGCGACCATTGACACTGGTGATCCCTGTGTGTTCCTGGACGAGTGGATTCTCTCTGTCACCGTGTTAAGGCCCCATCTTTCATATCCAAATGGAGAGATTCCTTCACGAGGGGATATGTGCATGTAATGTGCGATAGCGGCAGATTCATGTTCAAAAGTCAGCTACACAGGGCCAGTTGGGCTGTGCTGATTCCGCCGGATGTGGTAAAGTCGCCGTTGTGAAGCGGTGTTGACATCTGGTTTTTCTCTTTTCTCTTAAAAAGTGAGGAGAGGTTCAGAACGGCGGCCTGTCTGGGTGAGTGTTATGTCATTGTTACATGTTCATAGCTTACGGTTAGCCAGTCAGCTGTTAACTGCTGCGTTAGCCTGCTGGATCGCTGCATGGCCTGCTTAAGGCCTACTATTAGCCAGTCAGCTGTTTGCTGCGGGGCTAGCATGTCGTGGTCGCTAGGTAACGTTAGCTTGCTGCTATGGCCATGGCTGGCGCGGGGTAGCTTAGCTTCTCGCGCGCCGCCGGGAGCTCGCTTCTGATCGCAGTTAGCTTGATGCTATTCTGTTGAACGTGCTTTGATTTTAACATGTTTTACACTCTTGACCGCGACGTCATCCTTGACAGGGATGTTTCGTCGACCCTGCCCTGAGCCTGGACGGGGATTGCGTCAACAAAGAGGACTGTAGCGACTGGTTGGAGCGGCGACGCTGCCCGGATCGAACAACACAGGACGGCTGTGTTCTACGGTGTCTGTGACTGCACTTCGCTGATCTGCGTTCCGGGTAGGAACGGGGTTGACCAGACCTCATAACACGTCTTCTGGTTTTACTTTGCTAAATGTATTGTGAATAACGGTGTTTTTTCCCAAAAACGTGTGTTGTTGCAATGCATTTAGGATACGTTGCGGGTTATGTGTGAGCTGTTTTGTCACTGGCAGTTAGCTTCTCCGTGCAGATCGTGATGTATTGATCTGGTTGTTGTGTGAGAAACATCATGGTGTTTATGTGTACCGTGTACTCACTACTAAGGCAACTAACCTATGAAGCTATGCTTGGTGACAAGTGAGTAAAAGAATGTTCTTTCTCAGACTGTAATGACAATGAACAGTGTGTTCACACATTAACAGGTTTTCCTGTTTTAACTGGCCGTATTGAGGGTAAAATAGGAGGATTGTGTTTTCCCCCCGGTTCCCTGGGGACTTTATCACCTCCTATCAGACATGTTGTGCATTAATTGTGTCTTTTGTGTGGTAGGGATACGATGTAACTCTTAGCTTGATTGCTGAGGTTGTGCTAAATCTGCTGGAGAAACTTATTTCCTAAAGGGAAATTGGTTTGGTTGCTGTCATGTGTGCTTAGCAAGGCCTGTGGTCGATACTAATCAAGAATGATGTATTATCTCATTGTGAAAAAAACGGCGTTCCTCTGTTGAGTGTTTTTGCCATTTTTTGTAGGTGATGATGGGTTGTGTGTGTCATGTGACCTACAACTGGGTTGTACTGGCCACAGAAGCACATGTGTATGTTGGACCGGGGTTCTTAGAGCCCTCTCTATTCTGTGTTTTTCCTTAGTAAAAATCAGATAGCAGGTTAGCTCATGCGCTGTGTGGAGCTGTGAAACGCTTCATAGAGCTGACTATGACTGTGTCATATTCTCTTTTTGTCGTTACGTCGTATCATGGGTGTGGGGTCGTAAAGGGGTGAACTGGTAACCTTTCCTCTCCCCATTGTTCTGTCGGTCAGGGGTACACCCCCTGTCCTTCAAGGTTCCCGTCACGTGGCGGTTCGGCACGTTACGGGGGGGGGGGGGGGGGGGGGGGGAGGGAGTTCCTGGTCCCACGGCCTGGTATATTGGGCGTGTGCACCGCAGGAATTCCCCCGCCATAGAGTACGTCACCGTGCGCGTCTCTGTTGGTAGGACTTCCGTGTGCTGTTCAGGTCCATGTGATGGATCTGTTTTCAGGGGGGGTGGTCAGGGCTCCTCCTCACCAAGCGCCTGTTCAGGCCTTCTGTGAGTTCGGACTCCTTCTTCCATGTGAGGAAGCCTCCATCAGAGTACAGAGCCTTCCTCCTCAGATTGTCAAAGTGAGTGGACCCTCTAGAAGGGTCCTTTTCTATTGTATGTATATTCGATTCAATTCGTTTATTGAGTGTGTATGGGTTCAGTGCCTCTTCCCGGAGGCCCTAAAACCAGTTTTTTACATGGCTCAAGGTGCAATATATTCTTTTCAATCTGTACAGCTCGCGTGGGAAGTCTCTCTGGGGATCCCCGTCTCTTTCCTATGGGAGGGTGGTGGGATGTAAAAATGTGAACATTTTTTACCCCGGCTGTGTAGACTGGGATACATACTGTTGATGCTTCCTTCTTTCTATTCCAGAAGTGTTGGAGTTAGGGAGTGTCACACCCCTCTTGTCGTTCCCCTGGGCGCCTTGGGGATTCAATGACAGGTCTAAATAGCCTGTTCATTGATGGGGGTGTGTCCCGACGCACGTATAGTGCTAGCTCGCTGTAAACAGGCGATTGACTGGCACGCCTTGGTTGCTTGTGGTTGAAACAGCGTTTTTATAAAGCAACTGAGATGGTGGTTTTTCCTCTTCCGACGACCACATCCCATGACCTGGGTGGGTTGTCGACGGATTCTCGTTCATGTCTGGGGGATGATGACGGGATGGATCTGAACATATGTAGTGGGGTCTCACGCCCTTGGGGTGGGCCACCAGGCGCGGTTCGTCCGAACGTCTGGGTGGCGCCTTCTTTTCATGTTAAGATCAACACGCATATCTGCCCTTCTCCTGGAGTAGGCATGTCGGCGTGGTTAGGGCACGGGACTGGTTCTGGTCACGCTGGTCCAGATCAGTTGAACCCGTTGTCCGCCGGGGATGCAGATCTGCTGTTCTGGTACCCTGAGGGACTTGGGCTTTTTTCAGGGGGAAAAATGCCAGGTCGGTCTGGGTGTCACAGGGTTAAGCGCTATGGAGACCCTGGTTGGGTATGTTTTTACTCAGCACTGTCGTCATGGCTTACAGCCATGCCATTCTGTACGCGCTCAATCTCGTCGGATCTCGGCCGCTACACAGGTTGGTCCTGGTTAGTACTTGGTTGGGAGACCGCCGGGGAATACCAGGTACGGTGTGCTTAGGGGCTGGTTCTCCATTATTTTTCGCTCTTCTCTCACGCATGGCGAAGAGGGGCCTGTGGGGGTGGTTTTTTGACCTCCTCTGGTGACCCTGTGCTTCCCGTACCGCCAGGCCCGGTCCGAAGTGATGTTTGCGACCCGTAGGCCTGGGTTAACCCTTTTTGGAAACTGAAACACTTGTACTGCGGTATAGCCGGTGTATACCCGCAGGTGTGTTTTGGAGTTTTTTCTTGAGGGGTTATAGGAACAACCACCGCATTGGGTAACACCGAGGTGGTTGATTCCCTGGTGTGTTGGAGCAGTGTCAACTCCCGGGTTCACCGTTTGAGGGTGCCCCTGCACGTTCATGACGTCTGCCAATCGTGTCAGCCTTCTCTGCCTCGACCCCTCTGGGTGGGGGTTGTTAAATGGAGGCTTGGTCATGCAACACCGCCAGCTTACGCTCCTTCCGCCGGGGCGGCTGTGTTCAGCTGTCCCCTCTGGCGCCTGTCTCGTCCGCAGTCTCCAGGCTAGGGTTAACGGCCTGTTGCCTGGTTTTTCCCCGGTGCGCTGCCTGCTTCCGTTGGTTAACCTTTTTTGTGTGCTTACGGCCATGCTGACTGCCTGTTCTGCAGGGTCAGTGTGCCAGGCGGTGTACTATTGGGGGGACGGGGCCCGCTCGGCTTACGGCCATACCGACTTGAACACGCCCGATCTCGTCCGATCTCGGAAGCTAAGCAGGTTCTGGCCTGGTTAGTACTTGGATGGGATTCCGCCTGGGAATACCAGGTGCAGTAACTGAGGGGCCTTTGTCCGAATACGCTGGCGATGTGGGGGGCGGGGCACTACGTGCCCACCTGGTGGGGTCTTGATGCTGGCATCATGGACTTCTCCGGGCCCCCATTCTAGGGAGTCCAGTCCTTTTGGTGGGTCTGGGTCTTCCTTCGTGCTCCGCTGCTACGGCCTTGCCACGGGGTTGGGTTTGCCCTTGACCCCGTGATTCTGGGGGCAGTAACGAGGTTGTTCCTCCGTTCGTTCCCGGGTGGCATGCGGGTTGTGCGTGTGTGTAGTCGTGGGGTCAAGCCACGGTCTGCTCACCCTGTGCGTTGAGTTGCTTGAGTGCCTCTTCGCACGGTCGGGTCCGTCGCCCTCCCGTGACGTCCCTAATAGGGGGGCTACCCGCCATTAGGGGGGGTCGGGGGGGCTCGGCCCTCCCTGTTCTGATGGTTGTGGGGGGGCTGTCAGCGGGGTGTATTTGTCAGCCATTGGCTCCGCTTGGCCTCCCTTGTGCAGTGTGATGCCAAGCTAAGCCACTAACGATACAGAACGATAGGTTATGACTATAACCAAGTTCTGTTAGTTAGGGGCGATGCTTGGCATCAGACGGCCGCTGCAGCCCTTGTCCTCACCTTGTGGTGAAAGCTTGGGAAGGAGGAGAGCAGGTGACCACACACCTGCTTATGAAGGTAAGCTGATGAGGGGTGTGGTCAGACTAATACTGGTATTAGAGGTACATTTGTGGTTTATTCAGTACGCGTGCACGTACGCGAGATAGTGCAGTGTGATGCCAAGCATCGCCCCTAACTAACAGAACTTGGTTATAGTCATAACCTATCGTTAATATTAGCCACACAGCAAGTATCACTACACACACACATACACACACACACACACACACACACACACACACACACACATATACATATACACACACACACACACACTCACACACACCCACACACACCCGCACACACACACACACACACACGCACGCACGCACGCACGCACGCACGCACGCACGCACGCACGCACGCACGCACGCACGCACGCACGCACGCACGCACGCACACACACACACACACACACACACACACACACACACACACACACACACACACACACACACACACACAAGTATACAGAATACGCTCTCACACACTGACCTTTGCGCTGTGGTTTGAGGTTGCGGTGTATTGGGGGGGGCTGGGGGCCGTCTCCTGCAGTAGTCTTGCCTCCTAGCGGGGGGGTGAGGGAGCAGAGGGGGGGGGTACGGAAGCCCAGGTGGGCGGGCGGAGGTACTTGTCTCCCCAGGTCCCCCTGGGAGGAGGCGGGGTTAGAGGGAGGGGGGGTGCAGGGGAGGGCCGTCATGGGGACGTAGTTGGGGTCCTCTAGGGCGGGGTCAGAGGTGGAGGAGGGGGCGGGGTCAGGGGTGGAGGAGGGTGGGGGTGTGGGGGCAGAGGGAGGGGGTGGTGGGGGCCTAGGAGTAGAAACACAGAAGGGATTAGTGTCACTGTCGGACGTGAACTCTGAACTCTGGAGTTGACCTTCACACACGTAGCTCACTGTCGGACGTGCACTCTGAACTCTGGAGTTGACCTTCACACACTGTCGGACGTGAACTCTGAACTCTGGAGTTGACCTTCACACACTGTCGGACGTGAACTCTGAACTCTGGAGTTGACCTTCACACACTGTCGGACGTGAACTCTGAACTCTGGAGTTGACCTTCACACACTGTCAGACGTGAACTCTGAACTCTGGAGTTGACCTTCACACACTGTCAGACGTGAACTCTGAACTCTGGAGTTGACCTTCACACACTGTCAGACGTGAACTCTGAACTCTGGAGTTGACCTTCACACACTGTCAGACGTGAACTCTGAACTCTGGAGTTGACCTTCACACACTGTCAGACGTGAACTCTGAACTCTGGAGTTGACCTTCACACACTGTCAGACGTGAACTCTGAACTCTGGAGTTGACCTTCACACACGCAGCTCACAGCAGGCGATGCTGCACTCGGTTCAGGTGATTGGTCCTAAAAACAATTGATCACAGAGTTGTTTGAGACGGAGAGTCAGTATGTCCACATTAAGATGTGTTGGAGCAATGTTCAAACCAAAAAGAAATCTTTAAATAAGATTAAACTTTCCAGATTCAAGCTGGTATAATTAATAGCTGTTGAGATTTTACATGTAACATTTTAATTTATTTAGTGCATTTTTGAGTGCATGTGTTTTAGTGTTCAACGTTAAAATATTGTTAAACTATTAAACTACATTAAACTATTGTGCAACCTTATACACTGTGTGCAGTGTATTTATTTATTGTATAACTTATTTGGAATGTATCCTTGTGTTTGCTATTTTATTGAAATTACTGTATGTTTGAGGTCTACGCCCCTTCCCGGAAGTGACCTGGCCTTGCCGTCCATTAACCCCATGTAAACGTAGTTGTAGTTTGTAGAGCTAAACCTATATTTTATATTATAGCTATGGGTCTAATAACGCCGTCGATTGTCAGTGAGTTGCTTCCAGTCAACGTGCAAAAAACAGATAATTTTTTCATCTGTACATTTCCGTTTTATACCGTTTTGAATATGAATATAGTTTGGGTGCTTCTGAGTAATTCCAGGAAAAATACGCGAAAACAGCATTTTTGTGTAATTCAATAAACACGTTGTCATTTTTTGCCTGATTATCGAATCTTGCTGAAATCAACGCTAGATTATCATTATTATCCTTCCTCGTGCATACATGAAATGTGCCCTGGAGCGTGGCGCTCGCCCCCTCCCCTCCTGCACCCAACGGCACACAGCCACACACATAAAACACAGATAGCTTCAATCGCGGTAGAAAGAAATATCAGATCAATGCAAGATTTTATATATAGAGTCCTTACCTGGTATCTGATGTAATGCAAAAAAAATAATCCAATTATCTGATCGCCATTCCAGTTATCCACAGCGATCCTGTCTCCGACGTTATTGGGCATTGCACATCAATGGGCGGGCGGGGTCAGTTGTCCAAACCAACCCTACAAGCGTGTGTTTTGCCGGACTGTTTAGGACCCGGCCCCACGCCACAGTTTGGTAGAGAAAAGAAACTACCCCGTTTCTAATGGAGTGCAATAATGGCCAAAGGCGTTAGAGGGCGGTATAAGACCGTCTGCCAGCTCAGACACACTCAAAACAGTATGCACAAGGTGCCCCGCTGAATTATGAATGGCAATAGCGATTAACTGGTTCCCGGCCAACCACGGACATGTCCGTGTTTCGGATCCAACGGTAGAGGGCCAACCACGGACATGTCCGTGGAAAGGTTGTTTTGGCTTTTATTCCATTTTAATAACCTACTCAATGTCACCGAGCGGCACTGCAGATTTACCCCACTCTTGGAATTCTGAAAAGTGCATTACCGGCCAGATCCTCGTAGGGGCGCTGTCTCAATAATGCAGTGTTCCCTGTGGCAGAACGGTGCTTTCTTTTTTTTGACTTTGAATGGAGTTTACTGTTAGCTGGAATCTATACGTGTAGCCTGTAGCTTGGAATACCTTTTGCGATGCCGAATTCACTATGCAGTAAAGCAGGGGTTCCCAAACTTTTCAGGCCACGACCCAAAAATAACGGGGTCAGAGAGCCGCGACCCTCACTATTATAGGAGGGGGAAAAAAGTTAAAAAAATTAAATAATTAATTCTTTTTTTTATATAAATGGAAATGTATGGTTGAAACATGCACACGTTCAAACGCACACACACTAATAAGCATTGGAGGCTTTTAACCAGGGCCGGACTGGGGAAATCATTCAGGCCAGGAAATATAGTGAAAAATATAGCCCCAGTCAGGCCACTTTTTAAGCAGGGGGTCTGGGGGTTCCCCACCAGGACATTTCTTGTTACAAAGACTTCATTTCCTGCATTCTGGTGCAGGCATTTTTTTATTTGTACCCTTTAAATGCCAGTGTTTGTGATGGCAGCACAAATTATTGTTAAAAAACAGGCTAGCATATGTATGATTAGCAACAACACTGATTTTGATGGATTTTCAGTTTTCTTTGTAATGTCAGATTGAAAATAATACAATATTTTATTCAACTTCAGCCCTGATCAAAACACCACATTAATTTTATAATTCTAACCCTTTAAATACCAGTGTGTGTGATGGCATATATTTGCAATATATCAAATGCAAAGTAGATTTTTCTGGAGGGGATTATTACAGGCTAACATGTGTCAATGATTAGCAACAACAGTTTTTTGTAAGGGTCCCGCCTCCACCAATCACATGCGGCTCCTTTTGTGTGTGTGTGTGAGAGCAAGAGAGAGAGAGAGAGAGAGAGAGATAGTTCTCCAACTTGTGTGAGTTGCAGTTATCTCCTGGTTGTTCCCCACCTAGGTTATCTAACTATTGCGCTGCTGCAACTAGAAACACTGTCCTGGCCTGCTTCTAAGTTCAGTGGCCTGACTGCCAATTTTTTATTTTTTTTATTTTTTGGGATTAAAAAAAAAAAATTGAAATCATCTGGCGACCCCCCCGCCACGGCTTGCGACCCTCCTGTGGGTCGCGACCCCGACTTTGGGAACCCCTGAGTAAAGGACAGCCAATGGACATATCGATCTACCAGATGGCGATCGATAACTGGGAAATCCTTTTGGGGATCCAACTGGCCCCTGGTAAGATCTTTCTCACGTAAATTACATGCTGATCAGGCCTTGTTATCATAGCCAACCAGGCGATCAGCGAATGTGGCTACTGAGGCTAACGCAGTTATTGGTAATCAATAATCAGAAACGACGTCCCCCAACCCCCCCTTTCATGCATTCATGGTGGACCATGAATACTGACAATATGCATTTTGAGTTTTAGCTCTAGCTTCTGTAGTGCCGAAACGCTGTTCGATTTAATGTTATTAGCTTAGCGCCCTGTATCTCGCCTTCCAGGAAATATCCCAGACCAAATCCCATATAACGCTTATATTCACGAGGCTATAAAATGAGAACGTATTGATGAAAATATTATTTCTTTAAGCCATTTTGAAGGGACGGTTTATGGTCTCAATTGACAATGAGAATGGACAGATAGCAATACAATAAAGTATAGATTTTGCTCTACAAACAGCCTCACGCACAATGCAAGTCTGTTTTGAAATGCTGGCCTTATAGAGTGAGATTAGACGGCCCCCAATGGCCGGGAATGTGTTAAAAGAAATACCGTGAGAAAAACGTAGTTCTACGTTTCCGGCACTCAACCGTCGGGCAACAGAAACGTAGGTCTACGCTAACGGCACCCAATGTGTTAAGTTGCAGGAGATTGCTGCAAATGGCTTTATTTATTGCAAATTGTTAGCCTCATACGATAATTGCCTAAGTAATTTTTTGGCCAAATTGAGATTTCTGCCTAACTGTACTCTCCTCACACTGCTGCATCGCCCTGGCTTAGTGCCTATGTCCTCAGCCAATCAGAACGCTTGTTACGTTAAAAAATCCACATCTGCCTAACTCACTCATGTGACTTGTGCATTTTAACGTTACATACACAGACGGCGATCGCATGAATAAGTATAACAATTGCCTAGTGTATGTATGTATGTATGTATGTATGTATGTATGTATGTATGTATGTATGTATGTATGTATGTATGTATGTATGTATGTATGTATGTATGTATGTATGTATGTATGTATGTATGTATGTATGTATGTATGTATGTATGTATGTATGTATGTACGAGGAAAAAATGCCTAAGTCACGACCTCTTTCTTTCTAAACAAATGCTGTCACCCTGCCGCACCTGACAGAAATCAATGACATCACCGTTATCCTGTCAAACTAAAAGTCCCTCGGCCTATCAGCCAAATATCACGTAAGAAACAAACTAACAACAAAGAAATCATTCTTACCGATAGACATGGATTGTCTTAACATTTTAACTTCTGTAATAATAATATCTATCTATTTATCCATCTATTTAAACACCATGAAATACAGGTCCAAATGATTTTCTATTAACTGAAATTACTCTTAATTACCAGACTAGGCATTTAGGCACCTACAACCATTATTTTGATTTGTGAAGGAAGGGTGCGCTGCATTTACAACACAAAATAAAATGAGAGCAACATGGCATGCGGCACAATAATTGTTAATAATACAGTCCTTCATCACATTCATAGCGATATGCAATCATAATTGTACCTGTATAGATTATGAACTTAAAAATAAGTCTGCAAGTATCGTAGATGACACAACACTGATCTAGCAGTCTGCTGTTTTTTCTTTAGGTTAAAAGGTTAATCATCCTGCTCTCTCTCTCCCTCTTTCTCTCTCTCTCTCTCTCTCTCTCTCTCTCTCTCTCTCTCTCTCTCTCTCTCTCTCTCTCTCTCTCTCTCTCTATATATATATATATATATATATATATATATATATATATATATATATATATCGAATTGAAGGCTTATTCGTTGCCTGTTGATAGCCCTTTCAGGTGACAAAATCCGTTCAGCGGTTCTCGAGTTACATGCCGGTATTTGCTGCTTGTGCAAAGTACACGGTATTGCGCAAAATACCACTCCTTACTCTTGGGGCTCTAGTTCCGTCAATCATTTGGCAATCTCGAAAATGATTGTGGAGGGTTGTAGCCAATGAGTGTGGCTTTCCAATGATACCCCACTTGGGGATGTATAAAGCAGGGATCTAGGTGAAAAACGAACGAGCGAAAACAGGAAGAGAAAAACAGCCGAATGAATTGAAGTCTATGAGAAAACAGAGTTTTTCTTTTGTACACAGTTTACCAAAATCACTCCTAATCACTCAATTCTGAATGGATCTTTATGAAATTTGGACGTGTACTACATAAGGCCCCAGGCTATGGATCTCGTGAGCTTTTAAAGCCATACCACCTTCTGGGGAAATACTACCTCTGGACTACTAACTACTACAGAAAAACTTGAGTAACAAGTTTTTCTACAACTCAAGTTAAGACTCATGTTACTCTATTATGTTAGCACTAAAAGCGAATTTTCTTCAGAATGTCATCTTTCAAACGAGACCAGGCTCATGCATGTGCTATAAGTATAAAGTATGTTGTTTTGGTTTGCAAAAAAAGTATGCAGTCCTCAAAAACGAAACGAAACGACTAAAATAGCCACTTTTGGGGGCGCAGGTTAAGAGGTTAATTAAAAGTCACCTGATTTAGTTACGCAATGGTTGTTGTGTTTTTGTATTTTTGCAAACTTGTTGATACACCTTGTGGAACTTATATTCAAAATATAAATGAAAAACTCTTACACATTTGCTGGAAAATGTGTTTTTTCTTCTTTTCCAAAATTCGTAAAAAACTTGTTAGGCATATCGTATGAGGCTAACGATATGTTTTTGCCTCCCATACACAGCCTAGTAACGACTCAGCACCCTCTTGTTTGATAATCCAGATCCAGATAATCTCCCCACCTTCAGTATAAACAGTTATGGAATTCTGGACTGAATCATATCTAGCAACTAATATCTTCTCAGATGAGGGTCTCTGAGACAAAGTCCTTGACACGAAAAGGGCTGAGAACCACTGCACTAGATAACGGCTAAATATGAGTTGTTAAAGGTGCTATAGACAACATGCAGCCACTAGATGTCGGACTAGAGCACCAGCATACACCAATCAGGGGCATTCCACATGGGGAAATGGAAAGTAGGGAAGGGATACATGCCTGCAACATGTAAACAACAACATACATTTTGGATCCGCCAAAAGATTTTAAATGATAAATTCATTCATCAATAAACATTTTTGTAATGAAAGCTCTGTACATGTATTTATGTTTTAATGTTTTAAAAGATGATTACTCTACATACAAATGTTATCTATAGCACCAGGAATTGTTGTTCGCTGTATTTACATGTTGTTTATGTTGGTAATGTTTGTAAACACTGGAGTAGAACAGGGCCCCGTTCCATGTACCTGGATAACTGAGTTAGCCGGATAACTTTAGCTGAATAACTGGGTTAGCCGGACTTTCCGGTTTCATGTACGTGGATTTTCCAGATCACCATGCCAACAGATCCAAAAGTTTGAGCCTGCTCGAAAGCAGAGTTCAAGTTCAAGTTAGCCCGATCACGCAGAGCCACGCCCCCGCAAAGAAGTGACAGCTCGTTTCCTGAAACTATTCCCATAGTCTACGATCTGCATTATACCATTCTGAATTACGTTTTTGTGCTCCATTCTTCCAGAGGGGGCTTTTGAAATGTAAAATAGACCCAAAATGCTGATATTAAATTCACTTTGTCCTAAATAATGCACGTTATATATACCGTGGCGACGGTGGCGCTCGCTCGTGCGATGTACACAAAAATGTGGTTATTTTAATTGTAACTGGGATTAAGATGTCTGATGAGATGCGCTGTTTGACGGATTTGAGAAATTGAATGAGCCGTTGACGTCACATGAATGAATGAGGATAAAGAAATAAAACTTCATTCAAAATAAGGAATATTCTAAACACGGGTCTCTCGTTCATTAATGTATAAACAATGAATTTATCCCATCTGGCACAGTGGCCCAGCGGTAGTGCTCAAGCCTGCCAACCTTGCGACCCGGTTTCAAATCCCGGTGTTTCCAATATGATTTTTTTGAATATAATATTAATGATTATACGCCAAAGTAGCCTGGTTTTAAGTTAAAATATTATAAATCTACATGCATTGAGGATGTCATTCTTTATATAGCTCTCAACGTGCACCAAATTGAATTATTCCTATATTGCAAAAAAAAGGAGACGACTAGGGTCTTGAACCCCGGTCGTCCGTGTGAAAGTCAAAACAACAACCCGTTAGACCACATTGGAGATAAGTTAAAGATTGACTATACATCAATCAATGGGCAAGAGGGCCGTATCGTAATTCTGTATAACAGTTAACTAATTTTTTTCGCTAGCAAGATCTCATTTGATTATTCAATCCAGCAGGCAAGTTTAAAGAAATATAATCTGATTGATTGAGGTAATGAGGGACTTAGAATTAGCCTATAGATAACGCATTTAACTTGTCGGCGAGGCGATTGAGCCGTATTGCAATCTGTCAATAAAGTCTTAAATCAATTAATCAATCAATGCCGTTGAGAATCAGGGTCTCTGCCATCGATACGTGCTGGCTTTTCACCTAAAACGGCCGCGCGCATTTAGCCTGACTCGCAAGTCTGCCTTGAGTTAACGAGACTGAATCCACCTTTGTGAAACAGGAAAATCCCGGCTTCGAACATCGGGTTAACTGAAGCTGGATAATGGACATCTTGATCGACTTAGTTGAACCACGTACATGAAACAGGGCCCAGATCTATATTCTGATTTATAATGTTGTTGTGAAAGTTCCATCTACAGATCCAACGTGCACACAGATCCATACCTCACAGTGTGCTGCTGCGTGTGGCCAGCGGGTGGCGCCAGAGGAGGCTCTGTGGTGGCGGCACTCATGGGCATGTAGTTCTCATCCACATCACCATCCTCACAATATACACTGCCCAGAGGTACCATGCCTTTCTTTATCTGGTAGAGATACAGGGAGAGACACAGGGAGAGACACAGGGAGAGAGAGAGAGAGAGAGAGAGAGAGAGAGAGAGAGAGAGAGAGAGAGAGAGAGAGAGAGAGAGAGAGAGAGAGAGAGAGAGAGAATATTAACATAACATGTTCATGAGAAAGTCCTTCATGGAGAATCTTCACTTTATAATCAGCATATGAAATAATTCTGAGCTTTAAGTGGTTGACTTACAAAGTAACTGTTGAAACGCTCGCTGAACTCAAACATACTGGCTCTGTCAGAAAGAGACCTGGGAACAGCATACAATTCACCTCCTAGACAGACAAACAGACAGACAGACAGACAGACAGACAGACAGACAGACAGACAGACAGACAGACAGACAGACAGACAGACAGACAGACAGACAGACAGACAGACAGACAGACAGACATATATATAGATAGATAGATATTATATAGATAGATATTAGATAGATAAATATATATATATATATATATATATATTAGTGCTGTCAAACGATTAAAATATTTAACTCGATTAATCGCATGATTGTCCATAGTTAACTCGCGATTAATCGCAAATTAATCAAATTTTTATTTTTTACACCTTAAGGGGAGACACTGCAGGTGAATAGGGTACATTTTTTTACTAATAGATATCACAATGAAACTTCCCCAGTTGATTACTTATATTAAGACAAGACTTTTTTGTATTACAAGTTTTCTGAAATTGTATGTTTAAATATGCAAATGAGGCACGATCTACTTAAATATGCACTAATTTGCATATAATTCCAGGACAGAAATCTGAACATTGGATAAAGCCATTTTCAAAATTATAGTTTCATTTTGTTGACATATTAGAGCCAAAGGTTATTACAGAGGGGATTTTGGATATCTCTTTTTATCACTCCATAAATCAGAAAATACTCCATTCAGTCCATTTTTATGGTAAAATTCCATATTTCGCCATGTTTTTAGGAATAAAATGTGATATAAATCAGGGTATGAATGCGATATCAACAAACCCTTCTGTAAATACCTTCAGAACATAGATATGAATAGAACTGGAGGGTTTGGTGTATGTGAGTGCTACTGAAGTGGAGATTTCTGGCTCAGAGTATGAGGAAAAACTCTTAAAACTCATTTTTGGGGAAACGCCTTCAAAGTTCTGTATTGTAAAATGCCATACTTTTTTTTTTAAAACAGTTATTTACAAACACAATACCTAATCAAACCATTAGTAATAGACAACCTAAACACATGTTTGATAACTGAATAATAATAATAATAATGATGTTATTGAACTGAACAGAACTACACACAGGCTACAAACAGTGTAGTACAGTGTAGTACCCCCTAATAGGCAAAACATATTTGAATAGATATCACTATGAAACTTTCCCAATTTGTTATGTACATATAAACTAAGAAAAAATATATTGCAAGTTTTCTGAAATTTATGTTTATATGTGCAAATGAGGCACTTCCCCATTAAATATGTGCACATTTATGGATGCAATAAGGCAAAATGATGTAAAATAAACAACTAAATGTGTGTTATTGACGTTTTATTGTCACTAGTTTTTTTTTAGTTAATCTTGAGTTAAAAAAATTAGTGGCATTAATAGAATCGGGAGTTAACGCGATATTAACGCGATATATTTGACAGCCTTAATATATATATATATATATATATATATATATATATATATATATATATATATATATATATATATATATATATATATATATTAGATAGATAGATAGATAGATAGATAGATAGATAGATAGATAGATAGATAGATAGATAGATAGATAGATAGATAGATAGATAGATAGATAGATAGATAGATAGATAGATAGATAGATAGATAGATAGATAGATAGATAGATAGATAGATAGATAGATAGATAGATGGATAGATAAAGCCTGCAGTAGAGGTTCCTCTCCCTCACCTGAGTACAGCGACCTGCACCCCGCGTCCATAGTGTTGCTCCTGGGAACTCTCAGCCCATCCCAGCCTCCACTCCTCTCCTCCTTCTCCCATCTCCCCATCAGCCCCCCATCCCTCCCCTCCAGCTCTGAGATGGACGGGGGCAGTGTGGGAGGGGTCATGCCCTGGTTTGAGCCCTCTCCCTGGCCTACAGCAGCAGCAGGAGCAGCAGACACCACTGGAGGTTTGGGTGGCCTTGGAGGTGGTGTAGAGGTGGAGGCCAGGGTCTCTGCCTGGGTCAAGGAGTCTGTGCTGGGGATGAAGGAGGGCCTGCGATGGGCGTGGGGGTTGCTGCCGACAGGACGAGGGATTTGGTAGCTGCTGTTGGTGTGTGCGTTGGGGAGTGTGTGTGCGTTGGGGAGTGTGTGTGCGTTGGGGAGTGTGTGTCCGTTAGGGAGTGTGTGTGCGTTGGGGAGTGTGTGCACATCACTGCAGAGCGTGATTGCCACAGGCTGGATGTCCAGGGAGTGCTTTCGGGGATGGGGGGAGCAGTTGGAGTGAAACCCGACCCTTTTGAGGTTGGGGGTCGCGGTGGAGTCCAGTGATTGGCTGAGAGAGTGAGGGTTCGTTGAGGTAATGTTCCAGGGGGCGGAGCCAGAGGAGCAGAGTGGGTGAGGAGGAGGAAGAGGGAGGCCGTTAGCAAGGGAGGAAGGGGAAGAGGAGGAGGAGGAGGAGGAGGGGGTGGGAGGAGACCTGTCATTGAAGTCGATGTCTGTGGAGGTGGACGAGCCGAGAGGAGGTCTGCAGAGAGAGAGAGAGAGAGAGAGAGAGAGAGAGAGAGAGAGAGAGAGAGAGAGAGAGAGAGAGAGAGAGAGAGAGAGAGAGAGAGAGATTTTATTTTATTTTATTTTATTAAGGATCCCCATTAGCTGGTGCTATAGCAACCAGCTAGTCTTCCTGGGGTCCACACAAAAAAAACATACAAAAACAATTATTATTGCAAAAACTAAATTATTAAAAGTCAGTACTCAACACACAATGCATAATGAAATGAACAATTAAGATGGCTAAAATTACATGCAAGCACAGAAACAGAAAACAAAACAAACAAAACAAAATACTTTACAGTGTTAAATACAATTTAAGATTCTTTTAAAAAGTTAATCCAAAGAGTTAATGCTCTAAAAATAAAAGATCTCCTCAAAGCGTTGGTTTTAGGACCTGGCAATTCAAGCTGCCTATTACTGGAACCTCTAGTGTAATGCTCATGCACCAGTATTACTAAAAACAATCTGTTTATGTATAAAAATATGAGTTTTGAGAGAGAGAGAGAGAGAGAGAGAGAGAGAGAGAGAGAGAGAGAGAGAGTCAGTCAGTCAGTCAGTCAGTCAGTCAGTCAGTCAGTCAGTCAGTCCGTCCGTCCGTCCGTCCGCCCTGTCTGTCTGTCTGTCTGTCTGTCTGTCTGTCTGTCTGTCTGTCTGTCTGTCTGTCTGTCTGTCTGTCTGTCTGTCTGTCTGTCTGTCTGTCTGTCTGTCTGTCTGTCTGTCTGTCTGTCTGTCTGTCTGTCTGTCTGTCTGTCTGTCTGTCTGTCTGTCTGTCTATCCGTAGTTAATCTCACATACTAGTGGGCCGGTCAGCCTGATATTGCCTGCTGACTTGAATATTTTTCACACCGGTCACCGACAACTATTTTATTTAAATTAATTCGCATCGTTGCTCTTGTTGTTTGTCCATTGCAATAGGTAGTCAGTATGAAGTTACACCATTTGAACACAAGAGGGCGATACTACTAATGAACTACCCACCCCAGTTAGGACAGCCGAAACACGTCCAATCTTTCGCCGTCAACTAAAGACGCACTTCTTCAACCATTATCTGAAAAAAAAAAAAAAAAAAAAAAAAAAATCTAACCCTAACTAATCTAACCCTAACTAACGAACATTGTTGCTCAGCTGATAGAGTTGTGCCCTTCCTGATGGCTTGTCATACAGAACATGTAAGTCGCTTTGGATAAAAGCGTCAGCTAAATGACTAAATGTAAATGTACCTATTAGGCCACTGTCTTTTTCACTACGGATAACCAATCGTATTGTTGCCACATTCAAACTTGACAATTGTGTCTTCTTGTTGCCATATTCAAACCAAGCTAGGATATGTTAGTGTGTAGATTCATTTGTTGGCATTTTCACTGTGTTCACATCACTCTTTTGTTTGGAATTGTTCCTGTCTGCAAGCCAAATGTAAAATGTTTGTGGCTTGTATTCATCGGGTAAATGGACTGCATTTATATGTTCAAAATATTTTGAATATATATTTTGGAATATATATCCAAAGCGCTTTACAACTTATGCCTCACATTCACCCATTCACAGTGTCAACCATGCAAGGTGCCAACCTGCTCATCGGGAGCGGTTAGGGGTTCAGTGTCTTGCTCAAGGACACTTTGACACAATACCGGTAGGAGCCAGAATCGGACTGGGAACCTTCTGATTACCGGACGACTGCTCTACCTACTGCTAACCCTAATTTTCTGTTTACCAGATGACTGCTCTACCTCCTGAGACACTGCTAACCCTAACCTTCTAATTACCAGATGACTGCTCTACCTCCTGAGACACTGTTAACCCTAACCTTCTAATTACCAGATGACTGCTCTACCTCCTGAGACACTGTTAACCCTAACCTTCTAATTACCAGATGACTGCTCTACCTCCTGAGACACTGTTAACCCTAACCTTCTAATTACCAGATGACTGCTCTACCTCCTGAGACACTGTTCAAGTTTCAAGTTTTCAAGTTTCTTTAATAGTTGTCATACAGAAGTACAGAATACTTTTATACAAAATGCTTCTTACTGTTGCGCTCCAGAGACTGTGCAAGACAAGATAAGTATGAAATAAAATAACATAGTAAAATTAGAAGTAAAAAAATGAGGTCACAGTGTTCAGTTTAGACATATGTACAATGTTCGATGCAGAATAGACATAGTTACCATACAATATACAATACTGTGCAGTGTACTAATATATAATACTATATAGTGCAAGGCAGAAATGGAGAAATGGGACGAGGTGCAATTTAGGTACAATTCACAGTAGGTGTACGAGTTGTAGTGCAAATCCTTTATCAATAAATATAAAGTGTAAGTGTGTTTGTGTGATCTAAAGTGTGGAGAGTGGGTGCTGCAGTGTGTTGTTTGTTTGAGTGAGTGTGTGCGTGTGGGTGTGTGTGCTGTGTGCATTTGATGGTTGTTGCATAATGATTATTGTTCGTTTAGCGATTATTGTTCGTTTAGCAGCCTGATGGCCTGGGGATAGAAGCTTCTTCTGAGTCTTTCTGTGCTTGCCTTAAGACTCCGGTATCGCTTGCCTGACCGCAGCAGTTCAATAACCCTAACCTTCTAATTACTAACCGACCGCTCTACCTCCTGAGACGGTGTCACCCCTGCATACATATTCACTCAAACAAACATTAACGGTACAGTATTGTGGCTGTTTGAAAACATTTGTTGGTGACGTTAGCCAGCCAAGCTAACAGTTGCCTTACCTGCAGCAGCATCAGCTAAGCTAACGTTTTATAAACTACTTTGGTCCAACACGATGTGGCGCTCTGTACGTAGTGCAAAAACAAAATGGCTTCTCTTGTCTCAAGGGAAAGACAAGGGAACAGCATGGCTGTTGGGCAGGCTACATTTCGCTAGCCACAATGCTAACATTAACGATGGGGAAACAAGCCATTATGCTAACAGTCTGAGCCTCACTGAAACCTACTTTGTGTGCACTGTGAATTGATGAATGACGCCTGTGTGTGTGTGTGTGTGTGTGTGTGTGTGTGTGTGTGTGTGTGTGTGTGTGTGTGTGTGTGTGTGTGTGTGTGTGTGTGTACCTGCTCTGACAGTGTGCTAGCCACAGGTAATCTTGCTCTGTGCTGCTTTTTCTCTCCAGCGGTCTCACAGGGTCGGAAGGGGGCAGGACAGAGCCCGTTGCTGTTGAGACCGGGGCGTGGCCAGAGGTGGTTGTCATGGTGATGGATACCGGAACTGGGAAAATAATTTATATTATATAGAGTTATATGAGGATTGTAATACTAATCGATAATAATAACTAATATAATAATAATAATAATAATAATAATAATAATAATAATAATAATAATAATAATAATAACTATTAAAAAACAAAATTGTATTGTTCTGATGACATGTTATCCCTCCCCTCCTCCATCCCTCCGCCCTCCCTACCTCTCTCCCTTTCCCTCCACCCCACCCTGCCGCCTCTCTACCTACCCCCTCCCTCTCCCCTCCCTACCTCCCTCCATCCCTCTCTTCCTCCCTCTCTCTCTCTCCATTTCTCTCTATCTCATATCTCCTTCTCTCCATCCCTCCCTCTCTCTTCCTCCCTCTCTCCTCCTCTCTATCCCTCTCTCTCTCTCCATCCCTCCATCTCTCCATCCCTCTCTTCCTCCCTACCTCTCTCCATCCCTCCTTCTTCTCTCCCTCTCTCCCTCCCTCTTCCTATCTCCCTCCATCCCTCTCTCCATCCCTCCCTCTCTCTCCCTCCATCCATCTATCCTCCCTCTCTCCCTCCATTCATCTCTTCTCCTCCATCTCTCCCTCCTCCTCCCTCTCTCCCTCCATCCCTATCTCCTCCCTATCTCCCTCCCACGCTCCTCCTCCCTCTCTCCCTCCCTCTCTCCTCCCTCCCTCTCTCCCTCCCTCCCTCTCTCCCTCCTGCCCGCTCTCCCTCCCTCTCTCCTCCTCCCTCTCTCCCTCCATCCCTCTCTCCCTCCTTCCCTCTACCTACTATCTTCAGTAGGGTTGAAGCCACATAGTTGGCAGATGTTAGAGACCCATCTGTTCATGTCCTCCTCAGACTCTGAGACCAGATACCAGACTCTCTCCTGCGTCTTTAGATCAAACACAAAACTAGACTCCAAGTCCTTCTTAGTGAAAGACAGGCCTGCATCCACCTGGAGAGAGAGAATGAGAGAGAGAGAGAGAGAGAGAGAGAGAGAGAGAGAGAGAGAGAGAGAGAGAGAGAGAGAGAGAGAGAGAGAGAGAGAGAGAGAGAGAGAGAGAGAGAGAGACAGAGAGACAGAGAGAGGATGGGGGGATGAGAGAGATAGAGAGAGAGAGAGAGAGAGAGAGAGGAGGGGGAGAGAGAGAGAGAGAGAGAGAGAGAGGGGGAGGGGAGAGAGAGAGGAGGGGGTAGAGAGAAAGAAAGAAAGGTAAAGAGAGAAATATTTTAATTAATTGTATATTCTTCATCTCATTAGGCTATCTATCTATGTATATGTCTGTCTGTCTGTCTGTCTGTCTGTCTGTCTGTCTGTCTGTCTGTCTGTCTGTCTGTCTGTCTGTCTGTCTGTCTGTCTGTCTGTCTGTCTGTCTGTCTGTCTGTCTGTCTGTCTGCCTGTCTGTCTGTCTGTCTGTCTGTCTGTCTGTCTGTCTGTCTGTCTGTCTGTCTGTCTGTATTACCTGTTCACAGAGGTTGAGGTTGATGGTTTTTATTGGTTTGCGTGAGTTGTGATGTTTGTAATATTCTAAAACATCTGGATCTCCTGTCAGCCTCCCGCTCCTTAACACAAACCAACGCTTCTTCCAGGCCTGAAAGAGAGTGATAGAGAGTGATAGGGAGAGATGGAGAGAGAGAGAGACAGGGAGAGAGACAGAGAGAGAGAGAGAGAAAGAAAGAGAGAGAGAGAGAGAGGGAGAGAGAGAGAGAGAGAGAGAGAGAGATGGTAATGTTCCACCGGTGTGGCAATAAAAGGAACTTGAACTTGAACTTGTACTTGTACTCCGCTGTTCTCCAAAGGGACTCAACTTATATGAAGTAAGTGTTTTTATAATTATAGGAGAACGTCTTGTTAAGCTAGAAATGTCCACAATAAGATTTACACTGTTGTGTTTTAAACAAATCCGCAATAGCTGCGACCACATTATGCATGCATTCACACACACGCACGCACGCACGCACGCACACACACACACACACACACACACACACACACACACACACACACACACACACACACACACACACACACACACACACACACACACACACACACACACACACACACACACACACACACACACACACACACACACACACACACACACACACACACACACACACACACACACACACACACACACACACACACACACACACACACACACACACACACACACACACACACACACACACACACACACACACACACACACACACACACACACACACACACACACACAACCTCCATGCCAAATTCCAGCCTCCAACCAACAAACTAGTTATAGAGTCATAACGAGTTATAGAGCTGCTGGTCGCAGCTGAGAACCTGTTCAGTTTCAGATTCATGAGTTCATGATTACTTCCTTTATACATCTGATTCATTCATCTCCTGATTAATTGAAAATGGGGGACCCTGATGTAAACAAGACGAAAGTCTTTCTCTGGTCTGCATCCCCTTAACAATTGTGTGTATTGAGATGTACTGTATTGTACCCATTCTGCAATCTGTTAATAAAGTTTTCAATCAATCAATCAAACATACATACTGTACATAGATACATTCAATCTCACCTCTCTCTCTCTCCCCCCTCTCTTAGGTTAATCTTCCATGTAGGTAATTGTCTCACTTCACCGCGCACACACACACACACACACACACACACACACACACACACACACACACACACACACACACACACACACACACACACACACACACACACACACACACACACACACACACACACACACACACACACACACACACACACACACACACACACACACACACACACACACACACACACACACACAACCTCCATGCCAAATTCCATGCGTAATCTCTCAGGGTGAGAGACACTGAGAGAGAGAGAGAGGGAGAGACAGAGAAAGGGAGGGAGGGAGAGTGGGAGAGAGGGAGAGAGGGAGAGAGAGAAAGGGAGGGAGGGAGAGAGGGAGAGAGGGAGAACCAGAGAAAGGGATGGAGGGAGGGAGAAAGAGGGAGAAAGAGGGAGAAAGAGAGAGAGAGGGAGAGACAGATTGTACCGTTGCGTGATGCTTGCGTGCGTGTGTATTTGCGTGCATGTTGCTGCATATCTAAGCATGTGTGTAAATCCCTGTTGGGAACATTTCTCAACCCAACAAGAGACCAAAGGCCAACACTCTGTGTGTGTGAATGTGTGTGTACCGCGTGTGCGTGTGTGTGTGCGTGTGTGCGTGTGTGTGTGTGTGCATGTGTGTGTGTTTGTGTGTGTGTTTGTGTGTTTGTGTGAATGTGTGCGTAGCGTGTGTATCTCTAACATCCTGCTGTTTGCTTTTACAAAGATGAATCTCTGTGAGTAACAGAGCTGGAACCTAACTGACACGATGAGCCTGTATCTGTGGTACAGTGTCTGTGTGGAGGCCGCTTTGACTCATAATGACGGGAAGAGAGGAATGTTCCCCCCTTATTAACCGGAGTAATATCTATTCATCCATATATAGTTTCAGTGTGATTCATTTCGTTTGGGAGATATCTGCCTTAGAGACGTCTGCCATCACTCAGTACAATGGAGCGGAATGACACTCGGCTTGTTGCTTAACCCTTTCACTGCCACACTACAAAAGGTTAACCCTTTATTATCACACTACAGACGGTTACCGTCGGTAGTGTGATAGTAAAGGGTTAACCTTCTGTAGTGTGGCAGTGAACGGGTTAACCTGCTGTTGTGTGGCAGTGAAAGGGTTATATAGTCGTACTGGCAAATCGCGTCCTGCTCTTTGCCATCGAGATGTACCTCATCTCCAGTACCTACTGTACTTCATTAAACGAATAAACAAATGCACCCAGCATCTGACCAGGCCCCGCCCTAGTGACGTACTATAAAGCACTAGGTGTGGTCGCCACTCGCCCTTCCTCTATTTCGTTTCCATCATGGCGGATGCTTGCACCCTGTGAATCCAGTGTTATGAAAAGTTTAGAGAAATTGCGCAATGTTGAGTGCTTACCGGAGATTTGCCAACCCCTGGAATCTTCGCGGCATGTTCCACCGACACGTCGGGTCTATTCTGGTGTTTCCTCGTCTCTTGGCAGCAGATCGAGGGACAGCGTGCGAGGTTTGGCTATCGAGGCGACTCGTACACAGGTAGGCTCTGTGTCATCAGGCATTAACGCTGGTGTTAGTAATGCTGCTGGTTGTTTTGTTAGACAACCGAGTTGTGTGTCGGCGCCAGGGGTGGGATGTTTGGGTGAACGTCCCTCTGAGTTGGACGTTTTCCAGGCGATCTTGGACACTAATGCTATAATGCTGGGTCACTGTTTTAATGTTCCCCGCCGTGGGATGTCACCGCTTTTCCCTCCTCTTAACCGGTTCATTGATGAAGGTCAGTCGGTAGCTAATGTGGGGGGTTTTGCTGAGTCTTATTTACCCTTTTACGGGTGAATGGGTTGACAACAGGGCGCAGGGCGGGTGTGCCATGGCTAGAGAGCCAGGTAGCATCGATCCTGTGCCCCGGCGGGGTTGAACGGTGTCCCACCCGGAAGCCGACGCTTGAGAGCAGGTCGGCCCGGCAGGTGGCAGTATGGACTGATGAGAGTTATACTGCTACAGGATGGAATTTAGCGGCGGCCAGTGTTGTGGCTCAGCTGACTGTTTTTCTGTCCACATTAGCGTCGGGTAGTGGGGCTACAGGACCAGCCGACGCTGAAAACATTTTGCATGTTTTTGGTGTTATAGAGATCTTGAATCAGTCGCAAGCTATAACTGCGGGGAGGATTAGAATGCTATCAACGCTAGGCATTTCTGGTTGGAGCAGTCTCCTCTTGGAGAGGAAGAAAGGTTTCTTCTCCTCACGGCTCCTCTTTCTGCGGAAGGACTCTTTGGTCGTTCTGCGGAGACGCGGGGCGGTTGTTGACCTAGGTCCCACACCGCCTCACGCTATGCAGCCAGAGGTTGGAGCACGGCCTCGTCAACGACTGTGGCGAGGCCCTCGACAGGCGGCCATGTTTCCCCCGCCAGTGGTACCCTGGGCGTCGAGTCAACAGGGGTCCACAAGGCCGACAGCCTTGGCGGCCGAGGGATCGGCCATGTTGGATGAGCTCGGCTTGGAATGTACAAGCCGTCGCCGCACAGCGGGAGGGACCGGGCCGCCTATCTACAGTTCCTTGCGGCCCAGCGCCAGTTGACGGCGGGTGCGCTCTGGGATTATTATCACATATGGCTACAACAGTGCCATATGTCGAGGTGGATGGAGAGAACGTTGGGGTGGGGGCTTGTCTTGCAGTTCGCACAACCCCACCCTCCGTTTTCAGGTTTGGTGCAGACCCTATTGTCAGGGTCAGCAGCAGTGACAGCTCTGGCCGACGAGATCCAATCTCTGTTGGCGAAGCAGGCCGTAGTCGTGGTCCCGAGAGAGGACGCGATGTCAGGCGTCTACTCCCGTTATTTTCTGGTGCCCAAAAAAACGGGAGGTGTCAGACCTATACTGGATATGTCTGCGTTCAATCGTCTGATTGTGGCGAGACCATTCAGAATGTTGACCGTCAAACACCTGCTACTCGCTGTCAGGGTGGGAGACTGGTTCACCTCCATAGACCTGAAGGATGCGTATTTTCACATCCCGATTTTCCCTCCTCACAGGAAGTTCCTACGGTTCCTGTTTCAGGGCGTAGCGTACGAATACCAGAGGTTGCTGTTCGGCTACTCTCTGGCCCCCCGCACATTCACCAAGTGCGTAGAGACTGTGCTGGAGCCTCTACGTCGTCAGGGGATACGAATTATTTTCTATCTCGACGATATGTTGCTCCTCAGCCGGTCGGAGGAGGTCGCCAGGTCTCATACCAGGCTGGTGGTGGAATTCCTCACCAAGCTGGGTTTTGCTGTGAACTGGAAGAAGAGTACGCCTCTTCCCAGTCAACAAGTGGAGTACTTGGGCTTGGTTCTGAGTTCAAGGCCCATGAGGGCAACCCTCTCGAAGCAACGGAGAGTGTCTATCTTCAACGCGCTCGGGGGTTTCCGTCCTGGAGGGATGGTCACGACGCTGCAGGTGATGCGCCTGCTCGGTATGATGGCATCTGCTCACGCTGTGGTCCCTCTTGGCCTCCTCTTCATGAGGAGGATACAGAGGTAGTTTTCCAGTATGAAAATAGACCCGGTGAGGGACAAGTGGGTTGACGGTTCCTTTGTCGATACGGGGGGATCTCGCCCACTGGAGGAGGACTGGTATCCTCACCAACGGGGTCCCAATGGGCAGCAGGCGTTCACACGTCACGGTCTTCACTGACGCCTCCCTCACGGTTGTCAACCCATTCACTCCCTCCCTAATCCAGCCTTCGTGCCGAAAAATATCCGGAGTTCTTTCCGCTCCAGGGATATTATGGTTCAGGCGTTTCATCCGCCTCATCACGCTAGTGAGTTAGAGGCGAGCCTTCACCTGTCATGTCCGGTCCGGGCTTTGGGGATTTACCTCAACCGTACTCAGGGCCTCAGGGCTACCGATCAGCTTTTTATCTGTTACGGTGGCTCTGGTAAGGCACTGTCGAAACAGCGCCTGTACCATTGGTTGTGCGAGGGCATTGCCCTTTGCTACACGTTGGCTGGGCTCGCCCTCCCTGGGGGTGTCAGGACGCACTCCACTCGTGGGGTGGCGGCCTCTGCCGCCCTGTTAGGAGGGGCCTCGTGGAGGACATCTGTGCTGCGGCTTCATGGTCCTCACCGGGTCCCTTCGTAAGGTTTTACCTCATGGACATGACCGGGGGTTCTGTCTCCCAGGCGGTTCTGAGGTCTGGAACCTCTCCTGCTTCCCGTCTTTCGGTGGGGTAGCAGGGGTGTGTGGGTGTGGACCACAATGTGTTGTGTCACACGTGGTCCCGCCTGTGCTGTGCGTTTAGGAGGTTTCTAGTTCCCTCTTTTTCGCACTTGGGTGGAGTTGACTGCCGCCCCCTCTTCACTAGGAAGGAGGGGTGACGGGACTCCCCTCCCCCCTGATGTGGGCTTTCGGGTCCTCAGGGGGTGCATTTGTCGGTCCTCGCGTCTGCTCTGTCCCCATATCTCGATGGCGAAGAGCAGGACGCGATTTGCCAGTACGACTATATAATGATAGGTTATGTATATAACCTAGTTATATGAGTACTGGCTGAGCGTCCTGCTCTTAGCGCGCCCTGAGGTCCCTTGGGAAACTTTTCTGATGGAAACTGTTTTCCGAGGAAGGGCGAGTGGCGACCACGCCTAGTGCTTTATAGTACGTCACTAGGGCGGGGCCTGGTCAGATGCTGGGTGCATTTGTTTATTCGTTTAATGAAGTACAGTAGGTACCGGAGATGAGGTACATCTCGATGGCGAAGAGCAGGACGCTCAGCCAGTACTCATATAACTAGGTTATATACATAACCTATCGTTAACCTTCTGTGTATTGTCGCAGTGAAAGGGTTAACCGTTTGGTAGTGCGACAGTGAAAGGGTCAAAGCACAGAGAAATACTTTTGAAAACGTCTGAGTCGTCTCTTTACGTCGCTTTTTATGACCTGGTTACTCGAGATAATCCTCCACAAGACCTTGTTGTGAGCAGGTCCATGTAGGAATAATGACTGGCAGGTGTACTAGGCGGCACAGTAGTGTAGTGGTTAACACTGTCGCCTCACACGTCCAGGTTGGGACCAGGGACCAGATTGCTGTGTTGCCAGTTACCCAGGTGGGGTATCTTCCCGGCCTTTCTGTGTGGAGTTTGCATGTTCTCCCCATGCTCGCAAGGGTTTCCCCTCCCGATAAGATAAACCCAATGAAAAAACATGCATAACAGATCGCTAACGCTGCCGCGTCCCTGACGAAGACGGACAGGAGCATTTGGATTGGTCCCCGGGCACGGCACACGCTGCACCTTGGGGGGAAGGACGACGGGATGGGAGGTGCAGAGAACATTTCGTCAGCGACTCAGTGCATGTGTATGTGTTCCTGTGGGTCACCCATCGCATGTGTGTGTGTTAATCTGATGACAAATAAAGACTTATACTTACTTTGGTAGAAAATAGTTCCTACATGAAGCTGCTCACAACAAGCTCTGTGGATTATCCTGAGTAATCAGGTCATGGTTTCTGGGTGAGTGCCATTCAGCTCTATTGTATTGAAGTGACGGCAGATATCTCTACAGCAGGTATCTCTACAGCAGGTATCTCTACAGCAGGTATCTAGCAGGTATCTCTACAGCAGATATCTCTACAGCAGGTATCTCTACAGCAGGTATCTCTACAGCAGATATCTCTACAGCAGATATCTCTACAGCAGGTATCTCTACAGCAGATATCTCTACAGCAGGTATCTCTACAGAAGGTATCTCTACAGCAGGTATATATGTTGCACTGTACAGCCCTGAGCAGGTATCTCTACAGCAGGTATCTCTACAGCAGGTATATACCTGTATGTCGCACTGTATAGCCCTGAGCAGGTATCTCTACAGCAGGTATCTCTACAGCAGGTATCTCTACAGCAGGTATCTCTACAGCAGATAATACCTGCAAAAAATATCTTTTTGGTACGATTCACTTAGTTTTGGAGATATTATCTCCAAGATATTATCTCCAAAACTAAGTGAATCGTACCAAAAAGATCTGGATGGATAGATAGCACCCTGGGTAATGGGGAAGTATTATAATACATTTTTTATTTGGGGTAAACCCCCGCTCAGACACCCCCTCTCTCCTTCTCCCCCGCTCAGACCCCCCCTCTCTCCTTCTCCCCCGCTCAGACCCCCCCCTCTCTCCTTCTCCCCCGCTCAGACCCCCCCTCTCTCTTTCTCCCCTGCTCAGACCCCCCTCTCTTTTTCTCCCCCACTCAGACCCCCCCCTCTCTCTTTCTCCCCCGCTCAGACCCCCCCCTCTCTCTTTCTCCCCCGCTCAGACCCCCCCTCTCTCTTTCTCCCCTGCTCAGACCCCCCCCCCCTCTCTTTCTCCCCCGCTCAGACCCCCCCCTCTCTCCTTCTCCCCCGCTCAGACCCCCCCCTCTCTCTTTCTCCCCCGCTCAGACCCCCCCCCTCTCTCTTTCTCCCCCGCTCAGACCCCCCTCTCTCTTTCTCCCCCGCTCAGACCCCCCCCTCTCTCTTTCTCCCCCGCTCAGACCCCCCCCTCTCTCTTTCTCCCCCGCTCAGACCCCCCCCTCTCTCTTTCTCCCCTGCTCAGACCCCCCCCTCTCTCTTTCTCCCCCGCTCAGACCCCCCCCTCTCTCTTTCTCCCCCGCTCAGACCCCCCCCTCTCTCTTTCTCCCCCGCTCAGACCCCCCCTCTCTCCTTCTCCCCCGCTCAGACCCCCCCCTCTCTCTTTCTCCCCCGCTCAGACCCCCCCCTCTCTCTTTCTCCCCCGCTCAGACCCCCCCCCCTCTCTCTTTCTCCCCCGCTCAGACCCCCCCCTCTCTCTTTCTCCCCCGCTCAGACCCCCCCCCTCTCTCTTTCTCCCCCGCTCAGACTCCTAACAGGAAGTGTCGACAGGAAGAGGAAACGGCTGAGCAGGAAATGCTGGTCCATGATGGCGTCTGTTTTCTTTCTAGTCTTCTGTGAAGGAGCCTCTTCAGGGTACGTGCTTGTTGACATCACTATTAAGCCACGCCTTCTCCTGCATAGACCCCTCCCCTTCCGAGTCTGTCCATCTACTGGACGCCTACATCTTGATTAGAACGTACAATTTGTTATTTTCGCCTCCAAGTCACATTCGATTCAACATGTCAGTGTCCCAGAAAATAGAAATCGGAATTTCAGGATGAGGGTTATAAATAAATAATAAATAAATACGTTGCCAACTAGCAAAGCATAGCGGTACATAATACAGCCGGGAACCAGTACCAACATACTGATACTAGTATGATATGTCAAATCACCAACATACTGATACTAATAATAATAATAATAATAATAATAATAATAATAATAATAATAATAATAATAATAATAATAATAATAATAATAATAATAAATTGAATGTATAGAGATAAGTGCCTTTCTCAGACTCAAGGACACTTTACAAGAGAGAGGTTATATAAAAGAGGGGGTACAAATACAGGAAAAATAAAAATAATTAAAGAAAAATAATAATAATAAGGAGGCATGGTGCTGTCCAATTGGACGAAACAGTAACAGAAAAAATAAACAAAAAATTAAAACAACAGGATCGGTAGCTTAACACTATGTGGACCGTCCACGTATATATACATGTTTCGATTCCATGCGTTGTGGACCGCGAGTTGTTATTGTTTTATTCCATATTTATAACGCTATTAACGTACGCGATCGAGATGCA
>NC_140165.1:79915651-79948151 GCF_963971535.1 Notolepis coatsorum
TAAAAACAAATATCAATTTTTTTTTCAACAAGAAACAAAACATATCACAATACAATAATAATACGTCAAATGTATATACTCTCTTTTCTGGACTCTTTTTGTATCACAAACAGTACTGTATTTGCAAATCTGGTATGTCATGTATAGATGTAGCACTACTGTCTATCTGTATGTCATGTATGTCATTATGTTATGATGAATTGAAAATGGGGGACCCTGATGTAACAAGACGAAAGTCTTTCTCTGGTCTGCATCCCCTTAACAATTGTATGTATTGAGCTGTACTGTATTGTACCCATTCTGCAATCTGTTAAATAAAGTTTTCATTCATTCACCATGACATTACGTTAGTTAGCATCCAAGCTAGCGTGATAACGTTAGTAGTTAGAACGGCTAGGCTGCCTGCTTACCTGCAATAATGTTGTCATCGTCCTGGACAGATAGACTTGTTAAATCATAATATCCACACTTTGTGCTGGTCCTCAGTAAATGTCCCGGCGAGCTTATTATAGCTTGTTGCCCCTTTCCCTCCTCGTGGAACTTCTGCATTGCATTTATTACAAATAGCAAGCGATCTTTTTCCTCTGAAACTATTCGTAACCGACGCCATCTTTGTTGTTACGTCCAGCGCTCCCTTTCTTGGCTGTGACGTAGCCACGTAAGTTTCTTGTGCCGCGTTCACGTTACGTGGGAATAAGCGGAAGAACCATGCAGAGGACATCTCGTTGCTACAACTAGGAAGCCTTCACGAATTGACTCGATGAAACGCCCACATCCATACTTCCGCAATTCGTGACGCGAAGTGGGAGATATCGGGGTCTATAAAAAATCCCATATGTCCTAGTAGGAATTACCACTAGGAGGCTGACGTGAATGGTTTTTCCCAGTCGGAAGCTGGTTCTTCCGCTTCTTCCCACGTAACGTGAACGTGGCACAAGAAACGTACGTGGCTACGTCACAGCCAAGAAAGGGAGCGCTGGATTTGTGTAAAACGCCCTGTTCCTAAACCACACGCTATCAGTCGTACCACAGTACTGGCAAAACGGGAGGAGCCTACAATCAAAACAAACGCACAGTCAGTCTGTCGATCCAGTCCCACGAACGGGAGCTCCATTCAGTCCCGCCCCCCCCCCCCCCGCGGGCCCTGAGGCGGCTGCCTCGCCTGCCTCGCCTATATAGCCGCGTGTGAATGTGTGTGTGTGTGTGTGTGTGTGTGCGTGTGTGTGTGTGCACGTGCACGTGAAGGGGGAGTAACGCATCAGAGCTCAAGAAAAACAGCGAGCTAACAGCAAACAGTAAGCTGTCTTTTACCGGAATGCACGCGCCCTGCTGCATGCTGCTGCTGCTGCCGGTAGAGCAAGAGGTTTAGAATATATTTACCGTTTTAACAACAACAACACGTCCCGTATCTGTTTGTGTCAACGGCTGTCCGTCTGTCGTACACCTAATTTTCATGGTGGTTTTAATTCAAAACATACCTGAATTACAGGTTGTATACCCTTTACGAAAAAGTATCGTGGTATTTCCAAAGAAAGTATCATGTATTTATAAAAAATATATATATATATAAAAATAAGTATCATGGTATTTCCATTATTTGTTGGTTTAATACCACTACTATTACTAATAATAATAATGCACTTAATTTGTATAAATGGTAAATGGTGCATTTATATAGCGCTTTTATCCAAAGCGCTTTACAACTTGTTCCTCACATTCATTCACCCATTCACTCACACAATCACTCACCGACGGCGGAGGCAATTCCATGCAAGGTGCCAACCTGCACATCGGGAGCAATTAGGGGTTAAGTGTCTTGCTCAAGGACACTTCGACACACTGCCCGGGAGGAGCGGGAATCGAACCAGGAACCTCCGGAATTACCAGACGACCGCTCTATACCTCCCGAGCCACTGTCGCCCTTTCATACAAGGACTGCAACTCACAGCAGTAAAATAGACATAAAATAGACATAGGCATAAAATAAGCATAAAATAGACAGAATGAAAGTATAGTGTAATAAAATAGTCCCGGTATATGATCATGGTATAGTCAACAAAAAAAGAAAACATGATATTAGTTCAAATTAGATTATACATGGTACTATTTGAGTACAAAAGTGACAATTGTTAGTGTTGGTTTATGCCTTATAGCCAGGTCCTATATGATGACTTTAGTAAATGACTTGCTGTGAACTTATTGATAAGAGGGAGAGGTCATGATTAATCTATAAATTAAAGCTCAAAATTAGGCCATGTAAGAAAAGCCTATCACACACACACACACACACGCACGCACGCACACACTCACAAACACAAAATCGCACCTCCAGGGCTAATAGCCTTCACACACACACACACGCACGCACGCGCGCGCGCGCGCCACACACACACACACACACACACACACACACACACACACACACACACACACACACACACACACACTTGTGAATACTCACATATCGCCGTAACTTTTTCTCCGGGGAGATTTTCGGAGCCAGCCCTCACACACCACATCCCCGACTCCACTCATCCTGCCCCGGACAACTCCCGTTATCTCTGCGGTCTACCAGTAACTTAATATAATATATATCCCGTGGGTTCTCTCTCTCTCTCTCTCTCTCTCTCTCTCTCTCTCTCTCTCTCTCTCTCTCTCTCTCTCTCTCTCTCTCTCTCTCTCTCTCTCTCTCTCTCTCTCTCTCTCTCTTAATAAATCCCGTTATTCGGCCGCGGTAGTCTATTCCGTTGTTGGAGGCGAAGTCATATTATTCGATTGAAATAAGGTTGACTGATCGATCAATCGATTGGTGCCGTTAGCTGAACGTTTCCAACGGTCAAATGATATACCGTGAGTGAGTCCACGAGGAGCTGCTGAAACTTTGACAGGGGAGTTTTCACGTCTCTCTCTCTCTCTCTCTCTCTCTCTCTCTCTCTCTCTCTCTCTCTCTCTCTCTCTCTCTCTCTCTCTCTCTCTCTCTCTCTCTCTCTCTCTCACCCCCCCTAGGGTGACCAGATGCAAAAAGTCCAAAAGTGGGACAACAGTAAGATTTTGGTGGGACAAAGTGGGACAACAGTAAGATTTTGGTGGGACAAAGTGGGACAAAGTGGGACAGATAGATAATGTAAATTTTTGTATTAGAATAACTGAGTCTGGCAAAATGACAGGAGCTAGTTTCATACCACAGTCGGCTGACCTGTATGAATGGGAGTGTTGTACTGTGTGATAGACACTTGTTATCTCAGCTGCAGTGACCTTGTCCGTCTGGCTATCATTGTTTGGTTTAAAAAGAAACGTATCCATAGATCTGGATGTTTCTTTTTGGTGAACCACTTTCAAGTGAGACTCACGTCCACTGTGGCGCTTCAAGTCGTATTCTCCTCCATGCGCAATTGAAAACGAACTATGACACAAAACACAGAAAGCCTGCTGCGGATTGCCTGCCATCTGCCTCACCCAGTCATGTGTCGTTTGCCAGTCTTGGTTGTAACTGCAGGTCCGTTTCTTTTTACTGCTTTCCATCTTGAACTAGTTCGCTTGTAATGTTGTTTTTTTTTTTTTGACCAATCAGATTTGCGATATGAGGTAGCGTCACAAGTTCAACTCTCACGAGCAGAGCAGTGCGCTAAATTACTATAACCAATCAGATCTGCGATATGAGGTAGCGTCACGACTCAGTCACGTCACAAGCAGGCAAGCAGCGCGCTAAAGTACTATAACCAATCAGAGCAATGTTGCTACGTTTACTGTCTGTAGGGAGGGGCTTTTAGACGCATGTTTTTTTTGGCTTCGAAAAGAGGGACATCCTCTCAATATGAGGGACGCGGGACATTTGGTCAAATGGTGGGACAGTACAACCAAAAGGGGGACACCTGGTCACCCTACCCCCCCCCCTCTCTCTCTCAGACAGCTGACCACGGTGCCGTGTCACCCATAGATATATATAGAACACTAGATAGCTTGCCCGCGCTGCCGGCCAATGGAGAGCGACGTCACTGAACCGCCGCCATCTTGCCAGGGGCAGCCTTGAGTGAGAGTGAGTTGAGCTGCACAAACAAAAATACTCATAACTCGCTGAAATATTGACGGATTTACAAACGGTTTGGTTTATTACAAGCATTATTAACGTGGCTATGATTCAAGCGGTTTGTAAAAAAAAAACATCTTCAATATTTCAGCGAGTTATGAGTATTTTTGTCTGTGCAGCTCACTCACTCTCACTCAAGGCTGCCCCTGGCAAGATGGCGGCGGTTCAGTGACGCTGGTGACTCCGCCTTAAGCTATCTAGTGTTCTATAGATATCTATGGTGTCACCAACCACTCCAAAACGACTTACACATTCTGTACGACAAGCCATCAGGAAGGGCACAACTATATCAGCTGAGCAACAATGTTCATCAAAGTGTTGAGTGCTACAGTGTAGGTTAGTTTATTAGGACAAGTGCATGACAGTACGGTTAGTTAGGGTTAGATATATATATATATTTTTTTTATTCAGATAATGGTTGAAGAAGTGCGTCTTTAGTCGACGGCGAAATATTGGACGTGTTTCGGCTGTCCTAACTGGGGTGGGTAGTTCATTGTGCACCATTGTGGGGCAAGGACTGAGAATAGGCGACTTCTCTTTGATGACCCTCCCGGAGCTTGGATAGGAGTAGGTCTGAGGCGGCCAGAAGATGCAGAGCGTAGGGGTCTTGAGGGTGTGTAGTTAGAGACCATTGACCGGAGGTAGGCGGGAGCGGTTCCCTTTGCCGCACGGTATGCTAGGTCGAGGGCCTTGAAGCGGATTCGTGCAGCAATGGGGAGCCAGTGCAGGTCCCTAAGAAGTGGGGTGACATGGGCCGACTTCGGTAGGTTTGAGATCAGGCGGGCCGCTGCGTTCTGAATGAGTTGAAGAGACTTAGTGGCAGTGGCCGGGAGGCCAGCGAGCAGTGCGTTGCAGTAGTCGAGGCGGGAGATGACTGTTGATTGGACGAGGAGTTGGGTGGCTTCTTTTGTCAGGAAGGGGCGGATCCTTCTGACGTTGCTCAGGAGGAATCGGCAGGTTCTGGTTGTCGCTGCGATGTGAGCAGAGAAGTTCAACTGGTCGTCGAGGACAACACCAAGGTTCTTGGCGGTCGGGGACGCGGTCACAGCTGCATTCTCGACTGTGATGGAGAGGTCGGTCAGGGGGGAGGATTTGGCCGGCAGGTGGAGCAATTCTGTTTTGCTTAGGTTCAGTTTGAGGTGGTTGGTCGTCATCCAGGCGGAGATGTCGGACAGACAGGCCGAGATCCGCTCAGAGACGTGGATATCTGAGGGAGGGAAGGAGATGAAGAGTTGAGTATCGTCGGCATAACAATGGTAGGAGACACCATGAGACCTGATAATGTTACCCAGTGATTTAGTGTAGAGGGAGAAGAGAAGCGGTCCTAAAACCGAGCCCTGGGGGACACCCGTCCGCAGGGGGCGGGTGGCCGACAGGGTCCCTCTCCATGACACTTGGTAGGAGCGGTCATTGAGGTATGATGACACATGACAGCCATGTCAGCGCAGAGCTAGCCACTCCCATTCCTGCGAGGGCCGCGAGGAGGATCTGGTGGTTTACTGTGTCGAAGGCTGCAGATAGATCTAGGAGAATCAGGACAGAGGAGAGGCCTTTCGCTTTTGCTAAGTGAAGTGCCTCTGTGACCGCAATGAGGGCTGTCTCTGTGGAGTGACCAGTCCTGAAGCCTGACTGATTAGGGTCTAGGAGGTCATTCTGTAAGAGATAAGCTGTAAGTTGGTTGGATACAGCACGTTCAAGTGTTTTAGAAAGGAAGGAGAGAAGAGAGACAGGACGGTAGTTGCCTATGACGGTAGGGTTCAGGGTTGGTTTTTTTATGAGGGGCGTGACTCTGGCTTGTTTTAGGGAGGTGGGGACCACCCCCGAGTTGAGTGAGGAGTTGATGGTTGCAGTTAGGAATGGGAGGATGTCTGGTGCTATGGTCTGGAGGAGTGGGGAGGGTAGCCGGTCCAGCTGGCATGTAGTCGGACGGTTCGACGTTACCAGTGTCAGGGTCTCGGCTTCTGTAATGGGAGAGAAAGATGACAGAGTGAAGGATGAGGTTCTCGATTCAGCATTTGGAATGGGTGGGGGTTGGGAGAAGGAGCTGTGGATGTTCTCCACTTTTTCCTCAAAGAAAACTGTACATTGGAATACTCACAAAGCCATACTTGGTCATTTACTGTACAACTGGGTTAGGTAATTTGTAGGGGCCAGTTTCGAATTGCAGTCTCCCGTAGGTGTTCTTTGAGAGTGTTTTTGAAAGTGGGTAGTGATTCACATTCCTTTACAGCATTGGGTAGGGCGTTCCACATTGATGTGGCATAATTGCTAAACGTGTTTAGTCCCTTGTTTGAGCCGAATCTGGGTTTAACATGATTTGTGGAGTTCCCTCTGGTGTTGTGATCGTGGTATTCACCTTTGGGAAGTATTTTGACATGTACATGGGTACCTTTGTCATGTAGTGTATCTTGTAGACCAGGCCCATTGCAAGTTGCTGTACTCTGTCGTCTACTCTAAGCCATCCTAGGTTGTCAAAGTGGGCAGGGGTGAGTGGGTTCTAGGAGTAAGGTCAAGCAGTAGTCTGACTAGTTTGTTTTGAGATGTTTGTAATTTGTTTTTTAGTGCCTTTGAGGTGCTTTGGTACCATGAGGTGCAAGCATAGTCGTAGTACCCTTGAATGAGTGCTCCTGCCAGAGTCTTCAGGGTATTCTTGTTTACCAGAGAGGAGATCCGGTACAAGAATCGAGTTTGTTGGTTGACTTTTTTTATTACATTGGATGCCATTTTGTCACATTTTGTACCATGTGCAATGACAATAACCTAGACATCTAAAATCTAATCTAATATATAACACACTCAAAGGCTAAATCTAACCCTAAAACAAAATTGACATTGTAGCCTACATCCCAATGATCTTAGACAGTTTGTCATTAATATCTATAAACATAGACAAGTGGAGCTTAAAGGAAAACTCCAACATTTTGGGGAATTAGCTTATTTAACATCTTCCCTGGAGTTAGACAAGAAAATACATACCTTTTTTGTCTCTCTGCATGCATTAGGCTTAGGGAATGCCCGCACCATTAGCGTAGCTTAGCTTCATCACTGGAAGTGGGTCAGACCTTTACCCTGAAGTTCCCTACAGTTTTGATTGATTGATTGAAAAATGTATTAACAGATTGCAGAATGGGTACAGTACAGTACAGATCAATACATACAATTGTTAAGGGGATGCAGACCAGAGAAAGACTTTCGTCTTGTTTACATCAGGGTCCCACATTTTCAATTCATCATAACATATGACACACACAACATACAGATAGACAGTACTGCTACATCTATACATTTATGACATACCAGATTTGCAAATATAGTACTGTTTGTGCTACAAAAAGTGTCCAGAAAAAGAGTGTATATACATTTGACGTAGAAACTGTACATTGGAGGAGGTTGGGTAGGTGGGGTGGGGTTGGGTGGGTGGGTGGGGGGCTGTACATTGGAGGTGGGGGGGGGTTGGGTAGGGGGGGGGTGGGGGACACTGTACACTGGAATACTCACAAAGCCATACTTGGTCATTTACTGTACAACTGGGTTAGGTAATTTGTAGGGGCCAGTTTCAAATTGCAGTCTCCCGTAGGTGTTCTTTGAGAGTGTTTTTGAAAGTGGGTAGTGATTCACATTCCTTTACAGCATTGGGTAGGGCGTTCCACATTGATGTGGCATAATTGCGAAACGTGTTTAGTCCCTTGTTTGAGCCGAATCTGGGTTTAACATGATTTGTGGAGCTCCCTCTGGTGTTGTGATCGTGGTATTCACCTTTGGGAAGTATTTTGACATGTACATGGGTACCTTTGTCATGTAGTGTATCTTGTAGACCAGGCCCATTGCAAGTTGCTGTACTCTGTCGTCTACTCTAAGCCATCCTAGGTTGTCAAAGTGGGCAGGGGTGAGGTGGGTTCTAGGAGTAAGGTCAAGCAGTAGTCTGACTAGTTTGTTTTGAGATGTTTGTAATTTGTTTTTTAGTGCCTTTGAGGTGCTTTGGTACCATGAGGTGCAAGCATAGTCGTAGTACCCTTGAATGAGTGCTCCTGCCAGAGTCTTCAGGGTATTCTTGTTTACCAGAGAGGAGATCCGGTACAAGAATCGAGTTTGTTGGTTGACTTTTTTTATTACATTGGATGCCATTTTGTCACATTTTGTACCATGTGCAATGACAATAACCTAGACATCTAAAATCTAATCTAATATATAACACACTCAAAGGCTAAATCTAACCCTAAAACAAAATTGACATTGTAGCCTACATCCCAATGATCTTAGACAGTTTGTCATTAATATCTATAAACATAGACAAGTGGAGCTTAAAGGAAAACTCCAACATTTTGGGGAATTAGCTTATTTAACATCTTCCCTGGAGTTAGACAAGAAAATACATACCTTTTTTGTCTCTCTGCATGCATTAGGCTTAGGGAACGCCCGCACCATTAGCGTAGCTTAGCCTCATCACTGGAAGTGGGTCAGACCTTTACCCTGAAGTTCCCTACAGTGTTGATTGATTGATTGATTGAAAAATGTATTAACAGATTGCAGAATGGGTACAGTACAGTACAGCTCAATACATACAATTGTTAAGGGGATGCAGACCAGAGAAAGACTTTCGTCTTGTTTACATCAGGGTCCCCCATTTTCAATTCATCATAACATATGACACACACAACATACAGATAGACAGTACTGCTACATCTATACATTTATGACATACCAGATTTGCAAATATAGTACTGTTTGTGCTACAAAAAGTGTCCAGAAAAAGAGTGTATATACATTTGACGTAGAAACTGTACATTGGAGGAGGTTGGGTAGGTGGGGTGGGGTTGGGTGGGTGGGTGGGGGGCTGTACATTGGAGGTGGGGGGGGTTGGGTAGGAGGGGGGGTGGGGGACACTGTACACTGTACATTGGAATACTCACAAAGCCATACTTGGTAATTTACTGTACAACTGGGTTAGGTAATTTGTAGGGGCCAGTTTCGAATTGCAGTCTCCCGTAGGTGTTCTTTGAGAGTGTTTTTGAAAGTGGGTAGTGATTCACATTCCTTTACAGCATTGGGTAGGGCGTTCCACATTGATGTGGCATAATTGCGAAACGTGTTTAGTCCCTTGTTTGAGCCGAATCTGGGTTTAACATGATTTGTGGAGCTCCCTCTGGTGTTGTGATCGTGGTATTCACCTTTGGGAAGTATTTTGACATGTACATGGGTACCTTTTTTTTTTTTTTTTTTTTTATATATTCTTTATTATTGCAGAACAAAAATTATTAAAAGTCAGTACTCAACACATAATGCATAATGAAACTTTCAGTCAAGGTGGTTAAAATTACATGCAAGTACAGAAACAAGATAAAACAAAAATAGTCCATAATAACATTTTGACCGTATACAGTGTATATCCAATAAATTACAATTATATAAATTATATAAAATTATATAAATGTTAGTATAGAATATACCCCTAATACCTATTTTCTAAAACCCTACACACATATGCTCCAGCTCGAACCCCCCCCTCCCGGACCCCCCCTTGGATAGTACCTCCATTATCCCTCACTCCTAACCAGACACTACCATTATAAGCTAGCTTTTATTCTCTCCACCACTTCTACCCACATTGTCATTTTGGATTCATTGAGACCCAGAATTCTTGCTGTAGATATTTCTTGATATATCACATCGAGATATGTAAGAAACCAAACTTTCCGGCAAATTTTTTCCAGTTGAAACCAGCGTGATGCGATCAGCTTTTTAGCTACTGTGATACCCGATAAAACCAATCTCTTTAGCTGTGGATTCACTGCAAACTCAAAAACATCGTTCAATAGTAATACCGAGGGGTGTACAGGTATATTCCAAGATACGAGTTTTGATAACTGTTGGGACACATCTTTCCAGAATGCCTTAACTGGTGGGCAGTCCCAATACATGTGCATAAATGTTCCTTCGTCCCCATTTGTACATTGGGAGCATTTGGAGTCTTGTTTAAGCCCCATTCTGCACAGTCTTATAGGAGTCAAGTATGTCCTGTGAATATAGTTCAGATTGATTTGTTGATGATCCGGGTTCCTTGATGTGAGTCGGACATTTGCCCAGGCTCCTTGCCAATCAAAGTCATTTTCCAGGTCTGGTATATCCCTCCTCCAGACAGTGTCTAGTTGAAGGGTTTCATACGAGGACGTTAGTAATTGATAATAAAAACCTGATACAAAACCTCCTAATGTTTCTCTTTCATAGAAAAATTTGTGGAATCTGTGGTGTTCAATTGGTATGAGTAATGGAACACCGTGAGACCTCAGACATAGTCGTAACTGTATATAAAAAAGCCATGTGGACTCGGTGAGGTTAAACTTTGTGCATATTTCGCCATAACTACAGAAGCCCTGGTTATTAAAAATATCCCCTAATGAGTGTATGCCATGCTCTTCCCATATAGGGAATCTTATAGGGCGTTTTCCCATTAAGAGTGCATTGTTATTGTGTGATTATGCCATTCTTGAGGGTTAGGATATTTCTTTTGTGTTTCCCGCCATGTTCTGATTGCATGGGTAATTATGGGGCCAAATTCCCGCTCACAATGCTTGATTGAAAGTTTAGTGTGTGCTATGTCTTTCAGTCTCTGTGGGGCTACTATGTTTTCTTCCAATTCTCTCCAAGATACCAAAGCCTGGGGATCAAACCATATTTTCAATGGTCTTAATGAGAAAGCCTTAAAATATTGTAAAAAATCTGGAACTGCCATGCCACCGTCTGCTTTATTTCTCTGTGCGGTGGATCTTTTTATGCGAGGTGGTTTGTTATTCCAAATAAATTTGTATGTGGAGGATTGTAATCTTTTCCAGTAGCCCTCTGGAGGAGGTAACGGTAGCATTGAGCTGATGAAATTGATTCTTGGTTACACATTCATCTTAACTATTGATACCCTTGCCTGTACTGAGTTTTTAAGTTTTGCCCACCTGTCCAGGTCGTCTTTGATTTTGTTCTGTATTTTTGTGTAATTGTGCTTCACCGTTTGTCTTATGGTGGGAAAAATTTCCACACCCAAGCATCTAAAATGTTTAACCATGGGTATCGCAACCTGGGAGGGTTGTGTCTTTTTTTGCCCGGATGTTAAGAGGAAGGAAAGCCGACTTAGGCCAATTTATTTTAAATCCCGATAAATCACCAAAGTTCTCTATCAACTTGAGTAGATGCGGCAATGTGGTGTTGGGGTTTTGCATGAACAATATTACGTCGTCCGCATATAAACTAATTTTATGTTGTGTGCCCTTGATTACGATTGGTTCTATGTGTTGGGAATGTCTTATAAATTGTGCTAAAGGCTCTAATGATAGATCGAATAGTCCGGGACTAAGAGGGCAACCCTGTCTGGCTGAGCGTGATACCGGAAAGATTTCGGAGATGAATGTGCCTGTAGTAATCATGGCAGATGGGTCCTTGTATAGTACTTTAATCATATCAATGAATCCTTTTCCTAACTCCATCCTTTCTAATACTGCCCATAGAAACGCCCATTCCAGCCTGTCAAATGCTTTCATAGCATCCAGGGATAGCATCGCCTTAGGTGTGGTGTCCTCATTGTCTGCATCTAGTACGTGCAGTATTCGCCTTATGTTATCATTGATCAGGCGACCTCTTATGAAGCCAGTTTGGTCCGGATGAACTAAAGACGTCATATGCTTTTGCAATCTGATGGCTAATATCTTAGAGTACAGTTTGACATCGGTTCCGAGAAGGCTTAAAGGTCGGTAACTACCGCACTCAGTGGGGTCTTTGTCTTTTTTGAGAAGGACTGAAATGAGTGCGATATTGTGGTGTTTATGGAAGCTCCCCTCCTTGACTGAGTATAAGATCATATTTAGTAATAAGGGTCCAAATATGTCCCAGCAAGAAAGGTACATTTCTGATGGGATACCGTCATTTCCCGGTGCCTTACCGTTTTTCATTCCGGATATGGCCTTCTTGAGTTCTTCTAATGTGATCGGTGCTTCTAACTGTTTAGCGTCGTCCTCCGAAAGTTTAGGGAGAGTAATTTGATTAAGATATGTGTCTAATTTGATTTGATCAAAGGTCGTTTCTGAATTATACAAGTCGGAGTAGAATTCTTTGAATGTATCGTTTATTATTTTGGGGTCTGTTACAAGTACTTGTTGTTTTCTAATGGCAGTTATATCTGCAAATTTTGCATTAATTCTTAATCGCATGGCTAATAGGTGACTAGGTTTAGAACCTTGGAAATACTGCTGTTGTCTTGTGCTGCGTATTTGCATTTCCGATTTTTGTCTGTATATTGCTTTGATCTCTGTCTTTAGAATGTTAACTTGGTTTTCTAGTCTAGTAGAGTTGTTGTATTTTAAAGAATTAAATAGCGTTGAGTAAAGCGTTTCCATTTCCGACAGTTTTGTGCATTGATTTTTGCGCAATATGGAGGAAAATCTTGTTGTTTACCAGAGAGGAGATCCGGTACAAGAATCGAGTTCGTTGGTTGACTTTTTTTATTACATTGGATAGCCATTTTGTCACAGGAAAGATTAGCCTCTAGGATGGAACCCAGGTAGGTAATTTCATCTTTCCTTGTGACCCACTGTATTGTCACCCACTGTAACTGCAAAGCCGTCGGTCTTGCTGAGTTTGTTATTTGAACCGAAGAGAATGGACTCTGTTTTGCCCATGTGTAATGATAGTTTGTTGTCGGCAAGCCATATGCAGATTTTGCCTAGTTCCGAGCTGAGGGCTTTTTCAACCTGTAACTTGTTCTTGTCAGAGACCAGCAGGGCTGAGTCGTCCGCAAACAGGAACAAGTTGCAGTCACAAGCTGACGACATGTCATTTGCATAAATTAGGAATAGTAGAGGTCCTAGTATGGGAATTGCAGCCATTTTGTAAAAATGAATATACATTTAAAAAAATGGGAAAAATCCGGGAACGGGATGACGGCGGGAAGGAAGGTTGAAATTCGGGACAATCCCGGGAAAATCGGGATGGTTGACAGCTGATACGAATCCATCTTGGGAAACGTGTGGAATGGAGTGAGCTTATCCTACCGCTCTGTAGAAAGCAACTTTAACTCTGTACTTGTCGTTCACTTCACAGGTCGTTCTCGTGGGAGGCTCGCCAGCCTGTCGTTGCCGATGCAGTCCAAGGAACCAGCAGACGAACAGACGAATCCAGGATCCAAATCAACTCCAACTCAAAAACCCAGCCTTGTAATACAAAACCATACGTGCATATCAATGTCTCATTCAATAAAGCATCTTCAATTTGGCATTTGTAACCGTATACAATAAAGTGCATTTACAACCTGTAAATGGGTTCACTCTTTTCATTCTGTTTTCATGCATCGCCTGTCTGTATATCGGCCCTGGGTGCTTGTGAGGAGCCATATTGCGACATTCCAGCTAACGTTATATTGCTTACTATGGCAGTAAGCTACAACAAGCTCACAGTGGCTAATTAGCCAGGGTAACGTTTATCGTTACACTAAATTCTCTAATATTCACATTACACTCAATTCTCATATTAACACAACTTTCTAATATTCACATTTCTCTTGTTTGAGACTCACCAAGGGTTTCTCTGATGCTAACTAGCAACCGTCGACGAGTGTATGGTAAATACACTCGCACACTTTTCACAATATCCACAAAGGTTCTTTTTCCGGAATCAACTCAGGGTATCATAGAAGTATTCTCTTATATAGTGCTCTTCTATCAGTAATCTGCTGATAGTTATCATATATCAAGTATTCTTTCTCACGTTACACTTATTTCCGACGCAAGGGACAGCTTAACATCCACCTGGTATCATTCTTGACTCGACAAAGGAAAGAACTGGTCTTGACCGGAGTTCAAGGTTAAACATAAGAGGCGGGCCTAACGCTCTGATTGGTCAAATCTCATTTCAATGTTACATCCGTTTTGGAGTCATTAACTATTCGTTGCATCAGTATTTACTCACTATTTCTATACAATACTTTCGATTCCCTAGAATCAATTAAACAAATGCTAGGATGCAGTTGCTCTTGTCTTGTGTCATAGGAGCTCTAGTAACCTGGGGTTACAACAGTCTATAGGGATGCACCGATACTGACACTGGTGTGGGATATCAGTCTGATACCAACAGAAACTGATACTGGTATGGGATATCAGTCTGATATCAGTCTAAAACAGATAGTGACACTGGTTTGGGATATGGGTCTGATACCAGGCTAAAAGAGATACTGATACAGGTATGGGATATTAGGGTATTGGAGAATTTCCCAGATACTAAAATCTGATACAGAGAAACCAAGTAACATGCCAGAAAATCAAAGCCAAGTGACTTAATTAGCTAAATGTGTAACACATCAGCATGTCAGATCTCCTAATAGAGTAACACTGATAATATATCTCAAAAAACCTTTGCCCAATTACCACAAACTGATGGTCTATGTCTCTACAGTAAAAGTGATGGTTCAATGGTACTGTACTTGGTATCGGGACAACACTGAATGTTGTTGGTATCGGCAGTCAAACAGCGATATGGGTCCTTCCTCCTCTCACTATCGCCAGGCTGTGCATGTAACCTGATACCTGGTGATACTCTCAGACCAAAAAACTCAATGAATCAAACAGAATCAGTTTTTATTCCCAAATTAGGTGGACACCATTTGAAAGGGTTAATGCCAACTCTATCAGAACGAGTTGGGGCTCATTAACCCTTTCACTGCCCCACTACCAAACAGTTAACCCTTTCGCCGCGACAATACACAGAAGGTTAACCCTTTCACTGCCTCACAACAGCAGGTTAACGCTTTCACTGCCACACTACAGAAGGTTAACCCTTTACTATCACACTACCGACGGTTACCGTCGGTAGTGTGATAGTAAAGGGTTAACCTTCTGTAGTGTGGCAGAGTATAGACCTTTGCATAGACATTGTATATTGGCCCCAGTGTACTTCCTGTTGTAGTGCAAGGAAACTATAACAGAAGGAAGGGTCATCACGTCACAAGTGTAGAAACTTTCAGTTCGGCCGACACAGAGTTGAATGGGACCAGCCTCGTCCATTTAAATTGATTTCATTATTAATTCAGATGTCTTGCTAATGTTTGATACAGTATATTGGTTGATGTTTCCTCAGATAGCTGGTATATTTTTTATTTCAATACAGGCTTCACTTAGAACAGGCTGTCAAGAAGTCCACCATTATCCCTGTACCCAAAAAATCTACGCCCGCTTGCCTCAACGACTACCGCCCTGTAGCTCTCACCTCCATAACCATGAAGTGCTTTGAGAAGCTAGTGAAGGGCTACATCTGTTCCTCCCTCCCCATCAACCTGGACCCCCTGCAATTTGCATACCGCCCCAACAGGTCCACGGAGGACGCCATAGCCCATGTACATCACACCTGGACAAGAGGCAGGGGAACTATGTGAGAATGCTGTTCATCGACTACAGCTCAGCATTCAATACCATAGTCCCCCCCAAACTCATAGCCAAGCTCAGGTACCTGGGCTTGAACTATGACCTCTGCCAGTGGGTCTTGGACTTCCTGACGGTTAGAACCCAGGTGGTGAGAGCAGGCAACTGCACCTCCTCATCCATCACGCTCAACATAGGGGCCCCCCAGAGCTGTGTTCTGAGTCCCCTCCTCTACTCGCTGTACACACACAACTGTGTGGCACAGCAGAACAACAACACAATCATCAAATTTGCTGATGACACAGTAGTGGTGGGCCTGATCTCTGCAAACGATGAGAGGGCCTACCTGGAAGAGGTAGAGAATCTGTCGCGGTGGTGTCAGGAGAACTGCCTCTCCCTGAACGTCAGCAAAACAAAAGAGATGATTTTGGACTTTAGGAGGTCGGGGGTCAGGGACTACAGCCCCCTCAGCATCGATGGGGCACCGGTTGAGAGAGTGAACAGTTTTAAGTACCTCGGAGTCCACATATCCGAGGACTTGACATGGACCACACACATTGACAGTGTAATCAAGAAGGCACGGCAACGCCTCTACTTCCTTAGGCGCCTAAGGAAGTTCAAAGTGAGTCAGAAGATCCTTAAGAACTTATACTCATGCACAATAGAGAGCATCCTGACTGGCAATATCACCTCCTGGTTTGGGAATAGCACCACACAAGATCGTAGCAGACTACAGAGAGTGGCCCGTTCAGCTGAACGCACAATTGGAGGTGGGCTTCCCACTCTCCAAGACATTTACAACAAGCGTTGCATGGGTAAGGCTAAGAGAATAATCAAAGACTCCAGCCACCCAAACAACTGCCTCTTTGAACTGCTGCGATCAGGCAAGAGATACCACAGAGAGACTCAGAAAGAGCTTCTATCCCTAGGCCATCAGGATGCTCAATGACAATAACACTATGTAACAAACCATCAAATATACTCACAGCACACACATCCACACGCACACACTCACTTTAAATAAACAACTCACTGCAGCACCCCCTTTACCCACTTTAGACACTTTAACACACTTTATATTTATTGGTAAAGAGATTTGCACTAACCTCATACCTCATTACACCTTACCCTAAATTGTACCTCATCCCATTTCTGCATTGTACTGTATTTTGTATTGTAACTCAGTTACTTTTTCTACTCGGCATTGTATATTGTATATATGTATATTGAACACTTTTGTTTATGTACTTTTGACTTCTATTTTATACTTATTTTATACTTATCTATTTGTATCTAGCACACTCTCAGGAGCAAAACAGAAAGAAGCATTTCATATAAAATTATTCTGTATTTTTGTATTACAACTAATAAAGAAACTTGAACTTGAAACTTGAACTCAAACTGGCAACAAAGTCTGGCACCAAGCAGAGAATAGAACACTGGTATTCTGAGGTGATGACCCTTCCTTCTTTTATAGTTCTGTTGGTAGCTGACAGGAAGCACACCGGGCCCAGACTGTTCCCCCGGCAACAGAACTATTCTGAAAAGATCTAGAATGTTTCCGCAAATAGTAACAATTCAGCGAAGACCCTCTTCTATTTGTTTTATTTTTATTATATATCTATTGATCAATTCATATGGTTAGCATGTTGAATTGAAATGAAACCCTTCAATTACACCATTCATTTACCTTCTACTGATATTGATCTTTTGATCTGTGAAATATTGAGTGAATGGTTGATTGATTGATTAAATGGTTGATTGTCCTTGGACTGTATGTGTGTGTGTGTGTGTGTGTGTGTGTGTGTGTGTGTGTGTACATGTTTGTGTGTGTGTGCGTATGTGTGTGTGTGTGTGTACATGTTTGTGTGTGTGCGTATGTGTGTGCATCAGTCTGTGTGTGTGACTGTGTGTGTATGCATCAGTCTGTGTGTGTGTGTGTGGGTGCATGCATGCATGCAAAAAAAACATTACAAATGTGGGAATGTGTATTTGTGTATGTGATTGTGTGTGATTGTGTGTGTGTGTGCGTGTATAGGTGTGTGTGTGTGTGTGTAGGTGTGTGTGTGTGTGTGTGTGTGTGTGTGTGTGTGTGTGTGTGTGTGTGTGTGTGTGTGTGTGTGTGTGTGTGTGTGTGTGTGTGTGTGTGTGTGTGTGTGTGTGTGTGTGTGTGTGTGTGTGTGTGTGTGTGTGCGTGCGTGCTTGTCAGTTGATGTCAGCAGAATCCTTGGGCCTTGACCTGCAGGATGTCACACAACCCTGGTCTCCTCTGGAGAGCCTGAGGAACACACACACGCACACACAGACACACACCTTATTCACACTGAATTACATACTGTAGAAGTTGAAATGCATGCCGAATAATATTCATGCATTATTTTACAGGCAGGCATCTGTCTCTTTAGCAGATATAATATGGCTCAACAACTTTCAACAGTTCAATACACACACACACACACACACACACACACACACACACACACACACACACACACACACACACACACACACACACACGCACACACACACACGCACGCACACACACACACACACGCACACACACACACGCACACACACACACACACACACACACACACACACACACACACACACACACACACACACACACACACACACACACACACACACACACACACACACACACACACACACACACACACACACACACACACACACACACACACACACACACACACATACACACACACACACAGACTAACCTGTAGCGTACTGAGAATGTCTCCAAACTGAGTCTTTGACTCCTGAGTATCTGGATCTTCAAAATAATCTGCTACTGATACGTCTATTACTATACACCTTAGACTGGTAGAGTTACCTAGAGAGGGAGAGAGAGAGAGAGAGAGAGAGAGAGAGAGAGAGAGAGAGAGAGAGAGAGAGAGAGAGAGAGAGAGAGAGAGAGAGAGAGAGAGAGAGAGAGAGAGAGAGAGAGAGAGAGAGAGAGAGGGAGAGAGAAATGGATAGAGGGAGGGAGAGACAGATGAGAGAGAGGAGAGAGAGAGTGTATTAACAGTGTAACTGTATAGGTGTAGTAACAGTGTTACTGTATATGTGTAGTAACAGTCTAACTGTATAGGTGTAGTAACAGTGTAACTGTATAGGTGTAGTAACAGTGTTACTGTATAGGTGTAGTAACAGTCTTACTGTATAGGTGTAGTAACAGTCTTAAGTCTTACTGTATAGGTGTAGTAACAGTGTTACTGTATAGGTGTAGTAACAGTGTTACTGTATAGGTGTAGTAACAGTGTTACTGTATAGGTGTAGTAACAGTGTTACTGTATAGGTGTAGTAACAGTCTTACTGTATAGGTGTAGTAACAGTCTTACTGTATAGGTGTAGTAACAGTGTTACTGTATAGGTGTAGTAACAGTCTTACTGTATAGGTGTAGCAAAAGTCTTACTGTATAGGTGTAGTAACAGTCTTATTGTATAGGTGTAGTAACAGTGTTACTGTATAGGTGTAGTAACAGTCTTACTGTATAGGTGTAGCAACAGTCTTACTGTATAGGTGTAGTAACAGTCTTACTGTATAGGTGTAGCAACAGTCTTACTGTATAGGTGTAGTAACAGTCTTACTGTATAGGCGTAGTAAAAGTCTTACTGTATAGGTGTAGTAAAAGTCTTACTGTATAGGTGTAGTATAGCTTGTCCGTTGACAGGAGTGTGTTTTATCAGGAGTGTCTCCAGATTCTTAAGTCCTTCTCTACACAGCTCTGTCGCCACCTCCAGGCCAAACCCAGTAATGCGCTCCAACTCCAGCACCTGAAGATGGACACAGCTACGCACTGTAACACACAGACACACGCACACACACACACACACACACACACACACACACACACACACACACACACACACACACACACACACACACACACACACACACACACACACACACACACACACACACACACACACACACACACACACACACAGTTAAAATAAATAATACACGATTAAAAGTAGTAACACAGCAAGATAGTTTTGGCTCTAGTAAACAGCATGCACTTTGTTTTACTTGCATTAAGCACCAATTTACGATCAACAATTGCTTCCTGAAAGGGCATGAAAGGAAGATTGCAAGGTCTCAATGGCCAGTTGTTCAGAATCAGCAATACAATACACAATGGTGTCATCTGCATAAACATAGGCTTGACAACCATTCAAAGAAGAAACAATATCAATGATATAAACGGTGAAGAGGACAGGACCCAATATTGAACCTTGCGGCACACCTTTTGTTATTGACAACAATTCCGACAAGCATTTACCGACTTCACACACTGTCGCCTCTCAAACAAATAGTTTTGAATCCAATCAAAAGCCTTTCTATCCAAACCAACACTAGATCCTCTTTGTAAGAGCAAAATATGATCAACTGTATCAAATTGGGCGACAGTGGCTCGGGAAGTAGAGCAGTCATCTGGCAATCCGGAGGTTCCCGGTTCGATTCCCGCTCCCTTCCGGGCAGCGTGTCGATGTGTCCTTGAGCAAGACACTTAACCCCTAATTGCACCCGGTGAGCAGGTTGGCACCTTGCATGGTTGCCTCCGCCATCGGTGTGTGAATGTGTGAGTGAACGGGTAAAATGTGAGTAACAAATTGTAAAGCCCTTTGGATAAAAGCGCTATATAAAAGAGCAGCCATTTACCATTTACCAATGCTTTAGAATCTAGATCTATAACAAGGTCTAATGCTATCTAATGCAAATATTATATAATCTGTAACTAATGTAATAGCTGCAATGGTGCTGTGATTAGCTCTAAGTCCAAGTGGCTGTGGACTAAGCAGAGTGCTGAGTGGTGGCAGCTGAGCGACCTGGAAAAAAGGATTTCAGTTGATTCCAGCCCTCATGCATCAACGTGGACGTAGAACTTGACCTACTTCCACACGTAAGCACGGAATGTAGAACTAGCGCACGCACAGGGAAGTCGGCATTCATCACACGTGCGTACGCAGGCTCTACGCACACCTGTCATGATGAATACCACTTTGTTCTACCGTCAATGCTCGTGCATGATTATCCATATATGGTCATGAAAATGAGGAAACACCCCCCATGGGATGTGAAATAATGGACGGACCCGAGCGGAACCCTGAGAAACTCCACGGAGAATTCACTGCTGTCGAACCAAGAAGACACTATCGCGTATTGTGGGATAAATAAAAGGCGGACTCGTAAACGGTGATGTCAGATATCAACGGCTCCCTAAGACCATTGCTGCAATTCTGCCTGGACAGCTCAAAATACTAATAAAGACCGTTCGTTGACCACTGTTTGGCGTTGGTTGTGTGTCATTATAACCGTGCTGTAATATGAATGCCTTTATTAGTTGTGTTCGATTGGCTATATGATTTTTAGATGCATCTATTTTGTTGTCGGCTAATAAAGACCGCGCTGGAATATGACTGCCTTTTCCCGTGTTGTTTGAATACCCCAGGGATTAAAGTTCTCCTCAATTTTATTCCAAATCGCGATGGATCTCCCGTCAATTTTCGACCTGCTGCATATGATTTCTAGAGGCATACTACAATCTATTTTGATGTCAGTATTGGGTAGCCTATATAAACAATATAATACGAGAGCATATACAAGAACAATGAATCTCACTGCATGTATGATAGCCTGCCTTTCAATACATGAACTTGAATTCCATCATGTTTGTGTGCGGGACTCACAAGGCTGTTGTCACAATGAGTGGTACCGGTGTACAGTAATAATAACAGTCCACACAATATCACGATCCATGCCATAGCCTATGTTCTATTAGGACATGATCTGTGACGACAAATGTTCTAGAATGTTTGATTAAGATATCATACTCTGACAGCATGCCTATGAGCAACAGAAACGCGAACTTGAATCCCATCATATACATAGTCTGTCCACTATAGTGTCATTGCAATGCGTTTTCTATTCTTTCTTATACAGTAAAAAGGGGGAAGAACACTATATTCATATGACTTGTATTCTGCTTACAGCTTCGAAGTTCCACTTGTTTCGTTTAACGTAAAGCCTTTTAAATATAATCAAAACGTTCCCGTGTTTCTGCGGTCTGCGCAGAATAATAACGAGTTGAGCTTTATGATTTATGATGAATTGAAAATGGGGGACCCTGATGTAAACAAGACGAAGGTTGGTCTGCATCCCCAATTAACAATTGTATGTACTGAGCTGTACTGTACTGTACCCATTCTGCAATCTGTTAATAAACTTTTCAATCAATCAATCAAGCTACGCGGAGCGCAGTCAGTCAGTAGCCTACACCCCGTATATTCCGATAACGCTATATAAACCATGCTGCATTCATTCTGAGAGAAAGATCTATTATTCCAAATGCTATTTATAGGGTTTTGACCATAATTACACTACTGTTGCTATTCTACAATGAACTATAATGAACTACGGTTCGTACAGAACGTGCCAGTGTTATTATGCACAGAAGCTCATTTCCTTGTTGTAATAATATATTCTACCACTGGGAGCTAGGTACGCCAGGTCTGACCTGTGCGTAGATGTACGCACGAAGTCAAGTTCAAGTTGAAGTTGATGAATCCCACTCTTTGCTTAGAAATGATCGTACGCACAGGGTAAGCACAGTACCTTCATAAGCAGGTGTGTGGTCACCTGCTCTCCTCCTTCTCGCTTTCACCACAAGGAAGAAGTGCCTCGGTAGATCCCCACACTTGACACCATGATGGAAGAAATTGGATTAGGAACAGCTTGGGAAACAAGGATACGTTGACATCATATCTTTGTTTTCTCTCTCACTATTTTCGAGAAAATACGGCGATATTGTCTTCGTACTGGAGTGTCTAGAAGATGATGATCATTCTAAAAACCCTCCACCGGTTTTCGTATTGGGAGCACGCCGCTGCATGCTTCTCAACTGCAGTTCCTTGCTGTGTTTGTTGGGGTGAAACCTGTCAGGCCACAGCTGAACTGTCGGACATGCCGCTGTTGTGAGGAGCGGTGCGTTCCAGGTTGGGTGAGTAGTGTTTGCTGGCGGGCTCCACTTGTCTGTTAGTGCTATGGGGGCTACTTGACAAAGTTTATGGAAACCGGCCCCAGGCTAGGGTCCTTTGTTTAGCCGCCTAGGCGACAGAAGGCCTTGGTCTGGCGACCATTATAGTTTTAACTAGTGGGCCGCGACCATTGACACTGGTGATCCCTGTGTGTTCTGGACGAGTGGATTCTCTCTGTCACCGTGTTAAGACCCCATCTTTCATATCCAAATGAGAGTATTCCTTCACGAGGGGATATGTGCATGTAATGTGCGATAGCGGCAGATTCATGTTCAAAGTCAGCTATACAGGCCAGTTGGTACTGTGCTGATTCCGCCGGACGTGGTAATGTCGCCGTTGTGAAGCGGTGTTGACGTCTTGTTTTCTCTTTTCTCTTAAAAAGTGAGGAGAGGTTCAGAACGGCGGCCTGTCTGGGTGAGTGTTATGTCATTGTTTACATGTTCATAGCTTACGGTTAGCCGGTCAGTGGCCTGGCGCGGGGTAGCTTAGCTTCTCGCGCGCCGCCGGGAGCTTGCTTCTGATCGCGTGCGTCGTTAGATCGGCGTCTCGCGAGCGGAAGCAATAGCACCCGAACGGTTGGAGCAGCCGTTAGCTTGATGCTATTCTGTTGAACGTGCTTTGATTTTAACATGTTTTACACTCTTGACCACGACGTCATCCTTGACAGGGGATGTTCGTCGACCCTGCCCTGAGCCTGGACGGGTATTGCGTCAACAAAGAAGACTGTAGCGACTGGTTGGAGCGGCGACGCTGCCCGGATCGAACAACACAGGACGGCTGTGTTCTACGGTGTCTTGTGACTGCACTTCGCTGATCTGCGTTCCGGGTAGGTACGGGGTTGGCCAGACCTCATAACACGTCTTCTGGTTTTACTTTGCTAAATGTATTGTGAATAACGGTGTTTTTTCCCAAAACGTGTGTTGTTGCAATGCATTTGGGATACGTTGCGGGTTATGTGTGAGCTGTTTTTGTCACTGGCAGTTAGCTTCTCCGTGCAGATCGTGATGTATTGATCTGGTTGTTGTGTGAGAAACATCATGGTGTTTATGTGTACCGTGTACTCACTACTAAGGCAACTAACCTATGAAGCTATGCTTGGTGACAAGTGAGTAAAAGAATGTTCTTTCTCAGACTGTAATGACAATGAACAGTGAGTTCACACATTAACAGGTTTTCCTGTTTTAACTGGCCGTATTGAGGGTAAAATAGGAGGATTGTGTTTTCCCCCCCGGTTCCCTGGGGACTTTATCACCTCCTATCAGACATGTTGTGCATTAATTGTGTCTTTTGTGTGGTAGGGATACGATGTAACTCTTAGCTTGATTGCTGAGGTTGTGCTAAATCTGCTGGAGAAACTTATTTCCTAAAGGGAAATTGGTTTGGTTGCTGTCATGTGTGCTTAGCAAGGCCTGTGGTCGATACTAATCAAGAATGATGTATTCTCTCATTGTGAAAAAAACGGCGTTCCTCTGTTGAGTGTTTTTGCCATTTTTTGTAGGTGATGATGGGTTGTGTGTGTCATGTGACCTACAACTGGGTTGTACTGGCCACAGAAGCACATGTGTATGTTGGACCGGGGTTCTTAGAGCCTTCTCTATTCTGTGTTTTTCCTTAGTAAAAATCAGATAGCAGGTTAGCTCATGCGCTGTGTGGAGCTGTGAAACGCTTCATAGAGCTGACTATGACTGTGTCATATTCTCTTTTTGTCGTTACGTCGTATCATGGGTGTGGGGTCGTAAAGGGGTGAACTGGTAACCTTTCCTCTCCCCGTTGTTCTGTCGGTCAGGGGTACACCCCCTGTCCTTCAAGGTTCCCGTCACGTGGCGGTTCGGCACGTTACGGGGGGGGGGGGGGGGTGGGGGGGGAGGGAGTTCCTGGTCCCACGGCCTGGTATATTGGGCGTGTGCACCGCAGGAATTCCCCCGCCATAGAGTACGTCACCGTGCGCGTCTCTGTTGGTAGGACTTCCGTGTGCTGTTCAGGTCCATGTGATGGATCTGTTTTCAGGGGGGGTGGTCAGGGCTCCTCCTCACCAAGCGCCTATTCAGGCCTTCTGTGAGTTCGGACTCCTTCTTCCATGTGAGGAAGCCTCCATCAGAGTACAGAGCCTTCCTCCTCAGATTGTCAAAGTGAGTGGACCCTCTAGAAGGGTCCTTTTCTATTGTATGTATATTCGATTCAATTCGTTTATTGAGTGTGTATGGGTTCAGTGCCTCTTCCCCGGAGGCCCTAAAACCAGTTTTTTACATGGCTCAAGGTGCAATATATTCTTTTCAATCTGTACAGCTCGCGTGGGAAGTCTCTCTGGGGATCCCCGTCTCTTTCCTATGGGAGGGTGGTGGGATGTAAAAATGTGAAATTTTTTTACCCCGGCTGTGTAGACTGGGATACATACTGTTGATGCTTCCTTCTTTCTATTCCAGAAGTGTTGGAGTTAGGGAGTGTCACACCCCTCTTGTCGTTCCCCTGGGCGCCTTGGGGATTCAATGACAGGTCTAAATAGCCTGTTCATTGATGGGGGTGTGTCCCGACGCACGTATAGTGCTAGCTCGCTGTAAACAGGCGATTGACTGGCACGCCTTGGTTGCTTGTGGTTGAAACAGCGTTTTTATAAAGCAACTGAGATGGGGGTTTTTCCTCTTCCGACGACCACATCCCATGACCTGGGTGGGTTGTCGACGGATTCTCGTTCATGTCTGGGGGATGATGACGGGATGGATCTGAACATATGTAGTGGGGTCTCACGCCCTTGGGGTGGGCCACCAGGCGCGGTTCGTCCGAACGTCTGGGTGGCGCCTTCTTTTCATGTTAAGATCCACACGCATATCTGCCCTTCTCCTGGAGTAGGCATGTCGGCGTGGTTAGGGCACGGGACTGGTTCTGGTCACGCTGGTCCAGATCAGTTGAACCCGTTGTCCGCCGGGGATGCAGATCTGCTGTTCTGGTACCCTGAGGGACTTGGGCTTTTTTCAGGGGGAAAAATGCCAGGTCGGTCTGGGTGTCACAGGGTTAAGCGCTATGGAGACCCTGGTTGGGTATGTTTTTACTCAGCACTGTCGTCATGGCTTACAGCCATGCCATTCTGTACGCGCTCAATCTCGTCGGATCTCGGCCGCTACACAGGTTGGTCCTGGTTAGTACTTGGTTGGGAGACCGCCGGGGAATACCAGGTACGGTGTGCTTAGGGGCTGGTTCTCCATTATTTTTCGCTCCTCTCTCACGCATGGCGAAGAGGGGCCTGTGGGGGTGGTTTTTTGACCTCCTCTGGTGACCCTGTGCTTCCCGTACCGCCAGGCCCGGTCCGAAGTGATGTTTGCGACCCGTAGGCCTGGGTTAACCCTTTTTGGAAACTGAAACACTTGTACTGCGGTATAGCCGGTGTATACCCGCAGGTGTGTTTTGGAGTTTTTTCTTGAGGGGTTATAGGAACAACCACCGCATTGGGTAACACCGAGGTGGTTGATTCCCTGGTGTGTTGGAGCAGTGTCAACTCCCGGGTTCACCGTTTGAGGGTGCCCCTGCACGTTCATGACGTCTGCCAATCGTGTCAGCCTTCTCTGCCTCGACCCCTCTGGGTGGGGGTTGTTAAATGGAGGCTTGGTCATGCAACACCGCCAGCTTACGCTCCTTCCGCCGGGGCGGCTGTGTTCAGCTGTCCCCTCTGGCGCCTGTCTCGTCCGCAGTCTCCAGGCTAGGGTTAACAGCCTGTTGCCTGGTTTTTCCCCGGTGCGCTGCCTGCTTCCGTTGGTTAACCTTTTTTGTGTGCTTACGGCCATGCTGACTGCCTGTTCTGCAGGGTCAGTGTGCCAGGCGGTGTACTATTGGGGGGACGGGGCCCGCTCAGCTTACGGCCATACCGACCTGAACACGCCCGATCTCGTCCGATCTCGGAAGCTGGGCGGGTTCTGGCCTGGTTGGTTCCGCCTGGGAATACCAGGTGCAGTAACTGAGGGGCCTTTGTCCGAATACGCTGGCGATGTGGGGGGCGGGGCACTACGTGCCCACCTGGTGGGGTCTTGATGCTGGCATCATGGACTTCTCCGGGCCCCCATTCTAGGGAGTCCAGTCCTTTTGGTGGGTCTGGGTCTTCCTTCGTGCTCCGCTGCTACGGCCTTGCCACGGGGTTGGGTTTGCCCTTGACCCCGTGATTCTGGGGGCAGTAACGAGGTTGTTCCTCCGTTCGTTCCCGGGTGGCATGCGGGTTGTGCGTGTGTGTAGTCGTGGGGTCAAGCCACGGTCTGCTCACCCTGTGCGTTGAGTTGCTTGAGTGCCTCTTCGCACGGTCGGGTCCGTCGCCCTCCCGTGACGTCCCTAATAGGGGGGCTACCCTCCATTAGGGGGGGTCGGGGGGGCTCGGCCCTCCCTGTTCTGATGGTTTTGGGGGGCTGTCAGCGGGGTGTATTTGTCAGCCAAGTGGCTCCGCTTGGCCTCCCTTGTGCAGTAGTGATGCCAAGCTAAGCCACTAACGATACAGAACGTTAGGTTATGACTATAACCAAGTTCTGTTAGTTAGGGGCGATGCTTGGCATCAGACGGCCGCTGCAGCCCTTGTCCTCACCTTGTGGTGAAAGCTTGGGAAGGAGGAGAGCAGGTGACCACACACCTGCTTATGAAGGTAAGCTGATGAGGGGTGTGGTCAGACTAATACTGGTATTAGAGGTACATTTGTGGTTTATTCAGTACGCGTGCACGTACGCGAGATAGTGCAGTAGTGATGCCAAGCATCGCCCCTAACTAACAGAACTTGGTTATAGTCATAACCTAACGTTCATTATAGTTCATTGTAAGATAGCAACAGTAGTGTAATTATGGTCAAAACCCTATAAATAGCATTTGGAATAATAGATATTTCTCTCAGAATGAATGCAGCATGGTTTATATAGCGTTATCGGAATATACGGGGTGTAGGCTACTGACTGACTGCGCTCCGCGTAGCTTGATTGATTGATTGATTGAAAAGTTTAAGTTTATTAACAGATTGCAGAATGGGTACAGTACAGTACAGCTCAGTACATACAATTGTTAATTGGGGATGCAGACCAACTTTCGTCCTGTTTACATCAGGGTCCCCCATTTTCAATTCATCATAAATCATAAAGCTCAACTCGTTATTATTTTGCGCACAGACCGCCGAAACACGGGAACGTTTTGATTATATTTAAAAGGCTTTACGTTAAACGAAACAAGTGGAATTTCGAAGCTGTAAGCAGAATAAGTCATATGAATATAGTGTTCTTCCCCCTTTTTACTGTACAAGAAAGAATAGAAAACGCATTGCAATGACACCATGCAGATAGTGGACAGACTATATGATGGGATTCAAGTTCGCGTTTTTGTTGCTCATAGGCATGCTGTCAGAGTATGATATCTTAATCAAACATTCTAGAACATTTGTCGTCACAGATCATGTCCTAATGGAACATAGGCTATGGCATGGATCGTGATATTGTGTGGACTGTTATTATTACTGTACGGCGGTACCACCCATTGTGACAGCAGCCTTGAGTCCCGCACACAAACATGATGGAATTCAAGTTCATGTATTGAAAGGCAGGATACATCATACATGCAGTGAGATTCATTGTTCTTGTATATGCTCTCGTATTATATTGTTTATATAGGCTACCCAATACTGACATCAAAATAGATTGTAGTATGCCTCTAGAAATCATATGCAGCAGGTAGAAAATTGACGGGAGATCCATCGCGATTTGGAATAGAATTGAGGAGAACTTTAATCCGTGGGTATTAATCAAACAACACGGGAAAAGGCAGTCATATTCCAGCGCGGTCTTTATTAGCCGACAACAAAATAGATGCCTCTAAAAATCATATAGCCAATCGAACACAACTAATAAAGGCATTCATATTACAGCACGGTTATAATGACACACAACCAACGCCAAACAGTGGTCAACGAACGGTCTTTATTAGTATTTTGAGCTGTCCAGGCAGAATTGCAGCAATGGTCTTAGGGAGCCGTTGATATCTGACATCACCGTTTACAAGTCCGCCTTTTATTTATCCCATAAATCATAATACGCGATAGTGTCTTCTTGGTTCGACAGCAGTGAATTCTCCGTGGAGTTTCTCGGAGTCCCGCTCGGGTCGGTCTATTATTTCACATCCCATGGGGGGTGTTTCCTCATTTTCATGACCATATATGGATAATCATGCACGAGCATTGACGGTAGAACAAAGTGGTATTCATCAACACGGCAGGGCATAGAGCCTGCGTACGCACGTGTGATGAATGCCGACTTCCCTGTGCGTACGCTAGTTCTACATTCCGTGCTTACGTGTGGAAGTAGGTCAAGTTCTACGTCCACGTTGATGCATGAGGGCCCAGGACTTTTGCTGAGCAGGGTAATTTGTAGATTGGGCGGACAACGGACATTATGTAAATAATCTCTATCAACTCCTTTATGGAAAGGAATCACAGGGGCCCTTTTTTGAAACATTAAGAAAAATGCCTGTACACACTCACACACACACACGCGCACGCACGCACGCACGCACGCACGCACGCACGCACGCACGCACGCACGCACACACACACACACACACACACACACACACACACACACACACACACACACACACACACACACACACACACACACACACACACACACACAGTTAAAATAAATAATACACGATTAAAAGTAGTAACACAGCAAGATAGTTTTGGCTCTAGTAAACAGCATGCACTTTGTTTTACTTGCATTAAGCACCAATTTACGATCAACAATTGCTTCCTGAAAGGGCATGAAAGGAAGATTGCAAGGTCTCAATGGCCAGTTGTTCAGAATCAGCAATACAATACACAATGGTGTCATCTGCATAAACATAGGCTTGACAACCATTCAAAGAAGAAACAATATCAATGATGGTGAAGAGGACAGGACCCAATATTGAACCTTGCGGCACACCTTTTGTTATTGACAACAATTCCGACAAGCATTTACCGACTTCACACACTGTCGCCTCTCAAACAAATAGTTTTGAATCCAATCAAAAGCCTTTCTATCCAAACCAACACTAGATCCTCTTTGTAAGAGCAAAATATGATCAACTGTATCAAATTGGGCGACAGTGGCTCGGGAAGTAGAGCAGTCATCTGGCAATCCGGAGGTTCCCGGTTCGATTCCCGCTCCCTTCCGGGCAGCGTGTCGATGTGTCCTTGAGCAAGACACTTAACCCCTAATTGCACCCGGTGAGCAGGTTGGCACCTTGCATGGTTGCCTCCGCCGTCGGTGTGTGAATGTGTGAGTGAACGGGTAAAATGTGAGTAACAAATTGTAAAGCCCTTTGGATAAAAGCGCTATAAAAAAGAGCAGCCATTTACCATTTACCAATGCTTTAGAATCTAGATCTATAACAAGGTCTAATGCTATCTAATGCAAATATTATATAATCTGTAACTAATGTAATAGCTGCAATGGTGCTGTGATTAGCTCTAAGTCCAAGTGGCTGTGGACTAAGCAGAGTGCTGAGTGGTGGCAGCTGAGCGAATCACAGGGGCCCTTTTTTGAAACATTAAGAAAAATGCCCGTACACACTCACACACACACACACGCGCGCGCACGCACGCATGCACACACACACACACACACACACACACACACACACACACACACACACACACACACACACACACACACACACACACACACACACACACGCACGCACATGCATTCACACCAGGCACGTCCAGAGGGGGGGGGGGGCTTTGAGTGCCCAAGCACTTGCCCATGTACCCCTTGATGACCAAAGTGCCCTTGGCTTAACTCATTGACTGCCACGCTCTTTCCCCATCTATACTGCCTGGCGCCATCTTTTTTTGACAATTTTCACGATATTTCACAATCTTTGCAGAGCTATTGTATATTCTCTATATTATAGCTATGGAGACAATAGTATGGCTCATTTGACAGACACTATAGTCCAACATGTAAAATAATTTTTTTTCTACATACCCTTGTTCGTTCACAATACCAAAATAAACCCGTTTTGCCCCGTTTCAAAATAATCCAGGCTGGTTTTCTAGATCGTGAGATAAAGTGTGTTTTGTATAGCGTATGCGCAAATCTCGCGGCTGCTTGCTTGAACCGGGGGGGGTTTATCCGACACTGAGTTTCGGTAAAGTACACGTAAAATAGACGTTACCTTTGTTTTACTCCATTTCTCACTTTGAGTCCAAAAGTGTCTTGAATCAGAACAGGATCAATACATATAATGCTAGGCAGCCCTCATCCGTCTTCTTCATCTGCTCGGGCCAGACTATAGACGGTCGGTTTGATTATAGTTTTTTTTTACGTTTTACCAGTAGTGCTGAGTCCAACATAGTCCAACATAGTCTGGTGGAAACGCACCTTATCCTCCATAATCATCATCCATATAATCCGTTTTGTCTTCTTCTTCATAATATCCAATAGTTTACTCGCCATTGCATTGCAGGTTACTATTGTGTGCTCGGGCCAGACTATACCACGGAGCCAAATAGGTTTCCTCATCGGTCGGTTTAATTATCGTTTTTTTTACGTTTTACCAGTAGTGCTGAGTCCAACATAGTCTGGTGGAAACGCACCTTATCGTCCATAATCATCATCCATATAATCCATTTAGTTTTTTTTTTATAATATCCAATAGTTCGCTGTCTAGGCGATCGCGATTGTCGAACGTGTCCTACTCACTACTGCTCGCAACGAGTCCTAGTTGTTTGGGGGCTGTGGGGCTGGCACTAAGCTGGCCCATGCATGTTCATAAGGTAGGCAATACTGCCACCTGGCGGGATTCAATCGTCATTGCAATTTCAAGTACTCAGATGAGTCACCATGGTCCGCGCGACTGTTTTGAATAGAAGAAAAAATTGTCGGGGTTGGCGCTCAACGGTTGGCGACGAAACCCGACTATAGTCGGGTTTGGGGCAGAATGAGTTAATTATTAATCTTTTTAATTCTTAAAAAAAATATATATATTTTTTGATTATTATTATTATTATAAAAAAAAATTGTTAACACATCCTGCGCCATAAACGTCGTACAACGTGTTTCAAGGTCATGCTAATTCTGCCATTCCACGGCGTACAACGTTATTGAGATCATATTTCATTTTTTCGCCATGTTATTCATAATTCCCTCACGGAGCCTGGTCTGATGCAGTGGGAGCCTGCACAACTCTGCAACGCTTCAATACTGCCGCCTGGTGGATGATCGGCGAGTTACAACCGGAAATGGATCTCTGGAGATCTCCGGTGCATCTGGCAAATGCGTCCGGCACTCACATATTGTTGCGGGACTGTAGACACATGTCCGTGTGTAGCGATCGCTGCCATAACGCAATAATCGATATGATTTGGGCGTTTATTATGATTATACAAACCGGAAATGGATTTAGGAGATCGCCATCAAATAAGTGGGATCTTTTTCCTCCAGTCTCATCGGCGAAAGGTAAGAGGACGCTGACATTACTTTCAGCCTGTTTGTTTATTATTATTAATGCAAACTGCTCTGATCAATATATCACCCATACTACATAAAGCATTTACTGACGATCACGGAATTATAAACGACCCCCCCCCCCCGTTCATCCGCGCTTGATAAGTTATAACGTTTAGGATCATGTACAGTTGAAATTTTTTATATAGTGTGTATCGCCAACAAACGGCAGTTGATAATCTATATATGCGTTTAGGCCTATAGCTCACGTTCTAGGAATTACTGCAGAAAACGATAAAAACATATTTATATTCTAGACGGTATTTTCGTATGAATATATGAATGAAAAAGTATAACGTTCCTACATCCTGAACGATAGATAATCGATGTTGAATGGGCCATAGTAATGTCAATTTAGCAATACAATTTAAAAAGTTATAGCCCTGCAAAGAAGGTGAACATCTCCATAGGCTTAGACTGGTGGCAGTGATCATAGATTGATGGATAGAAGCGTGGCA
>NC_140165.1:79953151-80030651 GCF_963971535.1 Notolepis coatsorum
GAATTGAAAATGGGGGACCCTGATGTAAATGAGACGAAAGTATTTCTCTGGTCTGCATCCTCTTAACAATTGTGTGTATTGAGCCGTACTGTATTGTACCCATTCTGCAATCTGTTAATAACATTTTCATTCAATCAATCAATCTGCACGGTGATTGATTGAATGAAAATTTTATTTTGAGTAAATTGTAATGAACCAAATGAGAATATCAATAATTTCTTTTTTATCTTTGACTGTGAATAACACCATGCTCAAATTGACCAGACCTGAAAAATCTAAGCAAATTAATAGATGGAAGATGATTAAACAGAAGGTTTTGTAGATACAGTACTGAATTCTGCCATCCGGACACATGCAATTTGAAATATGATTATAGAATATAGAATATCAGGTATAAAATGGTTATGCGATTAAAATGCAATTCATTAGATTAATTAATTACAAATCCTGTAATTAATTAGATAAATTTTTTTAATCGCCTGACAGCACTAATATATATATATATATATATATATATATTTTTTTTTTATTATTATTATTATTTTTTATTAGAAATGTTTTCCTCTGTAAAAATAAAATGCCAGTGAATTTTCTTTTTTTCTTCATCAAAAATGGCCAAAATTGACAGCTCTGAGCTCAGGCCTGCACTGCAGTAATGGCTGCAGTAAAAACTGGTGCAGAATTCCCTGCACGGGTTGACCGGGATTAAATAATAGCCACTCAAAATAGGCTATTAACGTCATCTAAGCACGGTCCGTGCATTTAAACTCTTGCCATTGAATGGGGGATTGAATGATTGACAGCCTTGAAATCCAATCAGAGAATGGTGCCAACTCTGTGGCTCTGCAGCTACACGGAGGTTGAATGATTGACAGCCTTGAAATCCAATCAGAGAATGGTACCAACTCTGCTGCTCTGCAGCTACACAGAGGGGCTGCGTCATCCCCTCGCGGGATTGATTGATTGATTGAACATTTTATTAACAGAGCGGCCACGTTCGAAACCTCTATATTAGTGTATCTAACATTTAGCACTTTAATAGCAACTTATTTTTCACCGGCGGGACATTTACTGAGGACCAGCACAAAGTGTGGATATTATGATTTAACAAGTCTTTCTGTCCAGGACGATGACAACATTATTGCAGGTAAGCAGGCAGCCTAGCCGTTTCTAGCTTGGATGCTAATAACTACTGTACTAACGTTATCACGCTAGCTTGGATGCTAACTAACGTAATTAAGCTGGTCATGGTTCATGGTGAGCTGTTTGTGTTATAACGAGACAGCAAATTAATGAATGAATGAAAACTTTATTTAACAGATTGCAGAATGGGTACAATACAGTACGGCTCAATACACACAATTGTTAAGGGGATGCAGACCAGAGAAAGACTTTCGTCTTGTTTACATCAGGGTCCCCCATTTTCAATTCATATTGACATTTATGACATACACAACATACATGACATTTATGGCATATGAACTCAATAGCCCGCCGTGGCATTGCCTGTTTAATACACCAAGCGGGTAGCTTTCCCCCGCTTGCGTTTCTAATCAAATATTAATATCGCCGCGGGGAGGGGGGGGGGGGGGGGGGGGGGCATAATCCCACGGGACAATGGGATTGACCGATATGTTTACCAATATTCCAATGTACAGTTTTTCTGTACCATTGACTCAGAATGGTCTGTTTTATTGAAATCGTCACAGCAGTATAGTTTGTTTATACTGTGTGTGTGTGTACTGGAATGAGTGCATGTGGGATTGATGTGGTGATACTTCTTGACTTGTAGCCTGTTGTGTCTTGGCAGTAAAGCTGTGAGTGTTGGGGAAGTGTTATTTCTGAGCATAAAATAGAACGTGGCTAGATTTTTTGTGTAGTTCTGAAAGGTTGTAGCAGGGAAGTGTGAGAGTGCAGTACAGTGAAAGAAATAGATGTGTTTGAAACAGTGAGGATGAGAAATGGTCTGATCTTGCTGTAAACAAATAGTTTTTGATTTGCTTTCTTGACTAAGCTATTGTTGTGTGTGTGTAAGTGAGGTGTGTGTCAAGAGTTACTCAAAGGTATTTACTACTAGTGCCTGTTGTCTTTAACTGTAGTGTCTGTCTGCTGTCTTCATAACCACACTGTGTCTGTACTTCTTTATTACAATTTTTTATCTCTCCCGTCCTCCCCAATTTTTTAACTCACCAGCCACTACTGACACACACATTGGGGGATGTTTTATAAATATAATATAATAATTTGTGCTTCACCTAAAAATTCGGTCAGCAGCCTCCACTGACTTATAACTGCCCGTTTCTCACTTCCTTGTCGCACCATTGCCATTGTTTTGTTTTCTACCCTTGTGTTCGGTCACGTACTCTGTTCACCTTTGTTTTTTTTTTTTTTTTTGGTCTTTTCCCCCCTCCATTTTCCTCCGATTTTCTCCCATCCCAATGTTAGTCGTATGCCAATTCCCAGTCCCTTCCTGGTCGCTGCGCACTTACCCCCCACAGTCAGATCATCTGGGAGAGTGGAGGCTACCACGTGCTTCCTCCGACACACGTCCAGCCAATCACCGCTTCTTTTCACCTGGCAGCGCGGATTCTCATCGAGAGGGCGTAGCGTGTGGGAGGACCACACTATCCCCCTCGAGTCCTATCCGCGCTTAGCAGGCGCCCCGACCGAACTGTAGGAGTCGCTGTTTACAACGACCCGGACCCACCCCGCCAGCTTCTCCCACCCTCTAATACAGCCAATTGTATTAGTGCAGACGGCCAGCCAAGCTGGTGACAACCCCGGAGCTGTGAGCTGGATTCGAACAGGCGAATCCAGCTCACAGCTCCGGGGCTGGTGACAAACGCAATCTCCGCTCGGCCACCTAACCGCCCATCTCTGTTCACCTTTGTAAGGTTTTCCTGTGTTTCCCAGTGAGTCCGTTCCTTATTCCTAGTCCACTTTTTTCCAGCACTGCTGAGGTTTGATTTCCGGGTTTTGCAGTTTGCTTTTGTTTGTACCGTTCTAACGTGTATCATTGTTGCTACTGCTAAGTAAAAGCCCGTTCATTTTCATTCCGTCGTCTCTCTGCCTCCTCTCTCTGTTATCGTGTTCAGCATTGGGTTCTCCTCACCTACCCTCACACCGAACCCTTACACTGAGACAACAACACAGACAGACATTAATAATTAATACACAGAATGGAATGAGACAACAACACAGACAGACATGAATAATTAATACACAGATGGATTGAGACAACAACACAGACAGACATTAATAATTAATACACAGAATGGACTGAGACAACAACACAGAGACACACATTAATAATTAATACACAGAATGGAATGAGACAACAACACAGACAGACATTAATAATTAATACACAGAATGGACTGAGACAACAATACAGACAGACATAAATAATTAATACACAGAATGGAATGAGACAACAACACAGACAGACATTAATAATTAATACACATAATGGACTGAGACAACAACACAGACAGACATTAATAATTAATACACAGAATGGAATGAGCCAACAACACAGACAGACATTAATAATTAATACATGGAATGGACTGAGACAACAACACAGACAGACATTAATAATGAATGTGTGTGTGTAGGTTACGACAGTAGCAGCTATGCTAGCCACACATATGTAGCCTACCTGTATGACAGAGTGTGTAGGTTACGACAGTAGCAGCTAGCTAGCCACAGCGCTCTGTCGGTCAGTATGTGGGGACAGTGGGACACTTGTAGCACCAGGAGACTGCCGCCCGCTGAGCGCAGTAAGGCCTTCCACACCTGGCTCCAGATTGCCTCTAGAGAGAGAGAGAGAGAGAGAGAGGAGAGAGAGAGAGAGAGAGAGAGAGAGAGAGAGAGAGAGAGAGAGAGAGAGAGAGAGAGAGAGAGAGAGAGAGAGAGAGAGAGAGAGAGAGAGAGAGAGAGAGAGAGAGAGAGAGAGCGAGAGAGAGAGAGAGAGAGAGAGACACCACAACACCACGTTAACCTCACCTGTTATCTCATCCCGTGCTGCTTATTTTGGGTGGCCTTGTACCCGTATTGACACTACTAAATAAGATGTCACGCTTATTTTCTACTCCTTGCAACAGTACCTCCATCCCTGTGTAGCAGTGAAATGTTTTTATGCTAGATTATAAACAGAAACCTTTATTTTCACCTAAACTAGTAGTTATGCAGAGAACCTTTATTTTGAAGGAGAAAAGTGGGCAAGTTTGACTTTTGTTTTGTTTGGGGTAACTTCCTGTTTTTTATAATTATGTAATCAAGTGGATTTGAAGCTGGCACCATAGGATCCACAAACGGCCGCACTAACCAGCTAAACCAAAGGGTCAGACCCGTTAGCAGACAGCTGGTTGACTGCGACCGACTCGTTAGTAGTTTACAGTCATCCTCCCCCCGAGAAGTGTGTCCTCGCACATTCTTTCGTCCATGTGCACACCTTCTCTGGATTAAAGCACTGAGATCCCACCCCCATTGCTACGTGAACCTGGATACAGATTCACAGGGCAGTGAGATTCGATCGCTGTCATCAATGTAACCGAGTGGATTTGAACCTGGGACCATAGGACCCACAGGGGGCCGCACTAACCAGCTAAACCAAAGGGTCAGACCCGCTAGCAGGTGCTGGTTGACTGTGACCGACTCGTTAGTAGTTTACAATAATTTCTTTCAAAGTATTGTGCTATTCATTTGCCAAAGGCGATTTTCTTCATTCATATTTGCATTGTATTTTGTGTAAGTAATGGGTTCTGCTGTTTTGGGTGAAAGTTCTTCACTGCGCTAGTTCAGGGGCGGGGCTAGGGGGTGGCTACTTGGGCTCAAGCCCCGAATGTTTTCTGAAAAGCCCTGAATCTATTTAATTTTTTATTTTTTTTTGACAATTAATCATTGTTACATGAAAATATGTTTGCACCAGATTTAGCAGAAGCTAATTTCCATCTGTAGTCTATCCAGCTGCTAACTGTATTTGAGGGAGTCTTTGTGTTATGGTAGACTCAGACCTAAGCTTTAAATCACAATCAACAAGTTGACAAAAACATAATTCTTCCACCTTAGAAACATAGCTAAAGTACGGCCATTTATAAATCAAAAGGACGCTGAAAACCAGATCCATGCCTTTATCTCAAGCCGACTCGACTACTGTAATGCACTCCTTACCGGCCTCCCGAAAAAATACGATGATAACTATTTTATTGCAATGCACTATTGCATTATTTTATTCTATTTTACTAACTATTTTATTGCACTGCACTATTTTACTTTGTATCAGTGATAATCAAACCGTAAACAAAGACGCCTATTAACACTTTCAGCGCCAGATGGTGCTGTTTACTGTTATTGTTGAAAGGCCAGCGCCTTTTAACATGGGGATACGTTTCTGTGTTTGCAGGCCTAAAGCTATATTATATATTATAGCTATGGATCTAATAATATAGTCGATTGTCATTGAGTTTCTTCTGGTCAAGATGCAAAAAACAGAACATTTTTCCATCCATACATTTCCGTTTTATACCATTGTGAATATGAGTGTAGTTTCAGGGTGGTCTGGTGTCATTTCCAAAATGACAGACACCAAGCCACATCGTTTCAAATGGAGTGCAATAGCAATAGGTGTTAGGCGGCGGTATTGGACTTTTGAGATCTCAGACCCATCCCCAGTGATAACACAGGCTGCCGGCATGTCTTTATGAATGGAAATATCGAATAAAAGAAACAACGATGAAAACCCGACTATACTCTGGTTTTCGGGGGTCCTGGCACTCAACGTTCGGCGAGTTAACCCTAGATCTTAGATCCTAATATGAAAAACAATGTGATTTAATGTTCTAAGTCTTACCTTGACTTTGTCTATTTTGCTGCTATCTATATATTTTTTTTTTATCCACTTTTTCTCCCATTTTCTATATTTTCTCCCATCCCAATTTCGTATCATCCAATTCAACCCTCCCCTGTCACGAACGCTGTTTCTTGCCTCCCACAAGCCGGCTGCAATGTGGACTAAGTCATATATAGCACAAGTCCCCTCCGGTACTTGAGGTAACAGCAGTCGCATTTTTTCACCTGCGCAGCTCGATCTCTCAGTGGCGAGGAGTAACGCGTGGGAGGCTCACGCTGCCCCCGACACTTCCTGATTCTACTGCGCAGGCGCACCAACCAACCTGTAGGAGTCGCTGTCCACAACGCCCGATCCCCACCCATCAGTTTCCCACCCCTATGTCTGCACTTTATGCATTGCTCTTGATCTGCCAATGTTGTGCATTGTCTTTTTGTACTGTTGTGAAGCACTTTGAGCTGCAATTCTCAATACAAACACAGTGTATTATTATTATTATTATTATTATTATTATTATTATTATTATTATTATTATTATTATTATTATTATTATTATTATTATTATTATTATTATTATTATTATTATTATTATTATTATTATTATTATTATTATTATTATTATTATTATTATTATTATTATTATTATTATTATTATTATTATTATTATTATTATTATTATTATTATTATTATTATTATTATTATTATTATTATTATAAATTATTATAGTTTGCTTCATTAATTAAAGGGTGTGAATTTAAGTGTTCTCTAGTGCCTTTTGTCCGCTTTAAGGTGGTGGTATAAGTTAAAGGTTGTGGTGTCGAAGTAAAAAAAATCCTATCTGGGCTAAGCCCCGGATCTCCTACAATCCTAAATCCGCCCCTGGTTCGCACTCTGTACTGTGAAGGAGAAGGTATGCATTTCATTGCTCTGTTATTTTCTTGTTGTATTTCTATGTATTGTGGCAGATCTCACCCCCCCTCCGATGGATATGTGAAGGATGGGATATACTTTTGCCACGGAAGGAGTAGAGTCAATTAGGTAGCTGATTAGTACTGATAGAACACACCTGTGCATCATTAGTCCACCCACATCTCACGTGCACACACCCAGTCCCATACACTACATAACCACTAGGTTAGAGAGGAGTAAGTTGAGTGGAGGTTGGAGTTGTTGTTATTGAGAGAGAGATTGTTATATTCAGAGTTGTGAAGGTGAGAGGTAGTAAGAGGAGAGGTAAAGGCGAGTAGGTGTTCTTTGTGTACTGGACCCTGGACTGGCTGAGATACCCCCTTGTGTACTGACCCTGGACTGGACGACTACCCTGTATTGTGAACAATGCCTTTTTCTGTCTGCAAGCCTGTTTTGTGTTTTTGACTGAATCACGACCATTCTTTTGCTTTTCCCTCTGGATTCTGCCCTGAATTCAATCAATACTTGTATTGATTGATATTGCTCTTGTGTGGACTCTTGTGGATTCAAGTTTGTTTGTATTTGAACCGTGGCGAGCCTGAGACCCACCAGTTTCGTCACAGTATATAATGTTTCTGCATTGACATTGTTGATGTTGAAATGAGCTGCTACTGGTTTAGGTTTTGTGCTGAAATTTCAAACGGCAAAAAAATTATATCAAATGTATTAGGGCTGCAACGATTCGTCAACGTCATCGACCATGACATTCCGCCGATTTGCATATTCATGATCAATGCATGGTATTGTATGTGCCCTACAGGTGTGTGTGTGTGCCTATTACTATGTGTTCCTTTGGTAGTGTGTGTGTGTGTGTGTGTGTATTACTGTGTGTTCCTATGGTAGTGTGTGTATATTATTGTGTGTTCCTATGGTAGTGTGTGCGTGTGTGTGTGTCTATTACCGTGTGTTTCTATGGTAGTGTGTGTGTGTGTGTCTATTACCGTGTGTTTCTATGGTAATCCTCTCTGCTCTCGTTGGGTCGTTTAGCTCTGGGTCTGAGGTTTGACAGCAGCAGAGAATGAGTCTGAGTACACCACTGAGACAGAGAGCTGAGGAACTGGAATACGCACACACACACACACACACACACACACACACACACACATGCACACACACACACACACACGCACGCACGCACGCACGCACGCACGCACGCACGCACGCACGCACGCACACACACACACACACACACACACACACACACACACACACACACACACACACACACACACACACACACACACACACACACGATTTTTATATTTCTTCATTCTTTTAAACCACATTCTTACATATTAATTATACAGCATCATAAATTCACAAGGAACCCATGGACAGTGTCCCGGTGGGCATCAAGGCCCTTAAAGAGTCCCTCAGTAGGCATGCGTCCATGGTCAACAAGTCCTCCAGCCAAGAATCCCTAGCAGTTTAACCCTTTCACTACCACACTAATGGTTAACCCTTTCACTGCATCAATACAGACGGTTAACCCTTTCACTGCCACACGACAAAGGGTTAACCCTTTCACAACCACACTATAGAAGGTTCACCCTTTCACTACCACGCTACATAAGGTACCGTCTGTAGTGTGGTAGTGAAAGGGTTAACCGTCTGTAGCGTGGTAGTGAAAGGGTTAACCATCTGTAGTGTGGTAGTGTGAAAGGGTTAACCGTCTGTATTGTTGCAGGGAAAGGGTTAACCATTAAGGTAGTGTGGCAGTGAAAGGGTTAACCATTCAGGTAGTGTGGCAGTGAAAGGGTTAACCATTAAGGTAGTGTGGTAGTGAAAGGGTTAAGCTGATTGATAAATGTGTGGGGATGAGTGTGATTGGTTACACTGGGAGCCAGCAACTTTATCACCAATAAAGTGCAGCTGGTGTTTTCGAGATGGAGCGCGAACGAGGAAGTGGAGGAGTTCAGCCATTAAAGGGGACATGCATTATAAATGGCTTTTTTCAGTGTTTAGCATTGTTATATAGTAATAGGGGTTAGTATCAATGGGTCTGTGTCTCTAAATACCATATTGCTCTCATTCAGTTGAGACAATTTCCTCCTCCAGTTAATTAGGTAATTCTGATTTGACTCGCTCGGTGACATAACTGGGAGCTGGTGGAGCTGATTGTGATCCGATTGGCTCTGTGGTTGTAGCACATAGTGAAACCCGACACTTCCTCAAATGGGAGAGGCAGAGCGCAAGCGAGAGAGAGGGAGAGAAAGAGGGAGAGAGAGGGAGAAACAGATAGAGAGAGAGAGGCTCATGCGCTGCGTTTCTCTGAGCGATCTCTCCTAAGCTGTCTGCCCCTGCTTAGTTTACACACACTCGCGACAGAGCACACATACACACACGCGTGTCGCGCTGTCGTCTCTCTGTCTGTCTGTCTCTCTACCTCTCTCCCTCTCTATCTCTCTCTCTCTCTCTCTCTCTCTCTCGAGTCGGGAGCACTAGCATATCACTGTAATATCTTTTGCGCATGCTCCCACGTGCACACCCGTATTCCGATCCGTACAATAATAATCACAGAGGTATATATTGTCATTTGAAACAAGTTACCAATGCATTGTCCCGTGGGATTATGCCCCCCGTGGCGAAATTAATTAGTATCCCCCTCAGTCTCTCTCTATCTCTCTCTGTGCCAGTCGCAGACTGTGTGGATGACTGTCACTCAAAGTGCTTATGGGCGGAGCCAGGCCAACACAGCCTGAAATCCAAAGTGAGAAAAATTTGGCTTTTGAGTACTTGATTAGAAATATAAAACAATGAATTTTTTGGAATAAAACCTTACAGATGTGTTCAATAGACTTACAGGAATTGTGTAAAGTTGCCCAAATAGTGCTAGGAATAGCAATGCATGTCCCCTTTAACGCCAGGGAGTTGGCTGAATTCTCCTCCATTGCCCTAACTACAGAAATCGACTCACCATGAACAACCCATGGTAAATGGTAAATGGCTGCTTTTTTATATAGCGCTTTTGTCCAAAGCGCTTTACAATTTGTTACTCACATTTTACCCATTCACTCACACATTCACACACACCGACGGCGGAGGCAACCATGCAAGGTGCCAACCTGCTCATCAGGAGCAATTAGGGGTTAAGTGTCTTGCTCAAGGACACATCGACACGCTGCCCGGGAGGAGCGGGAATCGAACCGGAAACCTCAGGATTGCCAGACGACTGCTCTACCTCCTCTGTCGCCCCCATGGACTTTATTTGTTTCGAGAACCAGTGTTTGTTTTGTCTCAGGACCAACCAACCTATAAAAACTTTAACTAGTAGTTTTAGACGACTACGAGACCGACCGCTGCCAGTGCTCGCCCCAGGCCCGTGAACTGGTGTACAGATCTGTCTCCTTTGAAAACCAGACCCTTTATTCAACTTTTCTGTCTTTTCCTCAATGCTACACTGAATGTTAGGGCTAGAGCTTAGATTGCCAAATGACATACCCCCTAGACGGCTCTAGTTCGTAACACTAAAGGTTAACAGCAATCCAGAATCTAATCATTCTCCTTCTCAATAGATCATTGTAATGAATCAAGAATCGGAAATCTTGGGATTCCAGAAGATAACCAGATTACTTCCTCTTACATAATTATTATGTATAATCATGTATATGTATAATATATACAGTATATATATATAATATATATATATATATAAAATTATATATATATATATATATATATATAACATGATGATGATGATGATGATGATGATGATGATGATGATGATGATAATGATGAAGATCTTGTACCTTAGTGGAGACTCGTGCATTCTCCAGTCGGAGGCGTGTCCATACTGCCGGGTGCCTAGCAACAAACCTCCAATCAGAGCACACCTCAGCCACCAGCAGCAAGGAGTGCACATCCAAATATGGAAACACGCAGAACAGCCCCGCCCTCAGCCTCAAGGTGTCCGCCCCCAAGGCTCTGTCACCATTGCAACGGGATGGAGTGGAATGGAGTGACGATGATGTACCTGGAAGAGAGTGAGAGGAAAGGAGGAGAGGAGAGAGGAGAGGGGAAAGGAGTAGAGTAGAGTTGAGTGAGTGAGTGAGTGAGTGAGTGAGTGAGTGAGTGAGTGAGTGAGTGAGTGAGTGAGTGAGTGAGTGAGTGAGTGAGTGAGTGAGTGAGTCAATGAATTAGCGAGTGAATGACTGTTTGCCTGACTGACTGAAGCGAAGAAGAGAGTTTTGTTAGTCAAGAAGAAATCTGAAGGGTGTGTGTATGTGTGTGTGTGTGTGCGGGCCTTTGCATGTACATGTGGGCGCCACGGCCAGTAGGAGGTCTTTCTGTGCTGAGTTTGCATGTTCTCCCTGTGTTCATGTGTGCTTCCTACAGGTTCTCTGGTTTCCTCCCACACCATAAAATACATACTAGGTACATAATCCTGGTACTGGTATATTAACTTAAAGAAAACAAAGAAAGACATTTGAACACTTTTGTCTACGTACTTGACTTCTATTTTATACTTATTATACTTATTTTATACTTATCTATTTTTATCTAGCACAATCTCTGGAGCAAAACAGAAAGAAGCATTTTATATAAAAGTATTCTGTACTTTTGTATGACAACTAATAAAGAAACTTGAAACTTGATTTAAAAAGTCAAAGGAAACAAATAAGAAAAATATGGGTCGCATGGTGATGCAGTGGTTAGCACTTGCCTCACAGCAAGAAGGGCCTGGGTTCAAACCCCAGCAGTGGTTTAGCACTGTTGCCTCACAGCAAGGAGGTCCTGGGTTCAAACCCCAGCAGTGGTTTAGCACTGTTGCCTCACAGCAAGGAGGTCCTGGGTTCAAAACCCCAGCAGTGGTTAGCAATGTTGCCTCACAGCAAGAAGGTCCTGGGTTCAAAACCCCAGCGGAGTTTGCATGTTCTCCCTGTGTTTCCATGGGTTTCCTCCAGGTACTCTGATTTACTCCCACATCAAAAGACATGTTAGGTTTCCTGCCGTTGTCTTTGACCAAGGTACTGGCATTACAACTGGAGTTGGTCGCTGGACCAAGGTACTGGTGTTAGAACTGGAGTTGGTCTCTTGTCCAAGGTCCTGGTATTACAACTGGAGTTGGTCCCTGGACCAAGGTACTGGTGTTAGAACTGGAGTTGGTCGCTGGACCAAGGTACTGGTGTTAGAACTGGAGTTGGTCTCTTGTCCAAGGTACTGGTATTACAACTGGAGTTGGTCCCTGGACCAAGGTACTGGTATTAGAACTGGAGTTGGTCCCTGGACCAAGGTACTGGTATTAGAACTGGAGTTGGTCGCTGGACCAAGGTACTGGTGTTAGAACTGGAGTTGGTCTCTTGTCCAAGGTACTGGTATTACAACTGGAGTTGGTCCCTGGACCAAGGTACTGGTATTATAACTGGAGTTGGTCGCTGGACCAAGGTACTGGTGTTAGAACTGGAGTTGGTCTCTTGTCCAAGGTACTGGTATTACAACTGGAGTTGGTCCCTGGACCAAGGTACTGGTATTAGAACTGGAGTTGGTCCCTGGACCAAGGTACTGGTATTAGAACTGGAGTTGGTCCCTGGACCGAGGTACTGGTATTAGAACTGGAGTTGGTCCCTGGACCAAGGTACTGATATTAGAACTGGAGTTGGTCCCTGGACCAAGGTACTGGTATTAGAACTGGAGTTGGTCTCTGGACCAAGGTACTGGTATTAGAACTGGAGTTAAATTAACACATGTGGTGTTTTACCTGTACTAGGTGTGTTTGTCTTCCTCATAATGACATTATGAGGTCTCTTTATCTCAGACGCACTCCACAATCTGTGCTCTCTCTCCTCCTCCTCTTCCTCCTCCTCCTCTTCTTCCTCTGTGCTGTGGTGACGATAGGCTCTTTTGCTCCATGTCCTCCCCCAGCCTCCCTCTGCCCCCCTGTACTCCCAGAAGAAGAAGAAGAAGAAGAAGAAGAAGAAGAAGAAGAAGAAGAAGAAGAAGAAGAAGAAGAAGAAGAAGAAGAAGACGATGAAGAAGAAGAAGAAGAAGAAGAAGAAGAAGAAGAAGACTTACAGTAAATAAAAGTTGCTATAGATACATTTCTTATGTAGAGTAATCATTGGGAAATAATAATACATCCACAGAACTTTTAGAAATGTAAGATAAAAGTATTGCATGCATGGATGTTATCTATAGCACCTTTAACCAATGTAACCTCCTAAGCCCTCCACCAAAATCCAATTTCACTGGAAAACATTAAACCTTAGAATCCAAAACAGCGTGAAAGCAACCATGACGAAGGGGCGTGGCTCTGCAGCCGACCCTGCGTCTCACCTGTCCGTCTTTGTTTGCTGTTATTTATGCTTTTTTTGTCGTCTTAAAAGAACACACTAACATTTTGGGAAATTAGCTTATCGTCTTCTCCAGAGAGAGACAAGAAGATAGATACCAGTTTTCTCCCTGTGCGTTCAGTAGAAAGCTATCTGGCTGCACGTTAGCCTAGCTTAGCACAATGAATGGAAGCGGACATGGCCGGTTAGCCTTCGGGAGAGGTGTAGGCTAACCAGCCATGTCCGCTTACACCGTCTGGGAGTTGAGAGATGTGAATTACAATCCAAACTGAGGAAGGCAAACATTGAATACAAGGATAAAGTTGAGAATCACTATTTTTCAGGAAACGCCAAGAAAGCATGGGAAGGTCTAGACCAGATGATGGGCAGGGAAATAAAGCATAAACGTACTGTACCCCCCCCCCCCCCCCCATCTCACCCTTTTCCATCTTTTGCCAATGATTTAAATGCTTTCTTTGTAGCTCCATTCCGGAGTATGTTCCAATTACACTCACTGAACAAGAAATTGCGTCTATAGCCTGTCTTGTATGATTAAGCCCAAATCTGCCCCTGGGCCAGATAACCTGAGAGTACTGAAAGACAATATTCATCAACTAAAAGGTGTTGTGTTAGAGCTATTTCATTAATGTCTATCCACAGTCACGAGGGACTTGTATAGTGAAGTGACTGTGGACGTTAAGTGGTACTGCAAGTAAACTCACTCCCCAGAGGCATCCAGACCCGGTACTTAGAAGTGAATTCACCTCTTGGTACAGTGGTCTGTGATGCCGCCCGCGGCGCGGGAGACCGGGGTTCAACTCCCACTCAGGGCGATCCCTTAACAGGGGTCAAATCGAAACACAATGCAGAGCGAGATCACACCGGCTACAGGTGGTGCCGATAGACCCGGATGCCCTAGGTGGAGTGAGTTTAGGGGGGTGAGTGTAACGGAGGTACCGCATGTCTATCCACAGTCACAAGGGACTTGTATAGTGAAGTGACTGTGGATGTTAAGCGGTACTGCAAGTAAACTCACTCCCCAGAGGCATCCAGACCCAGTACTTAGAAGTGAATTCACCTCTTGGTACAGTGGTCTGTGATGCCGCCCGCGGTGCGGGAGACCGGCGTTCAACTCCCACTCAGGGCGATCCCTTAACAGGAATCGAAACACAATGCAGAGCGAGATCACACCGGCTACACCTGCTTGTTTGTCAAATAGTGTCAAAATCATGGAAAATGTCTTATTTTGTGCCTGTCTTCAAAAATCCTGGAGCCAATTTGTCAAGGTATTATTATTATTATTATATATTTGTTTATGTTCTGGCAACATATTTTTGCTAAATATACCTCGTTTTATGTGTATTGATAACATAGTGCTGTAATACAAATTTCTAATAAATATGCATTATCAAGTTCAACAACGTGTGCTTTTATTTTGATATTCCTTAATTCCACGTTGAAATTATGTGATACATCAAGTGTGGGGTCGCCAAAAAAAGATCCTAAATAAAATGGGGTTGTGGTATAAAAAAGTTTGAGAACCCCTGGCTTAGACCATCTCCAGTTTGCATATAAAAGCCAGAGGGGCACTGATGATGTGACTGTCACCTGACACCTTGTCAAAGCATCTTCAAGTTCCCACTCATTATGCTAGGATTCTTTTTATAGATTTCACATTCTGCTTTTGAAGGGGTTGACGGGGTTGAGGGTTTGTTTGTGTATTGTGTCAGAAGGGGTGGCGGTGGTGTATGTGACAAGAGATTAGTGGGGGAGGGGGAGAGGGGACTGAGGTAGTGTTGACTCACACTCCTGTTAGGAAAAACGCCTAATACATACTATTACCATACCACCATAGTTAATTAATTTCGTTTTCTTGGTGTGATTATGGATGATAAATTAACATGGAAATCTCACATAGCACACGTTAAAAAAAAGATGTCCAAGAGTATTTTTGTTATGAATAAAGTAAAGGATGTGTTAGAGGCAATGAGAACACTCTACTGTTCACTCATCTCACCTTATCTCAGTTATTGTGTTGAAGTATGGGGGAACACACAAACACATTATTTATTAAATCTAGAATAATTAAACTTGAAGACATGGTTAAGTTTCAAACAATGTTAATTATGTTTAGGGCAAGAAATAATACACTGCCAGAAAAACTAAAAAATATTTTTCATTTAGAAAGTGAGTTTAGTAGGAAAAAATACAATTTTAAACATCAGTTTGCACATACCACACTTAAACAGATGTGTCCTTCAGTTATTGGTGTAAAGTTGTGGAATTCTCTCCATAGCAAGCTTAAGGGATGTAATAGTGTTTGTCAATTCAAAAAGAATTATAAAAAAAAAAAAAAAAAAATGTCAGTATGAAAGTCAAATGTGATCTGAATGGTGAGATCGTACGGTTATGTATATAACCATAGTTATATGAACATAGTGACGCTCAGCGTCTGCTGCACATACTTCACTCCAGTACATGTGCACTGAATAAAAACTCACAAATGTACCTTTACCTACCAACATCTGTCTGGCCACACCCCCATCCGCCACCTATATAAGCAGGGGTGTGGCCATACACTCACCTCCTTCTCAATCTTTCACCACAAGGCAAGATCAAGGGCTGCAGTGGCGTCCAGACGCTGAGCGTCACTATGTTCATATAACTATGGTGATATACATAACCGTACGTTATATTTCACATAGCTCTGCTCAGCGTCTGCTGCACCACAGGAGCTGAGCAGAGCTCACGCCGACAAATGTACCCCACTGAGGCCCCCCACAACCATCAGAACCGGGGAGGACCCGAGCCCCCACGACCCTCCCTATTGGAGGACGGGAGGGAGACGGATCCGACCGTGTGAAGAGGAACTCGAGCAACTTAACGCACAGGGTGAGCAGACCGTGGGATGCACCCACGACTACGCACACGCGCAACCCGCATGCCATCAGGGAACGAACGGAAGGAACAAACCACGTTACCACCCCCAAAATCATGGGGTCAAGAGCAAAGCGCGACCCCGTGGCAAGGCCGTAGCAGCGGAGCGCGAAGGAGGACCCAGACCCAGAAGGGATTGGATCCCCCCGGAAAAAGGGGGCCTGGAGAGGCCAATGACGCCACAGCATCGAGACCTCACCGGGCGGTCACTAGTGACACCGCCCCCCACATCGCCAGCGTATTCGGACAGGGCCCATCCAAGAGCAGGCCCTTCCCCCCAATAGCACGCCGCCTGGCTCACTGCCCCTGGAATATCCAGGCAGTCACCAACCAAGCACAACCAAGGCCTGAACCTACACCGCCTCCGAAATTGAACGACATCGGACGCGTTCAGGGCGGCATGGCTGTAACTCGAAGCACTCAAGAGGCTACACAACAGCGGGAGCAGGTAGCGCACCGGGGAGACGACCTCCAGAAGAGGCCGATCCCTCAATCCAGGCAGCAGGCACTTGACCCGAGCCTGGAGCACTGCAGACGAGACAGGCGCCAAAGGGGTCAACTGAAAACAGCACCCCGGCGGAAGGGGCGTATGCTGGCATTGTTGAGCACCATGTCAAAGCCTCCACAAAACCCCCCTGACGCTCTAGAGGGGCCGAGGCAGAGAAGGCTGACACGATTGGCAGACGTCATGAACGTGCAGGGGCACACTCAAACGGGTAACCCGGGAGTTGACTCTGCTCCAACACACCAGGGAATCAACCACCTTCTTGGTTCAACATGAGGTGGTTGTTCCTATAACCCCTCAGGAAAAAACTCCAAAACACACCTGCGGGTATACACTGGCTATACCGCAGTACAAGTGTTTCAGTTTTCAAAAAGGGGTTATCCCAGGCCTACACTGGCACTCGGAAGAGTACAGACTCCATCCCAGTCGCCCCATAAAAACGCAGTTTTAATGATGAGCAACCAGGGCGCGCAGGCCCATGCGTGATTCCCATGGGAAGCACCCAGGGCCAGCACTTATATACACGTCGAGACCCAAACACATCAATGGATAGTCATAAGACACCAGACATTGTTCCTCCAAGCCGCCTGGGAGAACGACAAGAAGCCGTCGCGCTTTATTTCCTCTTTTATATAAAAGAGAAAAAACAGACTGACATGAATCCCATGTGACTCGGCTGAGGGAAAAAATCTTTTTATTTTTACACCCCGTCAACCTCTCCACAAGAGGGAGACGGGAATCCTCAGAGAGACTTCCCACGTGAGCCACAAATTGAAAAGTCAATGTAACATTGAGCCATGTGACCAAACGGCTCAAGTTACACATTATATCGAGCGTAGCAGAACACCCAGTTCCTACGCTCTGCCACGACAACTTGACAATAAGGACCAACATGGGGCCTGTAAAAAACTCACGGAAGTCATCGTCCAATAGAAACGTGCCCAGTGACGTATTCTATGACGGGGGGAATCCCATGACTCAACTGCCCGTGATAGGTGCGGAGTCAGAGAAACCTCCCCCCCCCCCCCACCAGTGTGGCCGGACAGAATGAAAAGAGGGTCAAACCCCCCGACCAATCAGAAGAGGGAAGGAGGGGTTTATACATTTTACCCCTTCACAAACCCAACCCTCGTATACGACAACAACAATAGCCATATGATACCTAAGTAGCCAGCATGCTAACGAACAGCGTATATCCAAAGGATAAGCTACCCAATGCACGCTAGCCACAGACGAAGTCTGTGACCAGAGTTTATAACAAGGCCAAGGTTTATATGTGAACACGACACCCGTGTTTTATGTTACAAGAACACAGAAGTTTGATAGAGAGAGCGCGGTCTAAAAGACCGTGGTACCATTACACACACGAGCGCTTCTGCAGACCAACACAACAGTGTTGTGGCTCAATATCACCGCTTTTAAGCAACAGAACACACAACTAACCTCTACCTTTATATGAAGAACATAAGTCTTCAGGCCGAGGAAGAAAAAACCCTAAGCCACAGGCCTAGCTAAGCACACATGTATATGTAGTGACCAAACAAAGACTAAAAGTCTAGCCCTCCTATCAAACCCACACTAGCGAAGGTAAACACATCGTATCCCCATCATATGTAGTGAATAAACACACAGTTTGTAACAAAATACAGTCCCTCCTAGGAGGGACTTTTTATTTGGACAAAATCATATGTGGGCCGGGGAAGGGAACAGCGGAAACAATAAGGGAAAAAGTCATCATTTAGTGGCGCCTGCCACGAGCCGCTCGTGGCTTGCCACCCCGGGGAGCCCCGGAGGGACAGTAAAGGGTTGCCTGGTCTCGACGATCCCTACCGTCACCTCCGAGCGTGGATGGGCCGGCTGCAGTGGTCAAGGCGCCCTCTCTCCTCCTGGCCTTCTTCGCTGAAGGGCCAGCAGTGGCCTTCCGCCTGACTCCACCGGTGACATCGGGCGGGGGGAAGTGATGCTGGAGCATGGACCGCTCCTCCTGCATTTCCCTGCAGGTTGCAGTCATGAGCTGCAACGCCGACCCGAAGAGCCCAGCATCGGAGAGGGGTGCCGTCAGTAGTGGAAGCCTCTTTCTGTCTGGCACACGCGCCTGCTCCAGCCAAAGATGGCGCTGAGCTAGAGTGGCCAGGGCGTGTACTTTCCCGGCGGCGATGGCCTGCAGCTGGATCAGATGCAGGATGGCTCCGACGACGTTGCCATAAGTGACCTATGAGATCATCAGGGACAGGAGCAGGCAGTGGCTGCGGCAGCGGCACGCCGTTTGCGACTGCCGCCGCCATGAGCTCGGGGAACAAGGCACGTAGTTCCCCATGCGTACCTCCCTCCACCGAGCTTGCGTCCCTCACATACAACAGACTACTGCCCATTGCAGAGCCACTCTCCGATGTGGCTGATAGCAGGGCATCTCGTCGCTGAGTCGGAGGTTCTAACCCGACACCAGAATACGAGGGACCCCAAGGAGACATATCACCCCCTGCCATTTCAACCTAAAATGGAGGGGGACATGTCTCCACCGGAGTGTCGAACAAAAGAGCATCTGCCTCTACCATGTAATCCTCCGTTTCCATCGGCCACGGAGAGACAGACGCACCTTCATCCGGCTCCAGCAACTCCCCGAAACCAGACCGTTCGCGCCTGCACGCCACCATCCTACGACGGGAGCGAGCAGACGCAAAAAGCTTGCGTCGCAAATCCTCCGCCTCGAGAGGAGCCGGCCGCCCAATGGCAGACGACCCCTCAGAGGCGGAGGGACCAGAGCAGGAACCAGGCCATCTCACAGGAGACGGCGCTGGTGCACCAGCTCCTCGGAGAGGCAAGCTACCCACCGGACGCCTACTGAGCACGGATGACGTCCACAACAGCGGCGTCAAACCCGCCCCAAGACACACGGCAGAGGAGGCAACGGAGAACCGCTGGTGAAGGGTGACGTTGCTAGCGCGACCCCCCGAGGTAAACATTATAACTTAGCTTTTTTCTTTAGAAATTTATGAGAGAAAGAAAAAAGCAAGAAATAATGTGAACGCTTTACTTCAGCTAATAAACCTTGTCAAAGTGATTGGGTAGACAGGCACTTTCTTGTGGTGAAAGTGAAGAAGGAGGTGAGTGTATGGCCACACCCCTGCTTATATAGGTGGCGGATGGGGGTGTGGCCAGACGGATGTTGGTAGGTAAAGGTAAAAATGTGTGAGTTTTTATTCAGTGCACATGTACTGGAGTGAAGTATGTGCAGCAGACGCTGAGCAGAGCTATGTGAAATATAACTTTTATTTTTTTCTTTCTTTTATTCTTTATTCTTTATTATTATATATTATTATTATAATTTAAAAAAAAATCTTGTTTAAATTGTGGATTTTTTGTTTCTTGTATATGGTATAAATTATTCTTTTGAGTAAATTAGGTTGTACGCCGACCATCAAGTAAATACTTAGTTTAGGAATAAGTCTAGTTTAGGAATAAGGGGCCGGTAACTATAAGATTTATTCTTCTTCCTGCTCCTTTTGTCCATGGTATGATATTTATGATTGTGTATGAAGAACTCTGATTGTATTGATTCCATGTGGCAAAACTCTGAATCTGAAATCTGAATCTGAATTACATAAACATGTGTAAAACACAAATAGTTTGTGATATTGTTATCGACTTTGGACATGTTCTAGGTAAGACTTCAGGCTATGGGGCCCCAGCAGTGTTTTCAGCTAATAACTATGGAGTAGATAGATGTGCAGGCATCTGTTTGCAAAATAATTCAGACGAAAATTAAAAAATACTTTTATTTCAGTGTGTTCAAACCTCTGTAACTCTATGGCAATAGCACTCAGATTATGATTATTCCTGTTGTCAGAGTGTTTTCTTTCAAAATATACCAGACTTATGCATCTGCTACAAATGGTTCCAGAATAGCGTACAATTGACTTTCGACAGGCGTTTTATGCAACATTTGCAGGGCTCTTAAGAGGTTAGAGTTGAATGTACGTACAACTAATGAACTTGTCATACATAACAGTATCTCAGTGCAGCTGTAGTGGAATTCTCAGTCCAAACTGTCCGATCATTATGGAAATATTATGTTGGTTGAATATTGAGTCCCACAGATACATGCGTTTTAGAAGTCTCACATTAGATCAGTGATAAGTGATTGATTAAATTAGGCACTGGAAGAATGTCAGTTGGTCTGGGTAAACTGGACCTAACACTATGTAAATACGACAGGATACTGGTCACGCTGGTCGGCCAGCTTTTAAATGAGAACAAACGGCTGTGTCAGCAGACCCCCGTTTATTACTATACAAGCTTCCAAGTTTCTATTTAAAACCAGAGATAACATCTCCCTGAGAACAGTTGGTTATCTCACTTCAAAGGAGTATCGGGTGTCCCAACAGACGCACCGGCATTTCATATGACCACCTGGTTTTCTCCTGTCTTGCTGGGCAGTGATTAGTGTGGGTTCACTAAACAGTGGAGGTGCCTGCTTGCAGAAACATCCTGTGGGCTTTGTAGAAGAAACCACCTCTAACTGATAAGGGATAATGATTAAAATACACTAGGAGGTCACCATTTGGCTTGTCTTAGGAAAATTAGGCTCTTCTAAGTTAAATGATATGAAATATGACATGGTTATGAATGGGAATCACAGAGGTTGAAATTAGGCCACTTCTGAATCTACATTGGAAAACACTTAAATATGTTGAATACTAACTGTATAAAATAGCTATTGAGTTAAGTTAAAAGAAGATGATTAGAAATCTATAGAAGTGGACTTAATGATACAACTACTGTGATTCTCATTTAGCATCAAGAGAAACTGTTCAAAAATGATATCTCTGTGTTTATGCAATCAATCTCAATTCGAATATATATATCTTGGGTTCAACTACCAAAGTATTATGTTAGATAGACGGTGTTTATTCTCTGATTGGAAAACAAAGGAAATATCTGGTGGGCCTCAGGGGACGGCCCCTCTTTTTCAACTACTCTGTCAAGGCTCGCGATTGGGTGGAAATCCTGGGCGTGAGTTCACTTGGTGACGTCACGCCCAGGGTCTCGGGCTCATGGATAAATATGGGAAGGTGGAGAGACACAAGAAACGGAACCACCACAGGACGACACCCACCTTCACACAGCGGACCGGACGCGGGCAGAGGAGAATCAACGGAACAGAGCTTTTGGAGGGAGAAAAGACTATTCTTTGTTGTAGACAACAAAGAACATCAACAACTCAACAACTATCATTCTTTAATCTGCTTTCTTAGCCTGTTCCACCCCAGGTGAAATCTGCATAAAATGTATACCTATGGTAAATGGAATATTGCTCCACTTCTACAAGGGCTATTTGCATATTCTTGGTATCTAGGAACATCTATGATGTATGATCAATGAATGTATTCTCAGTGTCAGAAATATTGTGTCTATTACTAGGCTTGCTTAAATTCTGATGAAACAAAGGAAAATATGAATTATGATTTTTCTTTTCATCTTTGACAGTGAATAAAACCATGATAATAATGACCAAACTTAAAAAACTGCCACTGAGCTAATTCAGTACCCTCTTGAGATCATGTGTAAAAAAGATCTAAGGAAATTAATAAAGGGAAGATGATAAAATTGAAGGTTTTGTATATACAGTACTGAATTCTCCCATCCGGACCAATGCAATTTGAAATATTATTATAGAATATAGAATATATGCTTATACATTACCTTATTATAGCCAATTCGCACATTTATATATATATACATATAGTATCTTTCAAATGGCCGAGTTCAATTTGGATATAGTATCACCAGGCATGCATAATAACATATACAGATATTTAATGTAATCGACTGTACTTTTTTATTTCTCCCACAGTGTAATCATTTTGTAACTAATTTCAGATCTAATTATTCCTACATGATTACAATAGTGTGGAGAAACTGACTGCGTTTCAATATTTGTCAAAAACGTTACCTTTTGTAGCTTATTATCGCGAATCATAACAATTATTGATATGATTCATTCAGAACGCCGAACTTTGAACGACCATAGCGGACCACAGGAAGTGTAGTTTTGAGAAATTCCGACGCTGGCAGATAGCTGGCGAGGCGCTCTTCAAAATGTCTGCAAAAAAACTACAATTCCCATGGTTCAACATTTCCATTTACGCTTCAGCGTCAAAAACGCGAGTGAAAAATAAAAACTTAAAATGATATAAACTCACTTTTAACCTATTGCTAAACTATTGCCAACCTAACGTTTTACATTCTACATGTATTTGTGACATAGTAGTGATAATAATACTTGAAAACGTTTGATTTTAAAAACGTTAATTTATTGCATCACTCATAAAAATACTAATATATGATAATAATGTCAAAAAGGGGTCGGTACCGTGGCCGTGGGGTGGAACAGGTTAGAAGGACGAGCGGCATAGTGCTCCGGTACCTTGAATATTATAGTGTTCTTTATTGTAATTTGACCCAGAACTTTTGTAATTACACTCTTAACTTTGAATTAAACAGATACTAGTACACCTTCTCCTCTTCATTTCTCCTGCTGCTTAGCTGCTGTCGAACAAGACCAGTTGGTCTTTTTAAAGTACAAGGGTTTTTAGGAAACACAATTCACAACGCAGAGGATGATCCAGCCGGTTCTGATCTTATCAGAACCAGAACATAGACCTTTGTGACTTCAAAAGTGGTGCCGTGAAACCGAGAACGAGAAGCGTCCTTGATTTTTTTTTTACAACAACACTGGATTTCAGGAAGCTGCCGGAGGAGTTCGACAACATCAGAACCTGGAAATAGGTGAGTACAATGACGGAATACGTGGACGCTCAGTTCGAGCTGGGGTTGACAGAATTTACCTCATATATATTATATATTTGAGGCGTTGGGGAGCATGACACTGTGATCATATTCAGGGTGCGATCCAGGAGGGGAGCCCGGTCCGCTATAGCTCCCCTAGATCAGACATCAGCTCCCCTGGGGGTCTCTAAAGCTCCCCTGGGAGCTGTATCATCATCGTGTATAATAATAAACGTATGCTATTTTGGATGTATGATTAATGATTTGCGTGTAGTGGCTACTTACTGGGACATAATTCACGGCATATGCATTCTTGGATCCCGGAAGTTCCAGTACTTTTTGCACTCATAAATGAGGGTACATTTGTTTGGAGCTGTTTCGTCCCCCAGTTGCGCCAATTACGCCTTGAGGCGAACTGCAGAGGACAATGCAACTCACTTCCCTCCTGAAGTGATCAAAACAGTCAATCACAACTTTTATGTAGACGACTGCCTGAAGTCTACATCCTCGGAGGGAGATGCAATTAAGCTTGTAAAGGATTTGACTCTGCTCTGTAGTCAGGGAGGATTCAGCCTTCAAAAATGGGTGACAACCAGCCGTTATGTTTTGTCATCGATCCCAGGTGACATCAGAGCAGCAGAGATGAAAGAGCTGGATTTGGACAAAGATCACCTGCCTATGGAAAGAGCACTTGGACTGCAATGGTGCGTTGAGTCCGACCAGTTCAGCTTTAGGACTTCATTACAGCCACGCCCACAAACTAGGAGAGGTATCTTGTCGGTGGTCAGCTCTCTGTATGACCCTATAGGATTTTTGGCTCCTTTTACAATGCCAGCCAAGTTACTGTTGCAGGAGCTTTGCCGGCAAAACCTGAAGTGGGATGAACACATTTCCCCCTCCTTCTCCAAACAGTGGTCTGATTGGCTGAGCGACCTCCAAAGGATGAGTGTATTCAAGGTGGAACGCTGTATCAAAACCCTGAACTTTGAAACATCTGTGACAGCACAAATTCATAATTTTGCTGATGCCAGTGAAGCTGGTTATGGTACAGTATCGTACCTGAGACTGAAGGATAAAGATAGAGACGATAAGGTGCATGTTTCATTTCTTGCCGGAAAGGCCAGAGTTGCACCTCTGAAGCACATCACCATTCCTCGTTTGGAACTCACAGCAGCAGTCCTTGCTGTCCGAATGGATGGCATGCTTCAAAGGGAACTACAGTGGCCACTGGAGAAGTCAGTGTTTTGGACCGATAGCACGACTGTCATCAAATACATCTCCAATGAAACCAGACGTTTTCATACGTTTGTTGCCAACAGAGTCACTGTAATCAGAGAAGCTACAGATGTTGACCAGTGGAAGTATGTGGGCTCCAAGGTCAATCCTGCTGATGAAGCATCACGTGGATTGAGAGCTGAAGAATTTCTCACACACGGAAAATGGATTAAAGGCCCAGATTTCCTGTATTTGCCTGAAAATGAGTGGCCTACACTGGAAATGGATTCAGTGATTCCCATTGATGACCCGGAGGTCAAAAGAGAAGCGGCAGTGAATGCCATTGTTAAGGATTCAGAAAATCCAACAGACCATCTCATCAGCTACTTCTCATCTTGGAAGAAGCTTAAAACGTCTGTTGCCTGGTTCCTTGAACTTAAAGGACTTCTGTTGCTTCTGAGTAAAAAAAGAAAGGAACTTAAAGCTACCGAAGATGACAAAGATGCTGGAGTGAAAAGTACAGTTGAACAGAAACTCAAGATCTTCAAAGCCACACTCTGTGGAAAACATTTGACTCCAGACGATTGTGATGAAGCAGAAAAGGCAATAATTCGTTTTGTTCAGAAACACAGGTTCAAGAGTGAAATTGCCTCCCTCAAACATGGCTTAAATATCGTCTCCAAGGACAGCCCACTGTACAAACTAGACCCCATACTGGAGGACAACATCCTCAGAGTAGGTGGTCGTTTGAACAGGTCTGCATTACCATCAGAAACCAAGCACCCTGTCATTCTTTCCAAAGACCTGCATGTCTCCCAGCTCATTTTACGTCATATCCATCAACAACTAGGACACGCTGGGAGGAACCACATGTTGTACAGACTTCGACAGAGGTATTGGATAATCAATGCCAATTCAGCTGCAAGGAAGACTATTACAGAGTGCATGGTGTGTAGACGGCACAGAGGAAAACTTGGGGAACAGAAGATGGCAGACCTGCCTCAAGAGCGAGTTGTGCCAGACAAGGCTCCTTTTACTAAAGTGGGAGTTGATTATTTTGGGCCCATAGAAGTGAAAAGAGGAAGAAGCCTTCTAAAAAGGTATGGAGTGATTTTCACTTGTCTGACCAGCCGTGCAATACACCTGGAGGTGGCACATTCACTTGACACAGACTCTTGCATTAACGCCTTGCGGAGATTCATATGCAGAAGAGGCCCTGTGTCAAATTTAAGATCTGATAACGGCACAAATTTTGTTGGAGCAAACAAAGAATTGAAGCAAAGTCTTGCTGCTTTGAATAATGCAAGGATCCAGGATGCCTTAATTCAGGATGGAATTAAGTGGAGCTTTAATACGCCAACAGCCTCACACCAAGGTGGCGTTTGGGAGCGTCTCATTCGATCAGTAAGGAGTATACTGACCTCTGTTCTTGGACAGCAGGTTTTGGATGATGAAGGCCTGCAGACACTGTTTTGTGAAGTAGAGGCGATACTAAACGATAGACCCCTCACAAAAGTGTCTGATGACCCTAATGACCTTGAGGCCCTCACCCCAAACCATATTCTCCTGCTGAAAGGAAAACCCATATTTCCCCCAGGACTCTTTGAAAAGAGTGACCTGTACATCAGAAGAAAATGGAAGCAAGTACAGTATATCGCAGAGCTGTTTTGGAAGAGATGGACATCCGAATACTTACTTGTGATGCAGGAAAGACAGAGATGGGCAGCTCCAAAAAGAAACTTCTCCCCAGGAGATATTGTCATTATTGCCGATGCTACAGCTCCAAGAGGATCCTGGAAGATGGGTCGAGTTTTGAGTACCAAGTCCGACTACAAAGGATTGGTCCGGTCTGTGTGCATCCAAACTAAAACCAGCGTTTTGGAGAGACCTGTAACAAAGATCTGCCTGCTGGTGGAGGCCACAGCATAATAATAATACCTGTTCTATCTATTCTCTCTTTCTATCCTGTCTTCTTACCATCTGTTTTCTTTCAGTGGCAGCAGAGAAGGAGACACAGAAGACGCTTGAATAGAAAGAATAGCTCCCTTACATGTTATATATATATATATAAGGGTAATTGTGACTCACAATTAGGGGCCGGGTTGTGGGAGCTATTAACTATTTTTACATTTATTTGTTATGTGATTTTGTAGTATCAATTTGTTTACGGCCATATTATTTAAGTTATTATGAGTCGCAGCTAAATGCTTTTACTTTGAAGGGGTTCTGGGCAATTGGGAAGCACAGCTGGGTGTATTTAGGTAATTAGAGGCAATAGCACAGTGGGCATCAGGGAAGGTATATGGTTTTTACCAGCGTCAGGAGATCATATAGAATCAAACATAATTTTTCTGTATTCTTTGATTAACAGACAATAAACGCCACAAAACTGTCAAATGCTGTCTGGACAATGGACTTCCTGATCTGCGTGAGATTCGCTGCCCTGGTGCTTCAGTGGCTTTTTAGTTTTTATTAGTTGTTGTTGACAAATAGCCACTACATAAAGTAAAAACCGTTCCTTATTGAAGCGGACACTTTTTATCGTTGTTTTGGATTTTTGCCGTTGGACGTTTTGGACATGGAAACACCACGCTCAAACGGAGGATCATTCATCAGAGGACATGGATGCTGGCGCTCCAGCGTTTGGTCTGGAGATCGAAGACTATGATCAGTGACTTTTGTGAAGCTTGAATTGCCTTGGATCAACCTGTTAAAGACACGATCGGAGAACGGAGGACCACACGGTCTAATGGACGTCGCACTCGAACAAAACAACATCATTGGTATGTGAAGAATAATCCGTCAGCTTTATTGGAAAAAGGCAAACTTATTGGAGTGACTGAATTATTGTCTCGCGACGCTAAATGATGTTGATGAATATTGGGAGTTGTTGAACTTCATTGTAAAGACATTCATTCATAAATCTCCGACGTGAAGTTGGCTGTATGAACCAATCAGACAGTATGGAGCAGCTGGTTGGGACATATGAGACAACGCCTGTGGTTGGTTCAAACGTTGCAAGTGTGGAGAATGTTGCTCCGCCCAAGCCCTCTGTAAAACGGGGCATCAAGTTTACCGCAAAAGGGTTGGCATTTTACATGCAAACGTGCCAAGAAAAGAGGTCTGCAAAAATCAAACAGGCCAAGAAATACATTGAACCAATACGTACCTTGCTGAAATCTACTGACAATGTGAACTATGTGCAAGCTCATTTGAGTAACTTCATCAATTGTTATGAGGACGCTAAGGACATGCATGAGTCTTTCATAAATATGGATTTGCCTGAGGAAGAGGTTAAAAGGCAAAATACATGTTTCAATGCAACAATAATGAAATTTTGTAATTTCACAGAGGATGTAAGGGTTTGGTTGTCTGCTGCTGGGCACCCTCAGGTGGAATCAAATGCAAATATTGACAATGAAACTAATGATGTTGTTGAAACAAATGAAGATGATGATGAGGCTCAATCTAAACAAAGTGTTGCTATTGATGATATCAATCCTGAGGACAGTGCCTCTAACATTTCATGTACAAATGAAAAGCAACAAAAGCCACACTCCAGTGTATCAAAGACATCATCCACCGCGTCTACCAGGCTAAAGGCGGAGGCTGACAAAGCATCACTACTAGAGCGGATGAAAGCCTTAAAAAGGAAACATGAGTTGGAAGCAAAGCAGGAGGAACTAAGGGCAAAGCAGGAGGAACTAAGGAAGGAAAAGGAACAGTTTGCTCTGGAAACTGACCTAGCTGCAGCCAATGCGAAAATCAATGTGCTGGAAACCAATTCAAAATGTAACTCTAAAAGGTCGGATGGAATGAACTCGTATCTGGACAGGAATATAGCTCAAAGAATGACAGGCCAACTCAATCCTCAAGCTGGTCAATTTGTCCCGCAGGGAAATAACATGCAAAATGAATTTCATCCCGAGGCCCAGGCTGTCACTGTAAGGCCCAAAGGACCATCACAGACCATCGGGTTTAAAGATGCATCACAGACTGTCAGGCCTAAACAAATGGCAGTATTACAGACGGACCTCAGACCACTATACACTCAGGCACCAACACAAGTGGTTCATGATGCTCAACAGACAGGACGAGCATCCTCCCTGAATATGGCATGCAATAATGACACCCAAAATGACATTGTGAATATCATGCAACGCCAAACTGACATCACTACAATGTTGGTACAGCAAAATTTGGCATCTTCTCTACCAGTGAGAAATATAGCCATATTTGATGGTGATCCTCTTCAGTATCATTCCTTCATCAGATCCTTTGAAAATTGTGTTGAGGTTAAAACCGACAATGCAAGTGATTGTTTACACTTTTTAGAGCAGTACACCAGGGGACAACCAAGAGACCTGGTGAAAAGCTGTCAGCACCTACCCTCTGTTCAGGGATATCAACGCGCTAAATCCCTGCTTGCTGAACATTTTGGAAATGAATACAAAATTGCTTCTGCTTATATGGACAAAATTGATAGCTGGCCTCTGGTTAAAGATGAAGATGTAAAGTCATTACAATCATTTTCTCTGTTCTTGCGAGAATGCTCTAATTTAACACAGAGAATCATGCAAATGAATGAGTTGGACATGCCATCAAACCTCAGGAACATTGTGATGAAGCTTCCTTATAAGCTGAGGGAGAAATGGAGGAACGTCGCATGTGATTTGCAGGAGCAACGTGGTTGCAGAGCACTATTTATTGACCTTGTGAACTTTGTTGAAAAACAGGTTAGAATTGCCTCTGATCCAGTGTTTGGAAATATTCAGGATTCAAAATGTACCAGCCGCAACAAACCCCCCATTGACAGTCAACCAAGGCAAAGGAAACAGGGCACCTTTGCCACCAGTGTCACTGCAATGAAAGAAGGAAACAACAAAAGGTACATGGATAATAAGATCAAGTCCTTCTCTGCCCAAAGTCACATCAAATGCTGTTTATTCTGCCAACGAACAAGCCACTCACTTGAAAAATGCTCACAGTTTAAGTTAAAGATACAAAAGGACAAAATCCATTTCATAAAGGAGCATGGAATTTGTTTTGGTTGCTTGAAAGTGGGACACATAAGCAAAGACTGCAGGAGTCGATTGGATTGCAGTGTGTGTCAGCAAAAGCATCCATCAGTCCTACACATTGAGCAGAAGGGTATAAGTACACCTTTTAATAAGGCAGAAGAGCCTGTGAGCCATCTGAGTGTAACATCTGTTCAGTCTCAAACATGTGGCCGTATAGGGGCCGGAGATGAGGACAATGCTGTGTTTTCGATTGTTGCAGTTCAAGTGAAAAGCCAAGTGACTGACAGAGTTGTGCAGACATATGCATTCTTGGATCCCGGAAGTTCCAGTACTTTTTGCACTCATAACCTGGCAAAGAGACTGGGGCTAAGTGGCAAGCCAGCCAATATTCTATTACGAACAATGGGGCAAGAGAAAATTGTGAGCACCAATGTATTGTCTCACTTGGAAGTGTCTGGCATAGATAAGGAGGATTTTATTGAATTGCCCAATGTCTTAACCCAAAGAGCTATGCCAGTGTCACGTGTGAACATTCCACGTCAGGATGATGTGGAAAAATGGTCTTACTTGAGTAACATAAAGCTGCACGACTTGAATGCAGATGTGGATTTGCTCATCGGAACTGATGCAGCAAAAGTAATGGAACCATGGGAGCTGATCAACAGCCAAGGTGAAGGACCATATGCAGTCAGAACAAGAGTCGGCTGGGTCATAAATGGACCACTTAGGAGTGGAAGTAACAGCAGAGTTAAGACTGGCTGCTCTGTTGTCACAACAAATCGAATATGTGTGGAACATCTGGAAGAAATGCTCATGAAGCAATACAACCATGATTTTAATGAAAAAACATCAGAGGGGTCATTGGAAATGTCAAGGGAGGACATTCAATTCATGAAGATAATGAGAAGAACAACAGAGTTGAAAGATGGACATTATTACATTGACTTACCTTTCAGAGAAGAGGAACCGGTCTTGCCAAATAATCGCTGTGTTGCAGAGCAGCGACTTCAAGGCCTGAAGAGGAAATTTGAAAAGAACATCAAGTTTAAAGAGGAGTACACCTCATGTATCAATGATATGCTGGTTCAAGGTTATGCTGAAGTTGTACCCATTGAACAGCTGGAACAAGATGAGGGAAAAGTGTGGTACATTCCCCACCATGGAGTACATCACCCCACCAAAGGAAATCTGAGGGTTGTATATGACTGTGGAGCCTCATTCAAAGGAACATCTCTGAACTGTCAGCTCTTGCAGGGCCCCGATCTCACCAACACTCTTATGGGGGTCCTCATTCGCTTCAGGAAAGAGCCTGTCGCAATCATGGCTGACATCAAGGCCATGTTTCATCAGGTGCGGGTGCCTGATAAACATGTGAACTTTCTTCGCTTTCTTTGGTGGCCTCAGGGCAACACTGACCAGGAACCAAGGGAATATCGAATGAGGGTACATTTGTTTGGAGCTGTTTCGTCCCCCAGTTGCGCCAATTACGCCTTGAGGCGAACTGCAGAGGACAATGCAACTCACTTCCCTCCTGAAGTGATCAAAACAGTCAATCACAACTTTTATGTAGACGACTGCCTGAAGTCTACATCCTCGGAGGGAGATGCAATTAAGCTTGTAAAGGATTTGACTCTGCTCTGTAGTCAGGGAGGATTCAGCCTTCAAAAATGGGTGACAACCAGCCGTTATGTTTTGTCATCGATCCCAGGTGACATCAGAGCAGCAGAGATGAAAGAGCTGGATTTGGACAAAGATCACCTGCCTATGGAAAGAGCACTTGGACTGCAATGGTGTGTTGAGTCCGACCAGTTCAGCTTTAGTACTTCATTACAGCCACGCCCACAAACTAGGAGAGGTATCTTGTCGGTGGTCAGCTCTCTGTATGACCCTATAGGATTTTTGGCTCCTTTTACAATGCCAGCCAAGTTACTGTTGCAGGAGCTTTGCCGGCAAAACCTGAAGTGGGATGAACACATTTCCCCCTCCTTCTCCAAACAGTGGTCTGATTGGCTGAGCGACCTCCAAAGGATGAGTGTATTCAAGGTGGAACGCTGTATCAAAACCCTGAACTTTGAAACATCTGTGACAGCACAAATTCATAATTTTGCTGATGCCAGTGAAGCTGGTTATGGTACAGTATCGTACCTGAGACTGAAGGATAAAGATAGAGACGATAAGGTGCATGTTTCATTTCTTGCCGGAAAGGCCAGAGTTGCACCTCTGAAGCACATCACCATTCCTCGTTTGGAACTCACAGCAGCAGTCCTTGCTGTCCGAATGGATGGCATGCTTCAAAGGGAACTACAGTGGCCACTGGAGAAGTCAGTGTTTTGGACCGATAGCACGACTGTCATCAAATACATCTCCAATGAAACCAGACGTTTTCATACGTTTGTTGCCAACAGAGTCACTGTAATCAGAGAAGCTACAGATGTTGACCAGTGGAAGTATGTGGGCTCCAAGGTCAATCCTGCTGATGAAGCATCACGTGGATTGAGAGCTGAAGAATTTCTCACACACGGAAAATGGATTAAAGGCCCAGATTTCCTGTATTTGCCTGAAAATGAGTGGCCTACACTGGAAATGGATTCAGTGATTCCCATTGATGACCCGGAGGTCAAAAGAGAAGCGGCAGTGAATGCCATTGTTAAGGATTCAGAAAATCCAACAGACCATCTCATCAGCTACTTCTCATCTTGGAAGAAGCTTAAAACGTCTGTTGCCTGGTTCCTTGAACTTAAAGGACTTCTGTTGCTTCTGAGTAAAAAAAGAAAGGAACTTAAAGCTACCGAAGATGACAAAGATGCTGGAGTGAAAAGTACAGTTGAACAGAAACTCAAGATCTTCAAAGCCACACTCTGTGGAAAACATTTGACTCCAGACGATTGTGATGAAGCAGAAAAGGCAATAATTCGTTTTGTTCAGAAACACAGGTTCAAGAGTGAAATTGCCTCCCTCAAACATGGCTTAAATATCGTCTCCAAGGACAGCCCACTGTACAAACTAGACCCCATACTGGAGGACAACATCCTCAGAGTAGGTGGTCGTTTGAACAGGTCTGCATTACCATCAGAAACCAAGCACCCTGTCATTCTTTCCAAAGACCTGCATGTCTCCCAGCTCATTTTACGTCATATCCATCAACAACTAGGACACGCTGGGAGGAACCACATGTTGTACAGACTTCGACAGAGGTATTGGATAATCAATGCCAATTCAGCTGCAAGGAAGACTATTACAGAGTGCATGGTGTGTAGACGGCACAGAGGAAAACTTGGGGAACAGAAGATGGCAGACCTGCCTCAAGAGCGAGTTGTGCCAGACAAGGCTCCTTTTACTAAAGTGGGAGTTGATTATTTTGGGCCCATAGAAGTGAAAAGAGGAAGAAGCCTTCTAAAAAGGTATGGAGTGATTTTCACTTGTCTGACCAGCCGTGCAATACACCTGGAGGTGGCACATTCACTTGACACAGACTCTTGCATTAACGCCTTGCGGAGATTCATATGCAGAAGAGGCCCTGTGTCAAATTTAAGATCTGATAACGGCACAAATTTTGTTGGAGCAAACAAAGAATTGAAGCAAAGTCTTGCTGCTTTGAATAATGCAAGGATCCAGGATGCCTTAATTCAGGATGGAATTAAGTGGAGCTTTAATACGCCAACAGCCTCACACCAAGGTGGCGTTTGGGAGCGTCTCATTCGATCAGTAAGGAGTATACTGACCTCTGTTCTTGGACAGCAGGTTTTGGATGATGAAGGCCTGCAGACACTGTTTTGTGAAGTAGAGGCGATACTAAACGATAGACCCCTCACAAAAGTGTCTGATGACCCTAATGACCTTGAGGCCCTCACCCCAAACCATATTCTCCTGCTGAAAGGAAAACCCATATTTCCCCCAGGACTCTTTGAAAAGAGTGACCTGTACATCAGAAGAAAATGGAAGCAAGTACAGTATATCGCAGAGCTGTTTTGGAAGAGATGGACATCCGAATACTTACTTGTGATGCAGGAAAGACAGAGATGGGCAGCTCCAAAAAGAAACTTCTCCCCAGGAGATATTGTCATTATTGCCGATGCTACAGCTCCAAGAGGATCCTGGAAGATGGGTCGAGTTTTGAGTACCAAGTCCGACTACAAAGGATTGGTCCGGTCTGTGTGCATCCAAACTAAAACCAGCGTTTTGGAGAGACCTGTAACAAAGATCTGCCTGCTGGTGGAGGCCACAGCATAATAATAATACCTGTTCTATCTATTCTCTCTTTCTATCCTGTCTTCTTACCATCTGTTTTCTTTCAGTGGCAGCAGAGAAGGAGACACAGAAGACGCTTGAATAGAAAGAATAGCTCCCTTACATGTTATATATATATATATAAGGGTAATTGTGACTCACAATTAGGGGCCGGGTTGTGGGAGCTATTAACTATTTTTACATTTATTTGTTATGTGATTTTGTAGTATCAATTTGTTTACGGCCATATTATTTAAGTTATTATGAGTCGCAGCTAAATGCTTTTACTTTGAAGGGGTTCTGGGCAATTGGGAAGCACAGCTGGGTGTATTTAGGTAATTAGAGGCAATAGCACAGTGGGCATCAGGGAAGGTATATGGTTTTTACCAGCGTCAGGAGATCATATAGAATCAAACATAATTTTTCTGTATTCTTTGATTAACAGACAATAAACGCCACAAAACTGTCAAATGCTGTCTGGACAATGGACTTCCTGATCTGCGTGAGATTCGCTGCCCTGGTGCTTCAGTGGCTTTTTAGTTTTTATTAGTTGTTGTTGACAAATAGCCACTACATAAAGTAAAAACGTTCCTTATTGAAGCGGACACTTTTTATCGTTGTTTTGGATTTTTGCCGTTGGACGTTTTGGACATGGAAACACCACGCTCAAACGGAGGATCATTCATCAGAGGACATGGATGCTGGCGCTCCAGCGTTTGGTCTGGAGATCGAAGACTATGATCAGTGACTTTTGTGAAGCTTGAATTGCCTTGGATCAACCTGTTAAAGACACGATCGGAGAACGGAGGACCACACGGTCTAATGGACGTCGCACTCGAACAAAACAACATCATTGGTATGTGAAGAATAATCCGTCAGCTTTATTGGAAAAAGGCAAACTTATTGGAGTGACTGAATTATTGTCTCGCGACGCTAAATGATGTTGATGAATATTGGGAGTTGTTGAACTTCATTGTAAAGACATTCATTCATAAATCTCCGACGTGAAGTTGGCTGTATGAACCAATCAGACAGTATGGAGCAGCTGGTTGGGACATATGAGACAACGCCTGTGGTTGGTTCAAACGTTGCAAGTGTGGAGAATGTTGCTCCGCCCAAGCCCTCTGTAAAACGGGGCATCAAGTTTACCGCAAAAGGGTTGGCATTTTACATGCAAACGTGCCAAGAAAAGAGGTCTGCAAAAATCAAACAGGCCAAGAAATACATTGAACCAATATGTACCTTGCTGAAATCTACTGACAATGTGAACTATGTGCAAGCTCATTTGAGTAACTTCATCAATTGTTATGAGGACGCTAAGGACATGCATGAGTCTTTCATAAATATGGATTTGCCTGAGGAAGAGGTTAAAAGGCAAAATACATGTTTCAATGCAACAATAATGAAATTTTGTAATTTCACAGAGGATGTAAGGGTTTGGTTGTCTGCTGCTGGGCACCCTCAGGTGGAATCAAATGCAAATATTGACAATGAAACTAATGATGTTGTTGAAACAAATGAAGATGATGATGAGGCTCAATCTAAACAAAGTGTTGCTATTGATGATATCAATCCTGAGGACAGTGCCTCTAACATTTCATGTACAAATGAAAAGCAACAAAAGCCACACTCCAGTGTATCAAAGACATCATCCACCGCGTCTACCAGGCTAAAGGCGGAGGCTGACAAAGCATCACTACTAGAGCGGATGAAAGCCTTAAAAAGGAAACATGAGTTGGAAGCAAAGCAGGAGGAACTAAGGGCAAAGCAGGAGGAACTAAGGAAGGAAAAGGAACAGTTTGCTCTGGAAACTGACCTAGCTGCAGCCAATGCGAAAATCAATGTGCTGGAAACCAATTCAAAATGTAACTCTAAAAGGTCGGATGGAATGAACTCGTATCTGGACAGGAATATAGCTCAAAGAATGACAGGCCAACTCAATCCTCAAGCTGGTCAATTTGTCCCGCAGGGAAATAACATGCAAAATGAATTTCATCCCGAGGCCCAGGCTGTCACTGTAAGGCCCAAAGGACCATCACAGACCATCGGGTTTAAAGATGCATCACAGACTGTCAGGCCTAAACAAATGGCAGTATTACAGACGGACCTCAGACCACTATACACTCAGGCACCAACACAAGTGGTTCATGATGCTCAACAGACAGGACGAGCATCCTCCCTGAATATGGCATGCAATAATGACACCCAAAATGACATTGTGAATATCATGCAACGCCAAACTGACATCACTACAATGTTGGTACAGCAAAATTTGGCATCTTCTCTACCAGTGAGAAATATAGCCATATTTGATGGTGATCCTCTTCAGTATCATTCCTTCATCAGATCCTTTGAAAATTGTGTTGAGGTTAAAACCGACAATGCAAGTGATTGTTTACACTTTTTAGAGCAGTACACCAGGGGACAACCAAGAGACCTGGTGAAAAGCTGTCAGCACCTACCCTCTGTTCAGGGATATCAACGTGCTAAATCCCTGCTTGCTGAACATTTTGGAAATGAATACAAAATTGCTTCTGCTTATATGGACAAAATTGATAGCTGGCCTCTGGTTAAAGATGAAGATGTAAAGTCATTACAATCATTTTCTCTGTTCTTGCGAGAATGCTCTAATTTAACACAGAGAATCATGCAAATGAATGAGTTGGACATGCCATCAAACCTCAGGAACATTGTGATGAAGCTTCCTTATAAGCTGAGGGAGAAATGGAGGAACGTCGCATGTGATTTGCAGGAGCAACGTGGTTGCAGAGCACTATTTATTGACCTTGTGAACTTTGTTGAAAAACAGGTTAGAATTGCCTCTGATCCAGTGTTTGGAAATATTCAGGATTCAAAATGTACCAGCCGCAACAAACCCCCCATTGACAGTCAACCAAGGCAAAGGAAACAGGGCACCTTTGCCACCAGTGTCACTGCAATGAAAGAAGGAAACAACAAAAGGTACATGGATAATAAGATCAAGTCCTTCTCTGCCCAAAGTCACATCAAATGCTGTTTATTCTGCCAACGAACAAGCCACTCACTTGAAAAATGCTCACAGTTTAAGTTAAAGATACAAAAGGACAAAATCCATTTCATAAAGGAGCATGGAATTTGTTTTGGTTGCTTGAAAGTGGGACACATAAGCAAAGACTGCAGGAGTCGATTGGATTGCAGTGTGTGTCAGCAAAAGCATCCATCAGTCCTACACATTGAGCAGAAGGGTATAAGTACACCTTTTAATAAGGCAGAAGAGCCTGTGAGCCATCTGAGTGTAACATCTGTTCAGTCTCAAACATGTGGCCGTATAGGGGCCGGAGATGAGGACAATGCTGTGTTTTCGATTGTTGCAGTTCAAGTGAAAAGCCAAGTGACTGACAGAGTTGTGCAGACATATGCATTCTTGGATCCCGGAAGTTCCAGTACTTTTTGCACTCATAACCTGGCAAAGAGACTGGGGCTAAGTGGCAAGCCAGCCAATATTCTATTACGAACAATGGGGCAAGAGAAAATTGTGAGCACCAATGTATTGTCTCACTTGGAAGTGTCTGGCATAGATAAGGAGGATTTTATTGAATTGCCCAATGTCTTAACCCAAAGAGCTATGCCAGTGTCACGTGTGAACATTCCACGTCAGGATGATGTGGAAAAATGGTCTTACTTGAGTAACATAAAGCTGCACGACTTGAATGCAGATGTGGATTTGCTCATCGGAACTGATGCAGCAAAAGTAATGGAACCATGGGAGCTGATCAACAGCCAAGGTGAAGGACCATATGCAGTCAGAACAAGAGTCGGCTGGGTCATAAATGGACCACTTAGGAGTGGAAGTAACAGCAGAGTTAAGACTGGCTGCTCTGTTGTCACAACAAATCGAATATGTGTGGAACATCTGGAAGAAATGCTCATGAAGCAATACAACCATGATTTTAATGAAAAAACATCAGAGGGGTCATTGGAAATGTCAAGGGAGGACATTCAATTCATGAAGATAATGAGAAGAACAACAGAGTTGAAAGATGGACATTATTACATTGACTTACCTTTCAGAGAAGAGGAACCGGTCTTGCCAAATAATCGCTGTGTTGCAGAGCAGCGACTTCAAGGCCTGAAGAGGAAATTTGAAAAGAACATCAAGTTTAAAGAGGAGTACACCTCATGTATCAATGATATGCTGGTTCAAGGTTATGCTGAAGTTGTACCCATTGAACAGCTGGAACAAGATGAGGGAAAAGTGTGGTACATTCCCCACCATGGAGTACATCACCCCACCAAAGGAAATCTGAGGGTTGTATATGACTGTGGAGCCTCATTCAAAGGAACATCTCTGAACTGTCAGCTCTTGCAGGGCCCCGATCTCACCAACACTCTTATGGGGGTCCTCATTCGCTTCAGGAAAGAGCCTGTCGCAATCATGGCTGACATCAAGGCCATGTTTCATCAGGTGCGGGTGCCTGATAAACATGTGAACTTTCTTCGCTTTCTTTGGTGGCCTCAGGGCAACACTGACCAGGAACCAAGGGAATATCGAATGAGGGTACATTTGTTTGGAGCTGTTTCGTCCCCCAGTTGCGCCAATTACGCCTTGAGGCGAACTGCAGAGGACAATGCAACTCACTTCCCTCCTGAAGTGATCAAAACAGTCAATCACAACTTTTATGTAGACGACTGCCTGAAGTCTACATCCTCGGAGGGAGATGCAATTAAGCTTGTAAAGGATTTGACTCTGCTCTGTAGTCAGGGAGGATTCAGCCTTCAAAAATGGGTGACAACCAGCCGTTATGTTTTGTCATCGATCCCAGGTGACATCAGAGCAGCAGAGATGAAAGAGCTGGATTTGGACAAAGATCACCTGCCTATGGAAAGAGCACTTGGACTGCAATGGTGTGTTGAGTCCGACCAGTTCAGCTTTAGTACTTCATTACAGCCACGCCCACAAACTAGGAGAGGTATCTTGTCGGTGGTCAGCTCTCTGTATGACCCTATAGGATTTTTGGCTCCTTTTACAATGCCAGCCAAGTTACTGTTGCAGGAGCTTTGCCGGCAAAACCTGAAGTGGGATGAACACATTTCCCCCTCCTTCTCCAAACAGTGGTCTGATTGGCTGAGCGACCTCCAAAGGATGAGTGTATTCAAGGTGGAACGCTGTATCAAAACCCTGAACTTTGAAACATCTGTGACAGCACAAATTCATAATTTTGCTGATGCCAGTGAAGCTGGTTATGGTACAGTATCGTACCTGAGACTGAAGGATAAAGATAGAGACGATAAGGTGCATGTTTCATTTCTTGCCGGAAAGGCCAGAGTTGCACCTCTGAAGCACATCACCATTCCTCGTTTGGAACTCACAGCAGCAGTCCTTGCTGTCCGAATGGATGGCATGCTTCAAAGGGAACTACAGTGGCCACTGGAGAAGTCAGTGTTTTGGACCGATAGCACGACTGTCATCAAATACATCTCCAATGAAACCAGACGTTTTCATACGTTTGTTGCCAACAGAGTCACTGTAATCAGAGAAGCTACAGATGTTGACCAGTGGAAGTATGTGGGCTCCAAGGTCAATCCTGCTGATGAAGCATCACGTGGATTGAGAGCTGAAGAATTTCTCACACACGGAAAATGGATTAAAGGCCCAGATTTCCTGTATTTGCCTGAAAATGAGTGGCCTACACTGGAAATGGATTCAGTGATTCCCATTGATGACCCGGAGGTCAAAAGAGAAGCGGCAGTGAATGCCATTGTTAAGGATTCAGAAAATCCAACAGACCATCTCATCAGCTACTTCTCATCTTGGAAGAAGCTTAAAACGTCTGTTGCCTGGTTCCTTGAACTTAAAGGACTTCTGTTGCTTCTGAGTAAAAAAAGAAAGGAACTTAAAGCTACCGAAGATGACAAAGATGCTGGAGTGAAAAGTACAGTTGAACAGAAACTCAAGATCTTCAAAGCCACACTCTGTGGAAAACATTTGACTCCAGACGATTGTGATGAAGCAGAAAAGGCAATAATTCGTTTTGTTCAGAAACACAGGTTCAAGAGTGAAATTGCCTCCCTCAAACATGGCTTAAATATCGTCTCCAAGGACAGCCCACTGTACAAACTAGACCCCATACTGGAGGACAACATCCTCAGAGTAGGTGGTCGTTTGAACAGGTCTGCATTACCATCAGAAACCAAGCACCCTGTCATTCTTTCCAAAGACCTGCATGTCTCCCAGCTCATTTTACGTCATATCCATCAACAACTAGGACACGCTGGGAGGAACCACATGTTGTACAGACTTCGACAGAGGTATTGGATAATCAATGCCAATTCAGCTGCAAGGAAGACTATTACAGAGTGCATGGTGTGTAGACGGCACAGAGGAAAACTTGGGGAACAGAAGATGGCAGACCTGCCTCAAGAGCGAGTTGTGCCAGACAAGGCTCCTTTTACTAAAGTGGGAGTTGATTATTTTGGGCCCATAGAAGTGAAAAGAGGAAGAAGCCTTCTAAAAAGGTATGGAGTGATTTTCACTTGTCTGACCAGCCGTGCAATACACCTGGAGGTGGCACATTCACTTGACACAGACTCTTGCATTAACGCCTTGCGGAGATTCATATGCAGAAGAGGCCCTGTGTCAAATTTAAGATCTGATAACGGCACAAATTTTGTTGGAGCAAACAAAGAATTGAAGCAAAGTCTTGCTGCTTTGAATAATGCAAGGATCCAGGATGCCTTAATTCAGGATGGAATTAAGTGGAGCTTTAATACGCCAACAGCCTCACACCAAGGTGGCGTTTGGGAGCGTCTCATTCGATCAGTAAGGAGTATACTGACCTCTGTTCTTGGACAGCAGGTTTTGGATGATGAAGGCCTGCAGACACTGTTTTGTGAAGTAGAGGCGATACTAAACGATAGACCCCTCACAAAAGTGTCTGATGACCCTAATGACCTTGAGGCCCTCACCCCAAACCATATTCTCCTGCTGAAAGGAAAACCCATATTTCCCCCAGGACTCTTTGAAAAGAGTGACCTGTACATCAGAAGAAAATGGAAGCAAGTACAGTATATCGCAGAGCTGTTTTGGAAGAGATGGACATCCGAATACTTACTTGTGATGCAGGAAAGACAGAGATGGGCAGCTCCAAAAAGAAACTTCTCCCCAGGAGATATTGTCATTATTGCCGATGCTACAGCTCCAAGAGGATCCTGGAAGATGGGTCGAGTTTTGAGTACCAAGTCCGACTACAAAGGATTGGTCCGGTCTGTGTGCATCCAAACTAAAACCAGCGTTTTGGAGAGACCTGTAACAAAGATCTGCCTGCTGGTGGAGGCCACAGCATAATAATAATACCTGTTCTATCTATTCTCTCTTTCTATCCTGTCTTCTTACCATCTGTTTTCTTTCAGTGGCAGCAGAGAAGGAGACACAGAAGACGCTTGAATAGAAAGAATAGCTCCCTTACATGTTATATATATATATATAAGGGTAATTGTGACTCACAATTAGGGGCCGGGTTGTGGGAGCTATTAACTATTTTTACATTTATTTGTTATGTGATTTTGTAGTATCAATTTGTTTACGGCCATATTATTTAAGTTATTATGAGTCGCAGCTAAATGCTTTTACTTTGAAGGGGTTCTGGGCAATTGGGAAGCACAGCTGGGTGTATTTAGGTAATTAGAGGCAATAGCACAGTGGGCATCAGGGAAGGTATATGGTTTTTACCAGCGTCAGGAGATCATATAGAATCAAACATAATTTTTCTGTATTCTTTGATTAACAGACAATAAACGCCACAAAACTGTCAAATGCTGTCTGGACAATGGACTTCCTGATCTGCGTGAGATTCGCTGCCCTGGTGCTTCAGTGGCTTTTTAGTTTTTATTAGTTGTTGTTGACAAATAGCCACTACATAAAGTAAAAACGTTCCTTATTGAAGCGGACACTTTTTATCGTTGTTTTGGATTTTTGCCGTTGGACGTTTTGGACATGGAAACACCACGCTCAAACGGAGGATCATTCATCAGAGGACATGGATGCTGGCGCTCCAGCGTTTGGTCTGGAGATCGAAGACTATGATCAGTGACTTTTGTGAAGCTTGAATTGCCTTGGATCAACCTGTTAAAGACACGATCGGAGAACGGAGGACCACACGGTCTAATGGACGTCGCACTCGAACAAAACAACATCATTGGTATGTGAAGAATAATCCGTCAGCTTTATTGGAAAAAGGCAAACTTATTGGAGTGACTGAATTATTGTCTCGCGACGCTAAATGATGTTGATGAATATTGGGAGTTGTTGAACTTCATTGTAAAGACATTCATTCATAAATCTCCGACGTGAAGTTGGCTGTATGAACCAATCAGACAGTATGGAGCAGCTGGTTGGGACATATGAGACAACGCCTGTGGTTGGTTCAAACGTTGCAAGTGTGGAGAATGTTGCTCCGCCCAAGCCCTCTGTAAAACGGGGCATCAAGTTTACCGCAAAAGGGTTGGCATTTTACATGCAAACGTGCCAAGAAAAGAGGTCTGCAAAAATCAAACAGGCCAAGAAATACATTGAACCAATATGTACCTTGCTGAAATCTACTGACAATGTGAACTATGTGCAAGCTCATTTGAGTAACTTCATCAATTGTTATGAGGACGCTAAGGACATGCATGAGTCTTTCATAAATATGGATTTGCCTGAGGAAGAGGTTAAAAGGCAAAATACATGTTTCAATGCAACAATAATGAAATTTTGTAATTTCACAGAGGATGTAAGGGTTTGGTTGTCTGCTGCTGGGCACCCTCAGGTGGAATCAAATGCAAATATTGACAATGAAACTAATGATGTTGTTGAAACAAATGAAGATGATGATGAGGCTCAATCTAAACAAAGTGTTGCTATTGATGATATCAATCCTGAGGACAGTGCCTCTAACATTTCATGTACAAATGAAAAGCAACAAAAGCCACACTCCAGTGTATCAAAGACATCATCCACCGCGTCTACCAGGCTAAAGGCGGAGGCTGACAAAGCATCACTACTAGAGCGGATGAAAGCCTTAAAAAGGAAACATGAGTTGGAAGCAAAGCAGGAGGAACTAAGGGCAAAGCAGGAGGAACTAAGGAAGGAAAAGGAACAGTTTGCTCTGGAAACTGACCTAGCTGCAGCCAATGCGAAAATCAATGTGCTGGAAACCAATTCAAAATGTAACTCTAAAAGGTCGGATGGAATGAACTCGTATCTGGACAGGAATATAGCTCAAAGAATGACAGGCCAACTCAATCCTCAAGCTGGTCAATTTGTCCCGCAGGGAAATAACATGCAAAATGAATTTCATCCCGAGGCCCAGGCTGTCACTGTAAGGCCCAAAGGACCATCACAGACCATCGGGTTTAAAGATGCATCACAGACTGTCAGGCCTAAACAAATGGCAGTATTACAGACGGACCTCAGACCACTATACACTCAGGCACCAACACAAGTGGTTCATGATGCTCAACAGACAGGACGAGCATCCTCCCTGAATATGGCATGCAATAATGACACCCAAAATGACATTGTGAATATCATGCAACGCCAAACTGACATCACTACAATGTTGGTACAGCAAAATTTGGCATCTTCTCTACCAGTGAGAAATATAGCCATATTTGATGGTGATCCTCTTCAGTATCATTCCTTCATCAGATCCTTTGAAAATTGTGTTGAGGTTAAAACCGACAATGCAAGTGATTGTTTACACTTTTTAGAGCAGTACACCAGGGGACAACCAAGAGACCTGGTGAAAAGCTGTCAGCACCTACCCTCTGTTCAGGGATATCAACGCGCTAAATCCCTGCTTGCTGAACATTTTGGAAATGAATACAAAATTGCTTCTGCTTATATGGACAAAATTGATAGCTGGCCTCTGGTTAAAGATGAAGATGTAAAGTCATTACAATCATTTTCTCTGTTCTTGCGAGAATGCTCTAATTTAACACAGAGAATCATGCAAATGAATGAGTTGGACATGCCATCAAACCTCAGGAACATTGTGATGAAGCTTCCTTATAAGCTGAGGGAGAAATGGAGGAACGTCGCATGTGATTTGCAGGAGCAACGTGGTTGCAGAGCACTATTTATTGACCTTGTGAACTTTGTTGAAAAACAGGTTAGAATTGCCTCTGATCCAGTGTTTGGAAATATTCAGGATTCAAAATGTACCAGCCGCAACAAACCCCCCATTGACAGTCAACCAAGGCAAAGGAAACAGGGCACCTTTGCCACCAGTGTCACTGCAATGAAAGAAGGAAACAACAAAAGGTACATGGATAATAAGATCAAGTCCTTCTCTGCCCAAAGTCACATCAAATGCTGTTTATTCTGCCAACGAACAAGCCACTCACTTGAAAAATGCTCACAGTTTAAGTTAAAGATACAAAAGGACAAAATCCATTTCATAAAGGAGCATGGAATTTGTTTTGGTTGCTTGAAAGTGGGACACATAAGCAAAGACTGCAGGAGTCGATTGGATTGCAGTGTGTGTCAGCAAAAGCATCCATCAGTCCTACACATTGAGCAGAAGGGTATAAGTACACCTTTTAATAAGGCAGAAGAGCCTGTGAGCCATCTGAGTGTAACATCTGTTCAGTCTCAAACATGTGGCCGTATAGGGGCCGGAGATGAGGACAATGCTGTGTTTTCGATTGTTGCAGTTCAAGTGAAAAGCCAAGTGACTGACAGAGTTGTGCAGACATATGCATTCTTGGATCCCGGAAGTTCCAGTACTTTTTGCACTCATAACCTGGCAAAGAGACTGGGGCTAAGTGGCAAGCCAGCCAATATTCTATTACGAACAATGGGGCAAGAGAAAATTGTGAGCACCAATGTATTGTCTCACTTGGAAGTGTCTGGCATAGATAAGGAGGATTTTATTGAATTGCCCAATGTCTTAACCCAAAGAGCTATGCCAGTGTCACGTGTGAACATTCCACGTCAGGATGATGTGGAAAAATGGTCTTACTTGAGTAACATAAAGCTGCACGACTTGAATGCAGATGTGGATTTGCTCATCGGAACTGATGCAGCAAAAGTAATGGAACCATGGGAGCTGATCAACAGCCAAGGTGAAGGACCATATGCAGTCAGAACAAGAGTCGGCTGGGTCATAAATGGACCACTTAGGAGTGGAAGTAACAGCAGAGTTAAGACTGGCTGCTCTGTTGTCACAACAAATCGAATATGTGTGGAACATCTGGAAGAAATGCTCATGAAGCAATACAACCATGATTTTAATGAAAAAACATCAGAGGGGTCATTGGAAATGTCAAGGGAGGACATTCAATTCATGAAGATAATGAGAAGAACAACAGAGTTGAAAGATGGACATTATTACATTGACTTACCTTTCAGAGAAGAGGAACCGGTCTTGCCAAATAATCGCTGTGTTGCAGAGCAGCGACTTCAAGGCCTGAAGAGGAAATTTGAAAAGAACATCAAGTTTAAAGAGGAGTACACCTCATGTATCAATGATATGCTGGTTCAAGGTTATGCTGAAGTTGTACCCATTGAACAGCTGGAACAAGATGAGGGAAAAGTGTGGTACATTCCCCACCATGGAGTACATCACCCCACCAAAGGAAATCTGAGGGTTGTATATGACTGTGGAGCCTCATTCAAAGGAACATCTCTGAACTGTCAGCTCTTGCAGGGCCCCGATCTCACCAACACTCTTATGGGGGTCCTCATTCGCTTCAGGAAAGAGCCTGTCGCAATCATGGCTGACATCAAGGCCATGTTTCATCAGGTGCGGGTGCCTGATAAACATGTGAACTTTCTTCGCTTTCTTTGGTGGCCTCAGGGCAACACTGACCAGGAACCAAGGGAATATCGAATGAGGGTACATTTGTTTGGAGCTGTTTCGTCCCCCAGTTGCGCCAATTACGCCTTGAGGCGAACTGCAGAGGACAATGCAACTCACTTCCCTCCTGAAGTGATCAAAACAGTCAATCACAACTTTTATGTAGACGACTGCCTGAAGTCTACATCCTCGGAGGGAGATGCAATTAAGCTTGTAAAGGATTTGACTCTGCTCTGTAGTCAGGGAGGATTCAGCCTTAAAAAATAGGTGACAACCAGCCGTTATGTTTTGTCATCGATCCCAGGTGACATCAGAGCAGCAGAGATGAAAGAGCTGGATTTGGACAAAGATCACCTGCCTATGGAAAGAGCACTTGGACTGCAATGGTGCGTTGAGTCCGACCAGTTCAGCTTTAGGACTTCATTACAGCCACGCCCACAAACTAGGAGAGGTATCTTGTCGGTGGTCAGCTCTCTGTATGACCCTATAGGATTTTTGGCTCCTTTTACAATGCCAGCCAAGTTACTGTTGCAGGAGCTTTGCCGGCAAAACCTGAAGTGGGATGAACACATTTCCCCCTCCTTCTCCAAACAGTGGTCTGATTGGCTGAGCGACCTCCAAAGGATGAGTGTATTCAAGGTGGAACGCTGTATCAAAACCCTGAACTTTGAAACATCTGTGACAGCACAAATTCATAATTTTGCTGATGCCAGTGAAGCTGGTTATGGTACAGTATCGTACCTGAGACTGAAGGATAAAGATAGAGACGATAAGGTGCATGTTTCATTTCTTGCCGGAAAGGCCAGAGTTGCACCTCTGAAGCACATCACCATTCCTCGTTTGGAACTCACAGCAGCAGTCCTTGCTGTCCGAATGGATGGCATGCTTCAAAGGGAACTACAGTGGCCACTGGAGAAGTCAGTGTTTTGGACCGATAGCACGACTGTCATCAAATACATCTCCAATGAAACCAGACGTTTTCATACGTTTGTTGCCAACAGAGTCACTGTAATCAGAGAAGCTACAGATGTTGACCAGTGGAAGTATGTGGGCTCCAAGGTCAATCCTGCTGATGAAGCATCACGTGGATTGAGAGCTGAAGAATTTCTCACACACGGAAAATGGATTAAAGGCCCAGATTTCCTGTATTTGCCTGAAAATGAGTGGCCTACACTGGAAATGGATTCAGTGATTCCCATTGATGACCCGGAGGTCAAAAGAGAAGCGGCAGTGAATGCCATTGTTAAGGATTCAGAAAATCCAACAGACCATCTCATCAGCTACTTCTCATCTTGGAAGAAGCTTAAAACGTCTGTTGCCTGGTTCCTTGAACTTAAAGGACTTCTGTTGCTTCTGAGTAAAAAAAGAAAGGAACTTAAAGCTACCGAAGATGACAAAGATGCTGGAGTGAAAAGTACAGTTGAACAGAAACTCAAGATCTTCAAAGCCACACTCTGTGGAAAACATTTGACTCCAGACGATTGTGATGAAGCAGAAAAGGCAATAATTCGTTTTGTTCAGAAACACAGGTTCAAGAGTGAAATTGCCTCCCTCAAACATGGCTTAAATATCGTCTCCAAGGACAGCCCACTGTACAAACTAGACCCCATACTGGAGGACAACATCCTCAGAGTAGGTGGTCGTTTGAACAGGTCTGCATTACCATCAGAAACCAAGCACCCTGTCATTCTTTCCAAAGACCTGCATGTCTCCCAGCTCATTTTACGTCATATCCATCAACAACTAGGACACGCTGGGAGGAACCACATGTTGTACAGACTTCGACAGAGGTATTGGATAATCAATGCCAATTCAGCTGCAAGGAAGACTATTACAGAGTGCATGGTGTGTAGACGGCACAGAGGAAAACTTGGGGAACAGAAGATGGCAGACCTGCCTCAAGAGCGAGTTGTGCCAGACAAGGCTCCTTTTACTAAAGTGGGAGTTGATTATTTTGGGCCCATAGAAGTGAAAAGAGGAAGAAGCCTTCTAAAAAGGTATGGAGTGATTTTCACTTGTCTGACCAGCCGTGCAATACACCTGGAGGTGGCACATTCACTTGACACAGACTCTTGCATTAACGCCTTGCGGAGATTCATATGCAGAAGAGGCCCTGTGTCAAATTTAAGATCTGATAACGGCACAAATTTTGTTGGAGCAAACAAAGAATTGAAGCAAAGTCTTGCTGCTTTGAATAATGCAAGGATCCAGGATGCCTTAATTCAGGATGGAATTAAGTGGAGCTTTAATACGCCAACAGCCTCACACCAAGGTGGCGTTTGGGAGCGTCTCATTCGATCAGTAAGGAGTATACTGACCTCTGTTCTTGGACAGCAGGTTTTGGATGATGAAGGCCTGCAGACACTGTTTTGTGAAGTAGAGGCGATACTAAACGATAGACCCCTCACAAAAGTGTCTGATGACCCTAATGACCTTGAGGCCCTCACCCCAAACCATATTCTCCTGCTGAAAGGAAAACCCATATTTCCCCCAGGACTCTTTGAAAAGAGTGACCTGTACATCAGAAGAAAATGGAAGCAAGTACAGTATATCGCAGAGCTGTTTTGGAAGAGATGGACATCCGAATACTTACTTGTGATGCAGGAAAGACAGAGATGGGCAGCTCCAAAAAGAAACTTCTCCCCAGGAGATATTGTCATTATTGCCGATGCTACAGCTCCAAGAGGATCCTGGAAGATGGGTCGAGTTTTGAGTACCAAGTCCGACTACAAAGGATTGGTCCGGTCTGTGTGCATCCAAACTAAAACCAGCGTTTTGGAGAGACCTGTAACAAAGATCTGCCTGCTGGTGGAGGCCACAGCATAATAATAATACCTGTTCTATCTATTCTCTCTTTCTATCCTGTCTTCTTACCATCTGTTTTCTTTCAGTGGCAGCAGAGAAGGAGACACAGAAGACGCTTGAATAGAAAGAATAGCTCCCTTACATGTTATATATATATATATAAGGGTAATTCTCTTCTCCCTCTACACTAAATCACTGGGTAACATTATCACGTCTCATGGCTTCTCCTACCATTGTTATGCCGACGATACTCAACTCTTCCTCTCCTTCCCTCCCTCAGATATCCACGTCTCTGAGCGGATCTCGGCCTGTCTGTCCGACATCTCCGCCTGGATGACGTCCAACCACCTCAAACTGAACCTAAGCAAAACAGAATTGCTCCACCTGCCGGCCAAATCCTCCCCCCTAACCGACCTTTCAATCACAGTCGAGAATGCAGCTGTGACTGCGTCCCCGACCGCCAAGAACCTTGGTGTTGTCCTCGACGACCAGTTGAACTTCTCTGCTCACATCGCAGCGACGACCAGAACCTGCCGATTCCTCCTGAGCAACGTCAGAAGGATCCGCCCCTTCCTGACAAAAGAAGCCACCCAACTCCTCGTCCAATCAACAGTCATCTCCCGCCTCGACTACTGCAATGCACTGCTCGCTGGCCTCCCGGCCACTGCCACTAAGCCTCTTCAACTCATTCAGAACGCAGCGGCCCGCCTGATCTCAAACCTACCGAAGTCGGCCCATGTCACCCCACTTCTTAGGGACCTGCACTGGCTCCCCATTGCTGCACGAATCCGCTTCAAGGCCCTCGACCTAGCATACCGTGCGGCAAAGGGAACCGCTCCCGCCTACCTCCGGTCAATGGTGTCTAACTACACACCCTCAAGACCCCTACGCTCTGCATCTTCTGGCCGCCTCAGACCTACTCCTATCCAAGCTCCGGGAGGGTCATCAAAGAGAAGTCGCCTATTCTCAGTCCTTGCCCCACAATGGTGGAATGAACTACCCACCCCAGTTAGGACAGCCGAATCACGTCCAATCTTTCGCCGTCGACTAAAGACGCACTTCTTCAACCATTATCTGAATAAAAAAAAAAAAAAAAAAAAAAAAAAAATCTAACCCTAACTAACCGTACTGTCATGCACTTGTCCTAATAAACTAACCTACACTGTAGCACTCAACACTTTGATGAACATTGTTACTCAGCTGATAGAGTTGTGCCCTTCCTGATGGCTTGTCGTACAGAACTTGTAAGTCGCTTTGGATAAAAGCGTCAGCTAAATGACTAAATGTAAATGTAAATGTAATTGTGACTCACAATTAGGGGCCGGGTTGTGGGAGCTATTAACTATTTTTACATTTATTTGTTATGTGATTTTGTAGTATCAATTTGTTTACGGCCATATTATTTAAGTTATTATGAGTCGCAGCTAAATGCTTTTACTTTGAAGGGGTTCTGGGCAATTGGGAAGCACAGCTGGGTGTATTTAGGTAATTAGAGGCAATAGCACAGTGGGCATCAGGGAAGGTATATGGTTTTTACCAGCGTCAGGAGATCATATAGAATCAAACATAATTTTTCTGTATTCTTTGATTAACAGACAATAAACGCCACAAAACTGTCAAATGCTGTCTGGACAATGGACTTCCTGATCTGCGTGAGATTCGCTGCCCTGGTGCTTCAGTGGCTTTTTAGTTTTTATTAGTTGTTGTTGACAAATAGCCACTACATAAAGTAAAAACCGTTCCTTATTGAAGCGGACACTTTTTATCGTTGTTTTGGATTTTTGCCGTTGGACGTTTTGGACATGGAAACACCACGCTCAAACGGAGGATCATTCATCAGAGGACATGGATGCTGGCGCTCCAGCGTTTGGTCTGGAGATCGAAGACTATGATCAGTGACTTTTGTGAAGCTTGAATTGCCTTGGATCAACCTGTTAAAGACACGATCGGAGAACGGAGGACCACACGGTCTAATGGACGTCGCACTCGAACAAAACAACATCATTGGTATGTGAAGAATAATCCGTCAGCTTTATTGGAAAAAGGCAAACTTATTGGAGTGACTGAATTATTGTCTCGCGACGCTAAATGATGTTGATGAATATTGGGAGTTGTTGAACTTCATTGTAAAGACATTCATTCATAAATCTCCGACGTGAAGTTGGCTGTATGAACCAATCAGACAGTATGGAGCAGCTGGTTGGGACATATGAGACAACGCCTGTGGTTGGTTCAAACGTTGCAAGTGTGGAGAATGTTGCTCCGCCCAAGCCCTCTGTAAAACGGGGCATCAAGTTTACCGCAAAAGGGTTGGCATTTTACATGCAAACGTGCCAAGAAAAGAGGTCTGCAAAAATCAAACAGGCCAAGAAATACATTGAACCAATACGTACCTTGCTGAAATCTACTGACAATGTGAACTATGTGCAAGCTCATTTGAGTAACTTCATCAATTGTTATGAGGACGCTAAGGACATGCATGAGTCTTTCATAAATATGGATTTGCCTGAGGAAGAGGTTAAAAGGCAAAATACATGTTTCAATGCAACAATAATGAAATTTTGTAATTTCACAGAGGATGTAAGGGTTTGGTTGTCTGCTGCTGGGCACCCTCAGGTGGAATCAAATGCAAATATTGACAATGAAACTAATGATGTTGTTGAAACAAATGAAGATGATGATGAGGCTCAATCTAAACAAAGTGTTGCTATTGATGATATCAATCCTGAGGACAGTGCCTCTAACATTTCATGTACAAATGAAAAGCAACAAAAGCCACACTCCAGTGTATCAAAGACATCATCCACCGCGTCTACCAGGCTAAAGGCGGAGGCTGACAAAGCATCACTACTAGAGCGGATGAAAGCCTTAAAAAGGAAACATGAGTTGGAAGCAAAGCAGGAGGAACTAAGGGCAAAGCAGGAGGAACTAAGGAAGGAAAAGGAACAGTTTGCTCTGGAAACTGACCTAGCTGCAGCCAATGCGAAAATCAATGTGCTGGAAACCAATTCAAAATGTAACTCTAAAAGGTCGGATGGAATGAACTCGTATCTGGACAGGAATATAGCTCAAAGAATGACAGGCCAACTCAATCCTCAAGCTGGTCAATTTGTCCCGCAGGGAAATAACATGCAAAATGAATTTCATCCCGAGGCCCAGGCTGTCACTGTAAGGCCCAAAGGACCATCACAGACCATCGGGTTTAAAGATGCATCACAGACTGTCAGGCCTAAACAAATGGCAGTATTACAGACGGACCTCAGACCACTATACACTCAGGCACCAACACAAGTGGTTCATGATGCTCAACAGACAGGACGAGCATCCTCCCTGAATATGGCATGCAATAATGACACCCAAAATGACATTGTGAATATCATGCAACGCCAAACTGACATCACTACAATGTTGGTACAGCAAAATTTGGCATCTTCTCTACCAGTGAGAAATATAGCCATATTTGATGGTGATCCTCTTCAGTATCATTCCTTCATCAGATCCTTTGAAAATTGTGTTGAGGTTAAAACCGACAATGCAAGTGATTGTTTACACTTTTTAGAGCAGTACACCAGGGGACAACCAAGAGACCTGGTGAAAAGCTGTCAGCACCTACCCTCTGTTCAGGGATATCAACGCGCTAAATCCCTGCTTGCTGAACATTTTGGAAATGAATACAAAATTGCTTCTGCTTATATGGACAAAATTGATAGCTGGCCTCTGGTTAAAGATGAAGATGTAAAGTCATTACAATCATTTTCTCTGTTCTTGCGAGAATGCTCTAATTTAACACAGAGAATCATGCAAATGAATGAGTTGGACATGCCATCAAACCTCAGGAACATTGTGATGAAGCTTCCTTATAAGCTGAGGGAGAAATGGAGGAACGTCGCATGTGATTTGCAGGAGCAACGTGGTTGCAGAGCACTATTTATTGACCTTGTGAACTTTGTTGAAAAACAGGTTAGAATTGCCTCTGATCCAGTGTTTGGAAATATTCAGGATTCAAAATGTACCAGCCGCAACAAACCCCCCATTGACAGTCAACCAAGGCAAAGGAAACAGGGCACCTTTGCCACCAGTGTCACTGCAATGAAAGAAGGAAACAACAAAAGGTACATGGATAATAAGATCAAGTCCTTCTCTGCCCAAAGTCACATCAAATGCTGTTTATTCTGCCAACGAACAAGCCACTCACTTGAAAAATGCTCACAGTTTAAGTTAAAGATACAAAAGGACAAAATCCATTTCATAAAGGAGCATGGAATTTGTTTTGGTTGCTTGAAAGTGGGACACATAAGCAAAGACTGCAGGAGTCGATTGGATTGCAGTGTGTGTCAGCAAAAGCATCCATCAGTCCTACACATTGAGCAGAAGGGTATAAGTACACCTTTTAATAAGGCAGAAGAGCCTGTGAGCCATCTGAGTGTAACATCTGTTCAGTCTCAAACATGTGGCCGTATAGGGGCCGGAGATGAGGACAATGCTGTGTTTTCGATTGTTGCAGTTCAAGTGAAAAGCCAAGTGACTGACAGAGTTGTGCAGACATATGCATTCTTGGATCCCGGAAGTTCCAGTACTTTTTGCACTCATAACCTGGCAAAGAGACTGGGGCTAAGTGGCAAGCCAGCCAATATTCTATTACGAACAATGGGGCAAGAGAAAATTGTGAGCACCAATGTATTGTCTCACTTGGAAGTGTCTGGCATAGATAAGGAGGATTTTATTGAATTGCCCAATGTCTTAACCCAAAGAGCTATGCCAGTGTCACGTGTGAACATTCCACGTCAGGATGATGTGGAAAAATGGTCTTACTTGAGTAACATAAAGCTGCACGACTTGAATGCAGATGTGGATTTGCTCATCGGAACTGATGCAGCAAAAGTAATGGAACCATGGGAGCTGATCAACAGCCAAGGTGAAGGACCATATGCAGTCAGAACAAGAGTCGGCTGGGTCATAAATGGACCACTTAGGAGTGGAAGTAACAGCAGAGTTAAGACTGGCTGCTCTGTTGTCACAACAAATCGAATATGTGTGGAACATCTGGAAGAAATGCTCATGAAGCAATACAACCATGATTTTAATGAAAAAACATCAGAGGGGTCATTGGAAATGTCAAGGGAGGACATTCAATTCATGAAGATAATGAGAAGAACAACAGAGTTGAAAGATGGACATTATTACATTGACTTACCTTTCAGAGAAGAGGAACCGGTCTTGCCAAATAATCGCTGTGTTGCAGAGCAGCGACTTCAAGGCCTGAAGAGGAAATTTGAAAAGAACATCAAGTTTAAAGAGGAGTACACCTCATGTATCAATGATATGCTGGTTCAAGGTTATGCTGAAGTTGTACCCATTGAACAGCTGGAACAAGATGAGGGAAAAGTGTGGTACATTCCCCACCATGGAGTACATCACCCCACCAAAGGAAATCTGAGGGTTGTATATGACTGTGGAGCCTCATTCAAAGGAACATCTCTGAACTGTCAGCTCTTGCAGGGCCCCGATCTCACCAACACTCTTATGGGGGTCCTCATTCGCTTCAGGAAAGAGCCTGTCGCAATCATGGCTGACATCAAGGCCATGTTTCATCAGGTGCGGGTGCCTGATAAACATGTGAACTTTCTTCGCTTTCTTTGGTGGCCTCAGGGCAACACTGACCAGGAACCAAGGGAATATCGAATGAGGGTACATTTGTTTGGAGCTGTTTCGTCCCCCAGTTGCGCCAATTACGCCTTGAGGCGAACTGCAGAGGACAATGCAACTCACTTCCCTCCTGAAGTGATCAAAACAGTCAATCACAACTTTTATGTAGACGACTGCCTGAAGTCTACATCCTCGGAGGGAGATGCAATTAAGCTTGTAAAGGATTTGACTCTGCTCTGTAGTCAGGGAGGATTCAGCCTTCAAAAATGGGTGACAACCAGCCGTTATGTTTTGTCATCGATCCCAGGTGACATCAGAGCAGCAGAGATGAAAGAGCTGGATTTGGACAAAGATCACCTGCCTATGGAAAGAGCACTTGGACTGCAATGGTGCGTTGAGTCCGACCAGTTCAGCTTTAGGACTTCATTACAGCCACGCCCACAAACTAGGAGAGGTATCTTGTCGGTGGTCAGCTCTCTGTATGACCCTATAGGATTTTTGGCTCCTTTTACAATGCCAGCCAAGTTACTGTTGCAGGAGCTTTGCCGGCAAAACCTGAAGTGGGATGAACACATTTCCCCCTCCTTCTCCAAACAGTGGTCTGATTGGCTGAGCGACCTCCAAAGGATGAGTGTATTCAAGGTGGAACGCTGTATCAAAACCCTGAACTTTGAAACATCTGTGACAGCACAAATTCATAATTTTGCTGATGCCAGTGAAGCTGGTTATGGTACAGTATCGTACCTGAGACTGAAGGATAAAGATAGAGACGATAAGGTGCATGTTTCATTTCTTGCCGGAAAGGCCAGAGTTGCACCTCTGAAGCACATCACCATTCCTCGTTTGGAACTCACAGCAGCAGTCCTTGCTGTCCGAATGGATGGCATGCTTCAAAGGGAACTACAGTGGCCACTGGAGAAGTCAGTGTTTTGGACCGATAGCACGACTGTCATCAAATACATCTCCAATGAAACCAGACGTTTTCATACGTTTGTTGCCAACAGAGTCACTGTAATCAGAGAAGCTACAGATGTTGACCAGTGGAAGTATGTGGGCTCCATGGTCAATCCTGCTGATGAAGCATCACGTGGATTGAGAGCTGAAGAATTTCTCACACACGGAAAATGGATTAAAGGCCCAGATTTCCTGTATTTGCCTGAAAATGAGTGGCCTACACTGGAAATGGATTCAGTGATTCCCATTGATGACCCGGAGGTCAAAAGAGAAGCGGCAGTGAATGCCATTGTTAAGGATTCAGAAAATCCAACAGACCATCTCATCAGCTACTTCTCATCTTGGAAGAAGCTTAAAACGTCTGTTGCCTGGTTCCTTGAACTTAAAGGACTTCTGTTGCTTCTGAGTAAAAAAAGAAAGGAACTTAAAGCTACCGAAGATGACAAAGATGCTGGAGTGAAAAGTACAGTTGAACAGAAACTCAAGATCTTCAAAGCCACACTCTGTGGAAAACATTTGACTCCAGACGATTGTGATGAAGCAGAAAAGGCAATAATTCGTTTTGTTCAGAAACACAGGTTCAAGAGTGAAATTGCCTCCCTCAAACATGGCTTAAATATCGTCTCCAAGGACAGCCCACTGTACAAACTAGACCCCATACTGGAGGACAACATCCTCAGAGTAGGTGGTCGTTTGAACAGGTCTGCATTACCATCAGAAACCAAGCACCCTGTCATTCTTTCCAAAGACCTGCATGTCTCCCAGCTCATTTTACGTCATATCCATCAACAACTAGGACACGCTGGGAGGAACCACATGTTGTACAGACTTCGACAGAGGTATTGGATAATCAATGCCAATTCAGCTGCAAGGAAGACTATTACAGAGTGCATGGTGTGTAGACGGCACAGAGGAAAACTTGGGGAACAGAAGATGGCAGACCTGCCTCAAGAGCGAGTTGTGCCAGACAAGGCTCCTTTTACTAAAGTGGGAGTTGATTATTTTGGGCCCATAGAAGTGAAAAGAGGAAGAAGCCTTCTAAAAAGGTATGGAGTGATTGTCACTTGTCTGACCAGCCGTGCAATACACCTGGAGGTGGCACATTCACTTGACACAGACTCTTGCATTAACGCCTTGCGGAGATTCATATGCAGAAGAGGCCCTGTGTCAAATTTAAGATCTGATAACGGCACAAATTTTGTTGGAGCAAACAAAGAATTGAAGCAAAGTCTTGCTGCTTTGAATAATGCAAGGATCCAGGATGCCTTAATTCAGGATGGAATTAAGTGGAGCTTTAATACGCCAACAGCCTCACACCAAGGTGGCGTTTGGGAGCGTCTCATTCGATCAGTAAGGAGTATACTGACCTCTGTTCTTGGACAGCAGGTTTTGGATGATGAAGGCCTGCAGACACTGTTTTGTGAAGTAGAGGCGATACTAAACGATAGACCCCTCACAAAAGTGTCTGATGACCCTAATGACCTTGAGGCCCTCACCCCAAACCATATTCTCCTAATGAAAGGAAAACCCATATTTCCCCCAGGACTCTTTGAAAAGAGTGACCTGTACATCAGAAGAAAATGGAAGCAAGTACAGTATATCGCAGAGCTGTTTTGGAAGAGATGGACATCCGAATACTTACTTGTGATGCAGGAAAGACAGAGATGGGCAGCTCCAAAAAGAAACTTCTCCCCAGGAGATATTGTCATTATTGCCGATGCTACAGCTCCAAGAGGATCCTGGAAGATGGGTCGAGTTTTGAGTACCAAGTCCGACTACAAAGGATTGGTCCGGTCTGTGTGCATCCAAACTAAAACCAGCGTTTTGGAGAGACCTGTAACAAAGATCTGCCTGCTGGTGGAGGCCACAGCATAATAATAATACCTGTTCTATCTATTCTCTCTTTCTATCCTGTCTTCTTACCATCTGTTTTCTTTCAGTGGCAGCAGAGAAGGAGACACAGAAGACGCTTGAATAGAAAGAATAGCTCCCTTACATGTTATATATATATATATAAGGGTAATTGTGACTCACAATTAGGGGCCGGTTTGTGGGAGCTATTAACTATTTTTACATTTATTTGTTATGTGATTTTGTAGTATCAATTTGTTTACGGCCATATTATTTAAGTTATTATGAGTCGCAGCTAAATGCTTTTACTTTGAAGGGGTTCTGGGCAATTGGGAAGCACAGCTGGGTGTATTTAGGTAATTAGAGGCAATAGCACAGTGGGCATCAGGGAAGGTATATGGTTTTTACCAGCGTCAGGAGATCATATAGAATCAAACATAATTTTTGATTCTATATGATCTCCTGACGCTGGTAAAAACCATATACCTTCCCTGATGCCCACTGTGCTATTGCCTCTAATTACCTAAATACACCCAGCTGTGCTTCCCAATTGCCCAGATCCCCTTCAAAGTAAAAGCATTTAGCTGCGACTCATAATAACTTAAATAATATGGCCGTAAACAAATTGATACTACAAAATCACATAACAAATAAATGTAAAAATAGTTAATAGCTCCCACACTAGCCTTTTGTGGTGTTTACTACATCTCCCATGACCCTTAGCGGGGGATGACGTAGTTAAAGAGAGACAGTGAAAGTTGAATGGAGGTGTTTGTGCGACAGTAGAGTGCGTAATAAACTAGCGTTTTTGCATCGGAACACGACTCCGTCTACGCTATCATTACTGCATTCCTACATTTGTGACCCTTGGACGTATTTCGGAGATTATATCGAACATGTCAACTGAACAACAGAACGCAGATCGCAGAACTTTGAACGCAGTTTCACTCAAGCTGCGCAGAGTGCCAACGCTTGGTTCGCGCAAGCCGAAGCCCAATTCGCTCTCAGGAATATTACCGCGGATGCCACCAAGTACTACTATGTGGTAGCAGCCCTTACGAATTCAACGGCAGCGAGAGTGGTGAGTTTGCTGGAAAACCCACCTACACATGACAAATATGTGACTATAAAAACACGCTCTGATTTTTTTTTTTGCACCCGGGACCGGGCACAGCTGAGGTGGTAATTTTTTACGTGTCTGAACAATGAGTGAGTTGTGTGTCTGCGCCTGTGAGATGGAGCGGGTTTCGGCTGGGAGCTGTATCTCAAGCGGCGGCCGGAGGAGAGCTGTTCCATCGACAGGACGTAGGGTCGTTAATACTATAATTCAACATTGTTTGGGTCACGTAATCAGGAGATGTGAGTATGGAAAGCGATCAATATGATACATGGGAGTTATGGGTCACGAACATTAACGTGGAAGTAATATGGGATAATAATAATAATAATTCATTTAATTTATATAGCGCTTCTCAATAACCCGAAGTCGCTGACAGTAGTCGGGAGCAGGGGTACAAACAAAGAGACGAAAGCAAAGAAACAAAACAAAACAACAAGGAAACAAAAACAAAGGAACATGAGACCATGGGGGGAACGGGGGAGACAGCCTGATGGCACAAAAAAAAGACTAGAGACATATCGATCAGGTTGGAGGGGAGGGGGGGGTTTAGGGGTGGGGGGGGTTGAAGGCAAGGGAGAACAGGTGGGTTTTGAGGCGAGCTTTGAAGGTGGAGAGTGTAGGGGAGTCTCTGATGGACTGGGGGAGGGAGTTCCAGAGTCGGGGTGCAGTGCGAGAGAAGGCCCGATCTCCGAAGTTTTTAAGCTTGGATGTCGGGACAGTGAGGGAGGCAGTGGAGGAGGACCGGAGGGAACGGGTTGGGCGGTAGGGGAGAAGGAGATCAGTCAGGTAGGGGGGGGCCAGGCTGTGGAGGGCTTTGAAGGTGAGGAGTAGTGTTTTAAAGTTAATGCGGTGTTTGATCGGGAGCCAGTGGAGGGAGTGGAGGACAGGAGTGATGTGTTCGCGGGACCGGGTGTTAGTGAGGAGGCGGGCGGCTGAATTTTGGACCATTTGCAGTTTATGGAGGGAGCGGGAGGTGATACCAGTGAGGAGGGAGTTGCAGTAGTCCAGGCGGGAGGAGATGAAGGCGTGAATGAGGGATTCAGCAGCGGGGGGGGAGAGGCAGTGACGGATTTTTGCGATGTTGCGGAGGTGAAAGTAGGATGTTTTCACGATGGAGCGGACGTGGGGGTCAAATGAGAGGGTGGGGTCAAGGAGGACACCAAGGTTGCGGACTAGGGGGGAGGGGGTGATGGTGGAGTCGTTGATGGTGAGTGTGATGGGTCCGGATCTGGTGAGGGTGGTTTTGGTGCCAATGATGAGGAGTTCAGTCTTGTCACTGTTCAGTTTGAGGAAGTTGTGGGTCATCCAAGTTTGGAGTTCGGTGATGCATGATTCGATGTGACTGAGGGGTGGGCTGTGGGGGGATTGTGTACTGATGTATATTTGGATGGGAGGCCTCGCTGGAGCTAACGTAGGTTTTTGGAAAGTATCATCCAGAGGCAGCCGTTACCGTTTCAATTCGACGGGACAAGCTCTCTGTATTAATACCGACCGGTGTTTGTAAACCGGTGTTTGTAATCTAAACGTTTAATAGACGCGCGGAAACTATTGAAAAAAGTTAAATGAAATGTGAATTTTTAAAGATGGCCGCGCGGGCGCTCTATAACAATAGAAAGAGATCAAATCTGAATGGATGTTTGAGTTTTATTTGTGGTTAGGTGTGGCAAGGATATGTATGTTTGAATGATGGCTAGAGGTTAGGAATGTCTGACGAAACGTGAGAGCTTATGGTTGTATTATTATGAAATTTTAATGACCAACAGCCGTGGGGAAATGTAATAGTTGAACGCCGGTTTTTCGAGGGCCGTTGGAACGCAGCGGCATTTAGCTGCTACATTAGCCTAGGGGGCGTCCGGGGTGTACTAGTGACGGGGCGGCGTAGTTTCAAGTGTATGTAGTCGATCGGTAGTATCATGGGACTACGGGGATGTGTATGGCACTTAAATTTTTTCGAATTCGACGCGGTTAAGGTAATTGTTTAATGTAATAAGAAATCAACTGAGGCGGAAAGTTTGACCCGGAAGTCGCCCTATGCACTGCTGGAACAAAGGCGGTGGGGTCAAGCTACTGTTTGAGATGGCCTGTGTGTTATAATGTTTTTATTTTTTTGATTAAATCTGTACACTGGCGTTTTGAGAGGATTTAAGTTTTGTTGTAGGGTGGAGCGGTGTCACGCTAACATTGCGAGGTGTTGGCCCGCGCGGAGAAACGGGACAATGGGCCGTTGGGGAACGTTATTATGGTGTCGTGGGTGAAGCTAAGCTAATGCTAACTAGCCGCGCTAACGGAGCTAATGTTGCTAAGTGGTCGCCGGTTGTGACGTCATAGGGGTGCGTGGAGCGGTGGACGTGCTGGCTACCGGCGCTGAGTTAAAGCTAACGAAGCTAATATGCTAAGCTACCTGTGCTAACGACATAGCATGACGAGACTCTCGGGATATCTCGCGATGAAGCGGCCATCTTGAGAAGGGGCGCCGGACGTCCATTTTTTAGGGGAAGGTGGTGTTTGTTTAGGAATGCAGTAGGGGGCAGCAGAGGCCAGGGTAAGTTTCCATGCGAAACTGCTTTTGGGTTTATGTGGTTCTACACACAGGAGATTTTTCTTTTAGAGGTTAGTTTGATGATAGAGTTAGATTGTTATGCTGTGATAGTTTGGTGAGATAGTTTAATCTAGAGTGGGATCATTTGATGAGAGGGTTGGCCGTTTATGTTGCATAAGCTATATTGTGTTTAGTGTAGTTTCGGCCAATGAGGTGATATATGGAAGTAAAATCTCTCTTTAAGTCCCCTCTCTCTCCCTTCCTCCCCGCCTCCCCCTCTCCCTCTCTCTCCCCTCCGCCCCCTCTTTCTCACTCTCTCCCTCTATCTCTCTCCCTCCCTCTCCCTCCCTCCCTCCCCTCCCCCCCTCTCCCTCTCTCTCCCCTCCTCCCCCTCTATCTCTCCTCTCTTTCTCTCCCTCCCCCTCTCTCTCTCCCTAACCCCCTCTTCCATTCCCTCTCCCCCCTCAACCCCCCTCTCTCTCTCCCTACCCCCCTCCACCTCTCTTCCATTCCCTATCCCCCCCTCAACCCCCCTCTCTCTCTCCCTAACCCCCTCTTCCATTCCCCCCCCCCCCCTCAACCCCCCTCTCTCTCTCCCTCCCTCCTTCACTCACCCCCCCTTTTTTCTCTCTCTCTCCCTGCCCCCCTCCACCTCTCTTCCATTCCCTCTCCCCCCCTCAACCCCCCTCTCTCTCCCCCCTCCCTCAACCCCCCTCTCTCTCTCCCTCCCTCCTTAACTCACCCCCCCTTTTTTCTCTCTCTCTCCCTGCCCCCCTCCACCTCTCTTCCATTCCCTCTCCCCCCCTCAACCCCCCTCTCTCTCCCCCCCCCCCTCAACCCCCCTCTCTCTCTCCCTCCCTCCTTCACTCACCCCCCCTTCTTTCTCTCTCTCTCCCTGCCCCCCTCCACCTCTCTTCCATTCCCTCTTCCCCCCTCGCCCCCCCTTTCTCTCTCTCTCTCTCTCTTTCTTTACCTTGTCATGTTGGGATCTAGGGTGGCTTACTATTGGTGGTTTGGTTATGTATAATGTTGTTTTAATGGGTATTTTGAGCTTGACTATATGAGTGTATGTTTACTGGAGCTTGTGAAGATCTTCTGTAGGTTTCAAGTGCAGGTTATTGGGATCTTCTGTGGGTTTCAAGTGCAGTTTAGTGTTATCTTCTGTAGGTTTCTAATGCAGTTTATTGTTATTTTCTGTAGGTTTCAAGTGCAGTTAGTGTTATTTTCTGTGGGTTTCTAGTGCTGGTAGTGGCCGGCGTCAGGGCGATGATGTTGTAGCAGCAAGCGGTGGGACCATACTCTCTGGCTCTCTCCAGGTCTCCGTGTCAGTGTCTTGGGTGTTGCGTTCATGATGGTGGGCCGTAAGTCGGAGCGTGCTTTGAGGTTAGGTTTGGGAGTCTCTACGCAGATGGACCTGCGTAAGAGGGGTCGCTCTGCTCGGCTGCACCTGCAATGGCGATGTTGGTAGATGAACAAGGCAAGTAATTTTTCTTTTCATTTTGACGGGGGTGCGAGCTCCCAACTCCCCTACTGGGGACTGCGGACGTCGTGGCGTGCGGTGGTAGACAGCTCGTCGTAGCTCGCTGTCTACCTGCGCGCATTAACGTGGATGCGTCATGTGTGCGCTCGTCGTAGCTCGCTGTCTACCTGCGCGCATTTACGGGGATGCGTCATGTGTGCGCTCGTCGTAGCTCGCTGCCACACTGTGCGCATTGGGCCATGTTATGTGTGAATATTTAGGTTGGTTGTATGGATTTTGAATGTCCTTGTGCGGGGAACCTGGGGTTTCACTTTCAGGTCGCTACTGGAAGGGGAGAGGCCTTGGGCTGCAGATGGCGGACCAGTGGGATGTCATTGGTCTGCAGGGATTTCAAAATAGGGGTGGTGTCTGCACCTGTAGTTTAATAAACAGGTTGTGGGACGCTGTTCCAAGCCACAGGGATTCTGTGATGTAAATCACAGAAAATGTATTTAATTCCCCGTGAGTTGAAAGCGTGTTGTTTTAAGGTGTTGAAACGGGGGGAATGAGTATGAATTATGAATAAATTATGTGAATATTGTGATGTAAAGATAAATGATGAGAGAAATACATTCTAGACTTCCTCAGATAAAGTAATAAATACAGCTACACATAGAAGGAAATGTTTAATTACATATACACATAGTCATTTGAAGAGTTAAAATATTTTAGGAGAAAGAAATTACAAATTTAGTAAGAGGAAGAATAGAATTTAAGCAACTAAATTACCATATCCAGCACAAGTGTTTAGAAATGATAGGCTGTGAATAACAAATTTCTGATTGATCAACAGACGGAAGAGGCTGATGCGAAATAGGGTTCCCCAGAGTCTTGTGAAGCAGGAACATGACAAAGGGATTGGGAGATCCAGTTTTCCGATGAAGACAACAGAACAGAACACAACTAAGGGCGTGTCGTTAAAAATTCGAAAGAAAATTGCACAAACGCTCTCTAAAGTGATATTAGTATAGAAGATGCCCGACATTCCATGCTTAAAGATAATGATGGATTGTGAAAGGGAAATGCCACTGATAATTAAGTGTATGTTTTTTCTTTCTTTCTTCACAGCTGCTCCAGGGCGGACAGAGGCAGTGCTGACAATTCCAAACTCCAAACGGGGGATCAACTTGACTGTTGAAGTCTGGGTGTAGTATCACTAAGTGTTTTGTCAATTCCTGTCGGCACCAATAACTCTGCCAGTGTGAGTGAATTTAACTCAAGGTTGTAAAAGTAGTTTGAAATACAGAGAAACTTGCTTTCCAAATGGTGAAATTTGAGTGTATGAGAGCAAGTGTGAATGATTAATATAGAGCAGAGTCACCAGAATTGATAGGAGCAACTAGAAAAAAATAAAAAATAAGATAACAAAAACAAGAGTTGACAATTAGTCTATTTCATTAAGCCATAGTATAATAAATAGAAGCAATATAAAAATGGCCAACAGTAGTCAGGCCAATGGGGGGGGCATGCCGATAACTTCTGCAGACATTTCATTGACCGAATTGAACAGTGACGTTAACCTGATTGATTTGAATGTGACTGACTCCCCTCCTGAGACCAGTGTGATGGAGGGACTGGAAATAATGTCTTTAACTCCAACACAGGAGGTCTTTGGGGAGAGTGAACCAGAGACAACCGTATTACCAGAGCCGATCCATGCTGAAGTGTCCATTGCAGGTGATTGCCATTTACAAAATCCAAGGGGAACACCTTGGCAGTCACGGGGACAAGGTGGAAACAAAAGTGGATGGATCCAGAGCGTGAATGGATCCAAAGCGCGGTCAATTGTGTGCTGGGCGTGCAGAAATCTCGGACATACATCTAGGGACTGTGACCAAGAATATCGACCCCGAGGAGGAGAGTATCGTCCTCAACCCAGAGGAGAAGGGCCGCGATGGAATAGCAGACAAAGAGGCGGACACGGGCAAAACCAGGGTCAGTATCAAGAACAGTGTCCACAGCCCGCAAGTCCCACCGGTCCAGAACCCCCTCAGCACCAGAGCCAAGATGAGAGGCGGGGCCCAGCGATGGGAAGTCAGACCGCCAGCGCTGAGATGGGGGAAGCGGCGCCGACCTACAGACGACAAACGAGAGCGTTTATAGCAGCGTTCGAACGACACGAGGCAGTTCATCGAGACTTGATGAAGAGACAGCGGGAGATTGGTCAAGCCGCACACGAGACGCAGAGACTGGAACAAGAACTGGCGAGAAAGAATGTATTGCTAGATGGTACAGCGATTGAGGTCATGCTTCGGGCGTCGGAGTTAGGCCGCCATGATCAAGCAATGCCCTGTGCCCTGTTGCCCAGACAGGGAGCGGGGCCTCGACAGGGTGCGCAGAGCCTCAGGCGGGGTAGGTTTCCAGACCCCTCCCAACAGCAGGCTCAAAGAACGGTGGCTGAACAAAATAGGTATGTGGTTTTCTCCCCAGAACAGGCTCAAGGGGGGCGAGACCAGGAAGGGACTGTCAGAGGTGAGCGCCATGGCGGTAATGGCAGAGAGCAAGGACAGACTCTGGGCCCAATGAACCCAGGGCCATTGTGGTAATATTGAGTTGAATTTCATAAATAATATGTGTGAATAATTAGAGAGTCATAATGTAGGAGAGACAGACATTTCACACCAACCCCCTCGCATGAGAAGGCTGCATACCCAAATGGTATATAGGGGAATAGTTACAAGTCACAAAGCCCTCACTCAAACTGACTGTATGTAAATGCTGATTACATGCTGAAGAGTCATGGATCTATTAATCAACTGTTTAGTATCAAAAGAGTAAACCATAATATTAGAAATAAGGTTTGAAGGGTGATTACACTCGTGTTAAAGAAGTCATCACAGCTACTCTGCCAACTAGCAGGGGTGACGAGAGCTACTCTCCACCCCCACTCTGTAATCAGATTAGTACTATATGGTAATTTGGCCCAAAGTGTCAAAGTGTATTCACACCCCCCACCAGAAGGACATCAGGCCAGCCCCCCCCCGTGAGAAGACACACAGAGGAACCCAGAGGGAGGGGCTGCCAGCGCCACAGGACACCGCTCACAGAAGGCGCCCACAGGAGATGCATGATTGGATCAACTGTAATAGTGAACTGTATTCTATTTTGGCTAGAAGTTGGGTATATAAGGAAGAGACAAATTGTAATTCGAGAGCTCTCAGACCAGACACCAACCGAGGGGGTCTGTTGGGCTCCACCGCTCCTTCGACCAGAGAGACTGACTGATGCATTTTATGTGAGTAAATCATGGGAAAACACCATTTGTTGTTTAAAGTTTAGTGTAAATCCTTAATGTCTGAAACCAGATTTACTCATGTATAATGTGTACAGCATAGTCAATGTATGTTCAAATTATGTTAACCAAGTGACTGTTTGATGTGCAGTATTGAGGTTTGAGATGCAAACCTGTTTGTTGATTCCTGTACACAGCAGCCATGTTAATGTTTTCTGATAAATCCTTTGTATGTAAAAGTCAACCTTTTATTCACTCTTGGCCCTGGTTCAAATAAATCAGCTGAGTTGAACTACAGTTCTGGTTTGTCTGGCGTACACGTTTTATTCCTCATCTGCTAAGTCAGATGAGGAGACCAACAATTCTATCAAGTATGAATCTTTCCTCCTCCTTCCAGATAGTCAATCTCATTGTGTTGTACTACAATAACCTCAAATTATTGTAGAAAGTCTGTGGGAATTTACCACAGAAATGGTGCCGTTCTTCCCATCCTTTGTGTCTCCCCCTGAAAGGGTGCGGTAGGGTCTTGTCATATGTATCATATCTGGACCTTGCTGTGTGTTGGGGACACGGGGCAAAGAGCTGGGGTGTTGCTGCGTTTGAAGTGATAGACGAGGGGCTTGTTGTCTGAATGGAGGAGAGAGAGGGACAGGATGAAGGTTGGTTGTGTACGCCACTGTTTGGGGCCCACGGTGAATATGGCTTCTGCATGCAGGGTTGGGGGTGCGGTGTCTTAGGTTAGGATGTCCGGAGGTATGACGATCGCGCTTGTTGTGCAGTGAACATGCAAACGTGGGCTTTTTATGTTTGTATGTTTATTCAGACACAGGAGGCCGGTCTCGGCCCAGCGGGCCACGGGGGTTGGGTTGGTTAACTCGTATGGAATATACTTTATGAACTGTACGGGGAAGTTGGAGTAATTACAAGGCCTCATGTTATAGTAATGTGATTGTGTATTGGTGCCGCACAGACTATCTGGTCATGTTATATCGGGGGTGGCGTCGCATGACGGCAGGTAAAAGGCTTTTCTTGCTAGGAAGCACGGTTATTCTGGTGTATACGACAGGAGCGCGTTCTGAGTATGTAATTGACCTAAAATTATTCTCAGGAAGAGGGCGCGGGTAAGTTGGGGAGATTTGATTGTTCTGAAATGGAAGGAGAGCTGTGTCCAATGTGCATTATGACCCTGCTTGTAGCCACAGAATAGGCGGGACGGGGACCGTGAGTGGGTCAGTATGGGCATAAATGCGTCGGGCTAAGGGCTCTGTTACTATTTCAGAACATGCAAGTCAAGTATGGTGAAAGATTGTTAGACCCTGGCATGATCAGCGCAGGGGTCTGTGCGATTACAGGATAAAAACGTAGTAATTAATAGAAGTGTAGGGTGCCGGCGTGTTCAGGACAAGGCTTGATAATGGACGGACTGATGTCTGGGGGACCAACCGGCCTGTTTTAAATGTAGATATATTTGCCGTCCTTAGGCATAGTATCCTTTTTAATCTTGAGCGAAACCGGCCTGTTGAGTAATTACGTTCGCTGTGATACAAAAACAATTCGGTCGAAATGGCTGATAAGTACTTAGTGGGAATTCAACGGAGCTATGGTAGGCTTAAACATTCAGTAATGGTTGTATGGAGAGTATGGCTATGGTTAAGAAATGCATGAATGAGCTATGGCTATGGTTATGGATGATTGGCGAAACGTGGGAGCTTATTGTTGTTTTGTTGTGGTATTTTATTGTTGTTTTGTTATGATATTTGAATGACCAACGGACATATGTTGGAGGCGAGTCCTGCTGGTGGTTGGGGCTAGCTAGCTTAGCTCTGTGGGAAGAGTCCGCGGTGGAACTGGGGACGTTACGATGGCGTTATGAGAGAATTGTTTAAACACTGTGGCGGCGATTACAGGTAAGAAGCGGATCGAGACGTAGACTGGCGAGATTGTGGCCGTTTTGAGGGTTATTATTGATGCGGTAGCGATAGTGTTTGATATTAAGGAGAAGCTGCTTGGTGACGTCATAGTGTTGTGGGGAGTATGTAACGTTCGCGGTGCTATGGAGTGTGGCGGAGTAGGTAGGAGAAAGGATTCGTGTTGAACTATATGTGCGGCGTTGGTCGGTGTAAATGTTTTGAAAATTGTTTTTTGTTAGAGTGGTTGGTTATTTTAAGCTTGTGTGAGTTGTTTATGCTTTGGTTGGTACTGAGCGAATTGCGTGGATGAACGGGTCTTGAAAGGCACGGCTCCCGTGAGGGCCTTGAACGTCGCATTAGAGCTGGCTAAAGCTAGTTAGCTTGCATGCCGTTGTTTTGTGGCGTTTGCGGGCGGCAGATGTTACGTTTCGAGTTTTGAGAATGATGTTGGGGAAGGGGTAGAGAACGTGATGAATGTCGTGGCAGATTATGAATATCGGGGCAGGTTATGAATGTCGTGGCAGATTTTGGTTGTCGTAAGCGACGTTATAACAGTCGCTTCGGTTGCCACTGCGCATGCGCGGTACAGCGTGGATTGGGTCTATTTGCATTCGTGATAATTCGCTCGGGGGACAGAAATAACGGGTAAGGGAATATTCTGCATTATGTAAAATGGTTGTGTTTGTGTATTGTGCATTGTGCATTCTGTGGGTTGTAAACAATGTTCTGGGAGTGGGTTTTGGTGGTATTACTACAAATTATATAGGTGTAGCATGTGGTGGGATGATTTAAAATACATGCCCTTAACTTACACTGGGATTCATATACCAGACACACATTGTACTTGTAATAAATGGGCAATAAATATGTTACACAGGGGGAGTCTTATCCAAGGCATATCGCTTGCGTCATATTTTGATTAAAGCGTCTACATTATAGTCACATGTCACCTGTATACAGTGGTAGGCGTTCCCAGAATATCCTGTTTACAGTTATGAGACTTAGCATGGTGGGAACTTGACTGATAAATAATGTGCTTTTTTAGGATGTACAAATGTGATTTGATTATTTTAAGATGTTTGTATGAGGTAAATCTTTAGTACACTGTTATTATGTGGACACAGGTCTCAGATTTATGGGAGATTATAATTTGTTGGTGGGGCCTTGTTGTCTGTGTGAGAAAGCAGTTTTATTAGTACATTGGCGATTTGATACAAGTGCACGGGCTAAGAAATGTATCATTGTTAGTGGTTGGTTTACATACGCACGTTTGACACAGGAATATTTTTATCCAAGGGGGGAGGAGTAGTAGATTGATTAAAAATAGTCACGTTTGAATATAGGAACATTCCTAAACCTGTTTACAACAATTGAGGCTTGGTGCACATTTAGGACTAACCACTATAATGTTATGTTGAAATGAAACATGCTTACATGTATAATAATTAGAGTTGATGGGGTATTTCCAGTTTTTTAAATTTGTGTAACATGTACAATTGTAAGCTTGGAATAATGATGTTGTGTTTTATGTAGCTTGAATTAAGATGCTTGTATAGAATGCATTGATGTTGAAATGTCAGATGTTGATACTTGTTATAGCTTTAATGACACTGTTGATTTAAATAGGATAATGTTTATATTATTTGCTAAATGTTTTATAGTGGAATTTGATACAAGCCCAGTTGTGAAGCAGGATAATTTGCTGATGCTTGTTTTAGATTGTTAAATCTTTAATACACTGTTAAAATGTTGACACAAGCCTCCGACTTGTAGGATAATTTATTGATGGAGGCTTGCTGCAATGACAAATTTTGATATGGTTGTGTTTACAGTGATCGAAATGATTGTTTTTATTAATCCTTAATAAGTTTCATTGCTATGTTGAAGTATGGTTAAGAATGTTATGTCTTTAAATGCCATTTGCAAATCCTTGGGTCACAGTGGGATAATTTAGTGACAGGGGGTTGTTTAGAAGCTGCTATGATGTGAGATTGTGTTTTAGCAGTTATTATAAATGTTTGATAGATGATTTGTGTATGAAATGATTAATCCTTCTGTTGAGTTACAGGGAGGTCACGGAAACTCACAGGAGTGACTCAGGCTATCTTTACTAACCAGTAAACGGCCCAGGGGGGTCGTGTATACAGCTGCTTACGATGGCTGTTCTTTTTATGACAGGATGGCGTGAGATTAGATGCAACAGGAGAGAGAGGTCAGAGGTGAAGATGCAGGAGACAGTTGTAGAGTGAGAGAACAGTTGGCAGTTATTTTTATGACAGGGGAAATGTTGAGACAGGAAGCGTGCTAATACAGAACACAGCTGATGGAGGAGTGAGCACAGTAATTGAATTAGGATAGCCAGTTCAGATGAGGTTAATTACATTGGGGGGCTACCTGTTTGATTAGAAGGATTAGCTTTGGCTCTCAGGACACTGGGTATGTTTTGGGGTCTATCGCTGAGGGGGTTCCCAGACTTCCTCTGGATGTGAGGAGTAGAAGATACAGTGAGGACTGTATGGTGAGAAAGTGTGTACTGGATTAGCCTGATAATGAGTGTAGCCTGATGAGAGAGCAGAAGAGATGAGCGCAGGGGAACTAACATTGTTTGTCTGTCTGTTGGTTGATTAATGAGTGTATGAAAGGAAGTATATGTTTATAATATGAATGAAGCGTGGATGATGTTGAATTGTGGGTTTTGCTTTTATTTCTTTTCTAACTCTGAGTGTTCAGGATCGAATGAATGTGACTATGAGAAATTGGATGAAAGCGTTTGGGTAGGTCATATTCAAAGTGTTAAGTTTTATTTTGGTACGGATACTACTTTTATTTAAATTTAATTTTTGTAGGTATGTGTGAGATTGAGATGTCCTTTTGATTTCAGTGAATGATTGAGCGGGGGATGGGGGCCAGGAGGCCTTGATTACCCATTCACACACAGACACACACACACACACACAGACACGCACACACACAGACACACACAGGCACACGTTCACGCAATCTGATCGACACATACATACACACACACAACTTAGCTTTCACTTAAGGTGAAACTAGTCTTAAAAATATAAAAATGTGTTTAAGTATGATATGTCTGGGTGGATGTAATCAATTGGATGAGGGTATTGAATTTAGATTTCTATTCTATTTTTGATCTATGGTTGTGTGGCCTGATTGGGTGTGAATGGGGCCTGTGGAGGGTGGATGTGCTGGCTTAAGAGGTGTCAAAGTCACTGACATGTGTGAATGGTACGGTTGGGTGATGAGATGTTGAATGGGTGGTTTTGGAAAACCTGGTTTTTATTTAATTTCATTGATTTACTGTTTTAGGTATGAAGGGTTTAGGTGTAGTGTTTTGATTTCTTTTCTTTTCTTTCTAAAGAACCATTAAGGTGGTCTGCGGTTGGAGCTGGTTAATTTCATTGATTTGCTTTCACATCTGTTGGAATGTTTTTTTGATTATTTGCCTTTTGTTTCTTAAATTTCTCTGTTATGATCTGGTGAGAGGACGGTTGGAGAATGGGATGCATTGGGACAGATCGAGGCCGGGATACATTGGATCAGATCGATGGCAGTTAAGTGGTCCCATCATGTTTGCATAATGGTTAAACAGTTGGCTTCTCTTGAGAAATATTTGACATATTGTGTAAAGAAAATCTGTTTTGTGTTTCTGTTCCCTTGCAGTTCAGTCGGAGGGGGAGGATGGACCATCACAAGTGGAGGGATCATGGGGAAAATGTGTAGGAATACATTTCATTAGATTATGACACGATGGTGTGAACCCGTTCAGTCAGTTCCTGTGGGAGATTGTTGGATTGTGAAGAGAGGTCGCTTGTGACGCTGCCCCTCCTTCAATATAGCCCCGGATACAAAGGCCGGGGGTTGGAGACAAACCTCCAGACTGACAGAGTCGTTCGTCTGTAGATCCATGGAAATACAGTCATGGGACAGAATATAACGAGGTCACAGGCCTACAAACATTGGCTTCAGCTGAGGCTGGCCGACATGGGGTGGAGGGGGGGGGGGGGGGCGAAAACGGTCAGAGACTGTGCAACCAAAGCGTTGAACAAGGGCCTCTGTGTGATTGATTGGTATGTTGGACGGGAGGTGACTGAACGGTAACAACTGATATAGATTATGACACAACGCAAGAGTACTAAACTAAACACATACACATAGGTAGAGTATTAGGTGTAGGTTATGGCCGACATGGTGAAAAAAATTTTTCCGTGCGTGATGCTCCGCCCTCCCTGGCGACTGTGCGCTGAGGTGGTAGGTATTGTTACTTTTGTTATGTCCATGGGATGTTCATAAAGGGGGGAGAGGTGAGAAGACCAACTGAGTTGATTATGCAAAATGTGATTGGGCTGACTTGAAAAAGGAATTAACAGGAGAGGAGAAGCAAAATGTATGAAAGAATGAATAATAATTTCTGTGTCCTCCCCAGATCATGTAAACGAATACTGTAATCTTAAAAAATTGTGATTGATTAGACTTTAAATGTGTAATGTTTAGATTGGAAAAAGAAAAAATGGAGAAATTTTGAAAAAATGAATTTTAATTTTGGAAAAAATGTATTTTATTATGTATGGTTAGAATGTATAGAAAATCAAGTCAATATATCATATGTGACGATAAGAATCGTCAAAACGGGGAAATGTGGTAATATTGAGTTGAATTTCATAAATAATATGTGTGAATAATTAGAGAGTCATAATGTAGGAGAGACAGACATTTCACACCAACCCCCTCGCATGAGAAGGCTGCATACCCAAATGGTATATAGGGGAATAGTTACAAGTCACAAAGCCCTCACTCAAACTGACTGTATGTAAATGCTGATTACATGCTGAAGAGTCATGGATCTATTAATCAACTGTTTAGTATCAAAAGAGTAAACCATAATATTAGAAATAAGGTTTGAAGGGTGATTACACTCGTGTTAAAGAAGTCATCACAGCTACTCTGCCAACTAGCAGGGGTGACGAGAGCTACTCTCCACCCCCACTCTGTAATCAGATTAGTACTATATGGTAATTTGGCCCAAAGTGTCAAAGTGTATTCACACCCCCCACCAGAAGGACATCAGGCCAGCCCCCCCCCGTGAGAAGACACACAGAGGAACCCAGAGGGAGGGGCTGCCAGCGCCACAGGACACCGCTCACAGAAGGCGCCCACAGGAGATGCATGATTGGATCAACTGTAATAGTGAACTGTATTCTATTTTGGCTAGAAGTTGGGTATATAAGGAAGACACAAATTGTAATTCGAGAGCTCTCAGACCAGACACCAACCCAGGGGGTCTGTTGGGCTCCACCGCTCCTTCGACCAGAGAGACTGACTGATGCATTTTATGTGAGTAAATCATGGGAAAACACCATTTGTTGTTTAAAGTTTAGTGTAAATCCTTAATGTCTGAAACCAGATTTACTCATGTATAATGTGTACAGCATAGTCAATGTATGTTCAAATTATGTTAACCAAGTGACTGTTTGATGTGCAGTATTGAGGTTTGAGATGCAAACCTGTTTGTTGATTCCTGTACACAGCAGCCATGTTAATGTTTTCTGATAAATCCTTTGTATGTAAAAGTCAACCTTTTATTCACTCTTGGCCCTGGTTAAAATAAATCAGCTGAGTTGAACTACAGTTCTGGTTTGTCTGGCGTACACGTTTTATTCCTCATCTGCTAAGTCAGATGAGGAGACCAACAATTCTATCAAGTATGAATCTTTCCTCCTCCTTCCAGATAGTCAATCTCATTGTGTTGTACTACAATAACCTCAAATTATTGTAGAAAGTCTGTGGGAATTTACCACACCATCCGATTACAGGCGGAGGTCCCCACAACCGAGGGAACAAGGACAGGTTTGCTGGATCTGTGGACTGATAGGTCATTTTCAAAGGTCATGTCTGCAGAGGCCGCCGGCAGAATAAAGAATATAGATGGGTATTAAAAATGGAATGAATTGAATAAAAAATATATACTACTGATTAGAATAAAAATAGAATAAAAAATAGTTTATGAATTTTTAAGAAATGATTAAGAATGATTAAGAAATTAGGAAGACCCATAGTCTTTCCTAGGTGTTTATGATATTGATAGATGGACATCAACAATCATGAGTAATAGATATAGGAGTTTATTTTTATTTCTGCATATTTTTTCTTTCCTAGTGTGTTACGAGCAATTCCTGCCTTAGGCCAGAAGTTTTCATTTTGTTTATTCTTTTGATCTTTTCATTTTGTTTCTTAGTATATACGGGGGTGGTTACGCCCCTAGATGATAGGTTAATTTGGTTTCTAAGAGTGAGTTGAAAAAAGAAATGCTCACAAGTTTGGTTTATTGTTTTCAATTATTGTTTTGGGCATGTTTTTCTTTGTTTTGTTTCTATTCTATATTTTTTCCTAGGAAACCTGACAGGCTGGGAGTGATCTCGACACAGCAGGACTAGGTAGTATATGTCTATATAGTGGACTGAGAACAATGTGAATGGACTGGAGCTGGTTCATGGTTTTTGTTCTCCGCTCATTAAAAATCCAGATCTAGGATCTGGGGGTTGTGTCACGATTGGTGAAAGTGTTGGGAAACATGATTCTCTGTACATTGATAAGCTCAGTAGGTTTTGGTCGCCATTGGCCAAATAGCCTTTGTGTAGGGTGTGGACATGTGCAATTGATAATTGGCTTGTGGGGGACTCTGACGGCTTAGTAGAGGCTGTCAGAGCGTGTGGAAGATGTGTGTTTAAGGCGGACTGTGATTTGTTGCCGTACGTGTAGGACTACTGGGGGAGAGGTCGTGTCAGTACTGGCTGTCCGGGCCCTGAGGCAGCTGTCCAGGAATGAAGATATGATGTTTAGAATTTTATTCCACATCAAAGGGTGGTGGGTTATACTGTTTTGACAGCATAATATAATGAGAGCCATGTGAATTGAAAGAAAGTTGTCAAACTCAGACCAGTAAAGAGTGTCTGAGGGAGGAAAAATATGGATTCTCAATCAATTGTTGTGGTAGAAGTAACCTGCGCTGTCCACCGAAGCGATATATACTCACTGCAGGATACGAATGGGAGATTGGGGAGTCAGCAGTCATCAGAGTGTGGTACGAGAAAGACCAAGGACTCCATCGGTACTGTTGATCCAGGACACTGGCTAGTGTCTACCCAGCGGTTCCATGGGGAACCACAACACTGCGGGTACCAAGAGATCCAGGAGAAGCCTAACTCTCAAGCGTTGAGAGTTCCGGCCAACGCAGTGACCGGGTCTTGAGGCTTCGGAGGGGAACAAGAGAGGCCAAATGACAGGCAATCTACGAGGAGACAGGCTGATAGGCCTCATCAACTGCTCCGGCTGTCAACAGACAGGCTGCAAGGCCTTAGCAATTGACCAGGGTGTCATCAAGCGAAGGGGTGGAGCCTCTATCGCCCCTATCAACGACCAGGCGGAGGGTGGGGAGAATCAAACCTCTTCCACTAATCCGAGGGTCAACGGGGGTTGAGCCAGCGACGACTGCGGGAGACAACAACAACCTCCTTAACAGCCGTGACAGCGCCAGAGGGGAGATCTAATCACCCCACCTGAGATCGACGCAACTGACACCCGAGGGAAGAGCTCCTGGTTCAACTGAACCGCCAATACAGCAGGGGGTCATGCCCCTATTCGAGTGACAGCACGAGGCATGAGAGAGTTGGTGGTAGCATTAAGAGGGAGATCAGCAGTCTTGAACTGCACCGTCTCTGAGAAATGAGGAGGGGGGCCAGGTCAAGCCAGAACACATTCAAGTCAAGTCAAGTCAAGAGTTTTAATTGTCACGGCATACAGGTATACAATGAAATGCGGGTGGTCTTGCCCGCAACGATGTGCAATACAGTGGTACATATAATAGAATCAAAGAAGAAAACAACATTGTGCAGTAACAGGTAACAGGTAACATGGAGTGACATCTCGGTATCTGTACATAGTTATTTACAGAGCATATGGGACATGCTAGTTAGCTTTGGTAGTGCAATACACTGTTCCTGTTATTCTAATTTAAAGTGTCCTTTCCTTTGGCCATAAGTGTGCGTGTGTGCGACATGAGTGTGTGCCCGCTCATGTTAAAGTGTTTAGTGGCTGCTCGTGTGTGAGCGTGCACAGTGTGCGTGTCGTGTGTGTGTTCATGTGTGCTTGTGTGTGGACAGTTCAATGTTCTGAGCACTCAATGTTCATTGTTCATGGCTCTGATGGCCTGGGGGAAGAAGCTGAGCCTAAGCCGCTCTGTCCTAGTAGCTGGGGTTCGCAGGCGTCTGCCTGACCTCAGCAGCTGAAACAGGCTGTTATTGGGGTGGTGAGGGTCTTTCATTATCCTGCAGGCTCTGGATTTGCACCTCTTGTTGTATAGAACCTGCAGGGGGGGTAGTGCAATACCCGTGGTACGCTCGGCTGAGCGCACCACTCTCTGTAGGGCCTTCTTGTCCTGTGCCGTGCTGTTTCCATACCAGGCAGTGATGTTTCCGGTCAGGATGCTCTCTACAGCTCCTGAGTAGAAGGACTGGAGTATCTTCCCCGATACTCTGAACTTCCTTAACTGTCTCAGGTGGTAGAGACGCTGTTTCGCCTCCTTTACTACTGTGTCTATGTGTGTTGACCATGTCAGGTCCTCTGAGATGTGGACCCCCAGGTACTTGAAGCTGCTCACCCTGTCCACGGTAGCCCCGTTAATCATCAGTGGTGTGTGCGTCTCCTGCTGTCCTCTCCTATAATCCACGATCAGCTCCTTGGTTTTACCAATGTTCAGGAGCAGGCTGTTGTCCTGGCACCAGCGTTCCAGTACCTCAACCTCCTCCCGGTAGGCCTTCTCGTCGTTGTCCGAGATCAGCCCCACCACCACCGTGTCATCTGCGAACTTCACTATGGAGTTGGAGCTGAACTTGGCCACACAGTCGTGTGTGTAGAGTGAGTACAGCAGGGGGCTCAGAACACAGCCCTGGGGGGACCCGATGCTCAGGGTGATGGTGTTGGAGGTCTGACCCCCCACTGGACCCCCCTTCTCCCTGCTCCAAGTCAGAATTTGACAACCCCCACTGGAAACCAGTGGGAAATTTATCCTGGTACGAAAAAGAGTGTCAAAGAATGCACACAATAATGAAAATGGACTGAAAATAAAGATGTATGGGTGATGATAAGTATACATAAGAAAGAGATGTAGAAAAAGAATGTTTTTGTTTTTTTATGTGATTTTGCTAAGGTTAAAAGGTTATGGTATCTGTATGGCGTACGACCAGTTTGATTGAGAAGTCAATAGAGATATACGTGGGCATATAAGCCCACGACGGGGGGCTGTAGTGGAATTCTCAGTCCAAACTGTCCGATCATTATGGAAATATTATGTTGGTTGAATATTGAGTCCCACAGATACATGGGTTTTAGAAGTCTCACATTAGATCAGTGATAAGTGATTGATTAAATTAGGCACTGGAAGAATGTCAGTTGGTCTGGGTAAACTGGACCTAACACTATGTAAATACGACAGGATACTGGTCACGCTGGTCGGCCAGCTTTTAAATGAGAACAAACGGCTGTGTCAGCAGACCCCCGTTTATTACTATACAAGCTTCCAAGTTTCTATTTAAAACCAGAGATAACATCTCCCTGAGAACAGTTGGTTATCTCACTTCAAAGGAGTATCGGGTGTCCCAACAGACGCACCGGCATTTCATATGACCACCTGGTTTTCTCCTGTCTTGCTGGGCAGTGACTAGTGTGGGTTCACTAAACAGTGGAGGTGCCTGCTTGCAGAAACATCCTGTGGGCTTTGTAGAAGAAACCACCTCTAACTGATAAGGGATAATGATTAAAATACACTAGGAGGTCACCATTTGGCTTGTCTTAGGAAAATTAGGCTCTTCTAAGTTAAATGATATGAAATATGACATGGTTATGAATGGGAATCACAGAGGTTGAAATTAGGCCACTTCTGAATCTACATTGGAAAACACTTAAATATGTTGAATACTAACTGTATAAAATAACTATTGAGTTAAGTTAAAAGAAGATGATTAGAAATCTATAATAATAATAATAATAATGGATTGGATTTATATAGCGCTCTTCTCTGACTGACTGTTGCTCTGACTCAGAGCGCTTCACAGAGTCCATTATTCGTTCATACACAGTCATACCGGTGGTGGTAAGCTACAATTGCAGCCAGAGCTGCCCTGAGGCAGACTCACGGAAGCGTGGCGAATAATCAACGCCTACGGCCCCTCCGACCACCACCAACATTCATTCACATGCATACGAGGCAAGTAGGTTAAGTGTCTTGCCCAAGGACACAACGGCA